>NC_050071.1:145476380-145790418 GCF_009764565.3 Dermochelys coriacea
GGGGAGTGGCTGAGGGGGATAGTGGTGGGTGGAGGGATATCTGGGGGAGTGGCAGAGGGGATAGCAGTGGGCGGAGGATATTCTGTGGGGAGTGCAGAGGATGGGATAGCGGTGGGTGGAGGGATATCTGTGGGGAGTGGCAGAGGGGATAGCGGTGGGTGCAGGGATATCTGTGGGGACTGGCAGAGGGGATAGCAGTGGGCGGAGGGATATCTGTGGGGAGTGGCAGAGGGGATAGCGGTGGGTGGAGGGATATCTGTGGGGAGTGGCAGAGGGGGATAGCGGTGGGCGGAGGGATATCTGTGGGGAGTGGCAGAGGGGATAGCGGTGGGCGGAGGGGATATCTGGGGGGAGTGGCAGAGGGATAGCAGTGGGCGGAGGGATATCTGTGTGGAGTGGCAGAGGGGATAGTGGTGGGTGGAGGGATATCTGTGGGGACTGGAAGAGGGGCTAGTGGTGGGTGGAGGGATATCTGGGGGGAGTGGCAGAGGGGATATCGGTGGTTGGAGGGATATCTGTGGGGAGTGGCAGAGGGGATAGCGGTGGGCGGAGGGATATCTGTGGGGAGTGGATGAGGGGATAGCGGTGGGGGGAGGGATATCTGTGGGGAGTGGCGGAGGGGATAGCGGTGGGCGGAGGGATATCTTTGGGGAGTGGCAGAGGGGCTGGCAGTGGGTGGAGGGATATCAGTGGGGAGTGGCAGAGGGATAGCGGTGGGCGGAGGGATATCTTGGGGAGTGGCTGAGGGGGATAGCGGTGGGTGGATAGGATATCTGTGGGGAGTGGAGAGGGGATAATGGTGGGCGGAGGGATATCTGTGGGGAGTGGCTGAGGGGATAGAGGTGGGCGGAGTGATATCTGTGGGGAGTGGCAGGGGGATGCGGTGGTGGAGGGAATCTGTGGGAGTGGCAGAGGGGATAGCGGTGAGCGGAGGGGTATCTGTGGGGAGTGGTGAGGGGATAGCGGTGGGTGGAGGGATATCTGTGGGGAGTGGAAGAGGGATAATGGTGGGCGGAGGGATATCTGTGGGAGTGGTAGAGGGGATAGCGGTGGGCAGAGGGAAATCTGTGGGGAGTGGCTGAGGGGATAGAGGCGGGTGGAGGGATATCTGTGGGGAGTGGCTGAGGGGATAGCGGTGGGCGGAGGGATATCTGTGGGGAGTGGCTGAGGGGATAGTGGTGGGCGGAGGGATATCTGGGGGGGAGTGGCTGAGGAGATAGCGGTGGGCGGAGGGATATCTGTGGGGAGTGGCTGAGGGGATAGCGGTGGGCGGAGGGATATCTGCGGGGGAGCGGCAGAGGGGATAGCGGTGGGCGGAGGGATATCTGTGGGGAGCGGCAGAGGGGATAGCGGTGGTGGAGGGATATCTGTGGGGAGTGGCAGAGGGGATAGCGGTGGGCGGAGGGATATATGTGGGGAGTGGCAGAGGGGATAGCGGTGGGTGGAGGATATCTGTGGGGAGTGGCAGAGGGGATAGCGGTGGGTGGAGGGATATCTGTGGGAGTGGCAGAGGGGATAGCGGTGGGCGGAGGGATATATGTGGGGAGTGGCAGAGGGGATAGCGGTGGGCGGAGGGATATCTGTGGGGAGTGGCTGAGGGGATAGCTCTGCGTGGAGGGATATGTGGGGAGTGGCAGAGGGATAGCGGTGGGCGGAGGGATATCTGCGGGGAGCGGCAGAGGGGATAGCGGTGGGCGGAGGGATATCTGTGGGACTGGCAGAGGGGATAGTGGTGGGTGGAGGGATATCTGTGGGGAGTGGCTGAGGGGATAGCTCTGCGTGGAGGGATATCTGTGGGGAGTGGCAGAGGGGATAGCGGTGGGCAGAGGGATATCTGTGGGGAATGGCTGAGGGGATAGCGGTGGGTGGAGGGAAATCTATGGGGAGTGGCTGAGGGGATAGCGGTTGGTGGATGGATATCTGTGGGGAGTGGCTGAGGGGATAGCGGTGGGTGGAGGAAATCTGTGGGGAGTGGCTGAGGGGATAGCGGTGGGCGGGAGGAAATCTGTGGGGAGTGGTTGATGGGATAGCGGTGGGTGGAGGGATATCCTGTGGGAGTGGCAGAGGGGATATCGGTGGGTGGAGGGATATCTGTGGGGAGTGGCAGAGGGGATAGCGGTGGGCGGAGGGATATCTGTGGGGAGTGGCAGAGGGGATAGCGGTGGGCGGAGGGAAATCTGTGGGGAGTGGCAGAGGGGATAGCGATGGGCGGAGGGATATCTGTGGGGAGTGGCAGAGGGGATAGCGGTGAGTGGAGGGATATCTGTGGAGAGTGCCAGAGGGGATAGCGGTGGGCGGAGGGATATCTGTGGGGAGTGGTAGAGGGGTAGCGGTGGGTGGAGGGATGTCTGCGGGGAGTGACTGAGGGGATAGCGGTGGGTAGAGGGATATCTGTGGGGGAGTGGAAGAGGGGATAGCGGTGGGCGGAGGGATATCTGTGGGGAGTGGCAGAGGGGATAGCGGTGGGTGGAGGGATATCTGTGGGGAATGGCAGAGGGGATAGCGGTGGGCGGAGGGATATCTGTGGGGAGTGGCTGAGGGGATAGCGGTGGGTGGAGGGATATCCGCGGGGAGTGGCTGAGGGGATAGGGGTGGGCGGAGGGATATGTGTGCGGAGTGGAAGAGGGGGATAGCGGTGGGCGGAGGGATATCTGTGGGGAGTGGCTGAGGGGATAGCGGTGGGTGGAGAGATATCTGTGGGGAGTGGCAGAGGGGATAGTGGTGGGTGGAGGGATATCTGTGGGGAGTGGCAGAGGGGATAGTGGTGGGTGGAGGGATATCTGTGGGGAGTGGCAGAGGGGATATCGGTGGGTGGAGGGATATCTGTGGGGAGTGGCAGAGGGGATAGCGGTGGGTGGAGGGATATCTGTGGGGAGTGGCAGAGGGGATAGCGGTGGGTGGAGGGATATCTTTGGGGAGTGGCTGAGGGGATAGTGGTGGGTGGAGGGATATCTGCGGGGCGTGGCTGAGGGGATAGCGGTGGGCGGAGGGATATCTGTGGGGAGTGGCTGAGGGGATAGCGGTGCGCGGAGGGATATCTGTGGGGAGTGGCTGAGGGGATAGTGGTGGGTGGAGGGATATCTGTGGGGAGTGGCAGAGGGGATAGCGATGGGCGGAGGGATATCTGTGGGGAGTGGCAGAGGGGATAGTGGTGGGTGGAGGGATATCTGTGGGGAGTGGCAGAGGGGATAGCGGTGGGCGGAGGGATATCTGTGGGGAGTGGTAGAGGGGTAGCGGTGGGTGGAGGGATATCTGTGGGGAGTGGCTGAGGGGTTAGCGGTGGGTGGAGGTATATCCGGGAGGAGTGGCAGAGGGGATAGCGGTGGGCGGAGGGATATCTGTGGGGAGTGGCAGAGGGGATAGCGGTGGGCGGAGGGATATCTGTGTGGAGTGGCAGAGGGGATAGTGGTGGGTGGAGGGATATCCGGGAGGAGTGGCAGAGGGGATAGCGGTGGGCGGAGGGAAATCTGTGGGGAGTGGCAGAGGGGATAGCGGTGGGCGGAGGGATATCTGTGGGGAGTGGCAGAGGGGATAGCGGTGGGCGGAGGGAAATCTGTGGGGAGTGGCAGAGGGGATAGCGATGGGCGGAGGGATATCTGTGGGGAGTGGCAGAGGGGATAGCGGTGAGTGGAGGGATATCTGTGGAGAGTGCCAGAGGGGATAGCGGTGGGCGGAGGGATATCTGTGGGGAGTGGTAGAGGGGTAGCGGTGGGTGGAGGGATGTCTGCGGGGAGTGACTGAGGGGATAGCGGTGGGTAGAGGGATATCTGTGGGGAGTGGAAGAGGGGATAGCGGTGGGCGGAGGGATATCTGTGGGGAGTGGCAGAGGGGATAGCGGTGGGTGGAGGGATATCTGTGGGGAATGGCAGAGGGGATAGCGGTGGGCGGAGGGATATCTGTGGGGAGTGGCTGAGGGGATAGCGGTGGGTGGAGGGATATCTGCGGGGAGTGGCTGAGGGGATAGCGGTGGGCGGAGGGATATGTGTGCGGAGTGGAAGAGGGGATAGCGGTGGGCGGAGGGATATCTGTGGGGAGTGGCTGAGGGGATAGCGGTGGGTGGAGAGATATCTGTGGGGAGTGGCAGAGGGGATAGTGGTGGATGGAGGGATATCTGTGGGGAGTGGCAGAGGGGATAGCGGTGGGTGTAGGGATATCTGTGGGGAGTGGCTGAGGGGATAGCGGTGGGTGAAGGGATATCTGTGGGGAGTGGAAGTGGGGATAATGGTGGGCGGAGGGATATCTGTGGGGAGTGGTAGAGGGGATAGCGGTGGGTGGAGGGATATCTGTGGGGAGTGGCTGAGGGGATAGCGGTGGGTGGAGAGATATCTGTGGGGAGTGGCAGAGGGGATAGTGGTGGGTGGAGGGATATCTGTGGGGAGTGGAAGAGGGGATAATGGTGGGTGGAGGGATATCTGTGGGGAGTGGCAGAGGGGATAGTGGTGAGTGGAGGGATATCTGTGGGGAGTGGCTGAGGGGATAGCGGTGGGTGGAGGGATATCTGTGGGGAGTGGCAGAGGGGATGGCGGTGGGTGGAGGGATATCTGTGGGGAGTGGCAGAGGGGATGGCGGTGGGTGGAGGGATATCTGTGGGGAGTGGCAGAGGGGATAGCGGTGGGTGGAGGGATATCTGTGGGGAGTGGAAGAGGGGATAATGGTGGGCGGAGGGATATCTGTGGGGAGTGGCTGAGGGGATAGCGGTGGGCGGAGGGATATCTGTGGGGAGTGGCAGAGGGGATGGCGGTGGGTGGAGGGATATCTGTGGGGAGTGGCAGAGGGGATAGCGGTGGGCGGAGGGATATCTGTGGGGAGTGGCTGAGGGGATAGCGGTGGGTGGAGGGATATCTGTGGGGAGTGGAAGAGGGGATAATGGTGGGCGGAGGGATATCTGTGGGGAGTGGTAGAGGGGATAGCGGTGGGCAGAGGGAAATCTGTGGGGAGTGGCTGAGGGGATAGTGGTGGGTGGAGGGATATCTGTGGGGAGTGGCTGAGGGGATAGTGGTGGGCGGAGGGATATCTGGGGGGAGTGGCTGAGGAGATAGCGGTGGGCGGAGGGATATCTGTGGGGAGTGGCTGAGGGGATAGCGGTGGGCGGAGGGATATCTGTGGGGAGTGGCAGAGGGGATAGCGGTGGGCGGAGGGATATCTGGGGGGAGTGGCAGAGGGGATAGCAGTGGGCGGAGGGATATCTGTGGGGAGTGGCAGAGGGGATAGTGGTGGGTGGAGGGATATCTGTGGGGACTGGCAGAGGGGATAGTGGTGGGTGGAGGGATATCTGGGGGGAGTGGCAGAGGGGATATCGGTGGTTGGAGGGATATCTGTGGGGAGTGGCAGAGGGGATAGCGGTCGGCGGAGGGATATCTGTGGGGCGTGGCTGAGGGTATAGCGGTGGGTGGAGGGATATCTGTGGGTAGTGGCAGAGGGGATAGCGGTGGGCGGAGGGATATCCGGGGGGGAGTGGCTGAGGGGATAGCGGTGCGCGGAGGGATATCTGTGGGGAGTGGCAGAGGGGATAGCGGTGGGCGGAGGGAAATCTGTGGGGAGTGGCAGAGGGGATAGCGGTGGGTGGAGGGATATCTGTGGGGAGTGGCAGAGGGGATAGCGGTGGGCGGAGGGATATCTGTGGGGAGTGGCTGAGGGGATAGCGATGGGCGGAGGGATATCTGTGGGGAGTGGAAGAGGGGATAATGGTGGGTGGAGGGATATCCGGGAGGAGTGGCAGAGGGGATAGCGGTGGGCGGAGGGAAATCTGTGGGGAGTGGCAGAGGGGATAGCGATGGGCGGAGGGATATCTGTGGGGAGTGGCAGAGGGGATAGTGGTGGGCGGAGGGATATCTGTGGGGAGTGGTAGAGGGGTAGCGGTGGGTGGAGGGATATCTGCGGGGAGTGACTGAGGGGATAGCGGTGGGTAGAGGGATATCTGTGGGGAGTGGCAGAGGGGATAGCGGTGGGTGGAGGGATATCTGTGGGGAATGGCAGAGGGGATAGCGGTGGGCGGAGGGATATCTGTGGGGAGTGGCTGAGGGGATAGCCGTGGGTGGAGGGATATCCGCGGGGAGTGGCTGAGGGGATAGCGGTGGGCGGAGGGATATCTGTGGGGAGTGGCAGAGGGGATAGCGATGGGCGGAGGGATATCTGTGGGGAGTGGAAGAGGGGATAGCGGTGGGCAGAGGGATATCTGTGGGGAGTGGCAGAGGGGATAGCGGTGGGTGGAGGGATATCTGTGGGGAGTGGCTGAGGGGATAGCGGTGGGTGGAGGTATATCCGGGAGGAGTGGCAGAGGGGATAGCGGTGGGCGGAGGGATATCTGTGGGGAGTGGCAGAGGGGATAGCGGTTGGCGGAGGGATATCTGTGTGGAGTGGCAGAGGGGATAGTGGTGGGTGGAGGGATATCCGGGAGGAGTGGCAGAGGGGATAGCGGTGGGCGGAGGGAAATCTGTGGGGAGTGGCAGAGGGGATAGCGGTGGGCGGAGGGAAATCTGTGGGGAGTGGCAGAGGGGATAGCGATGGGCGGAGGGATATCTGTGGGGAGTGGCAGAGGGGATAGCGGTGAGTGGAGGGATATCTGTGGGGAGTGCCAGAGGGGATAGCGGTGGGCGGAGGGATATCTGTGGGGAGTGGTAGAGGGGTAGCGGTGGGTGGAGGGATATCTGCGGGGAGTGACTGAGGGGATAGCGGTGGGTAGAGGGATATCTGTGGGGAGTGGAAGAGGGGATAGCGGTGGGCGGAGGGATATCTGTGGGGAGTGGCAGAGGGGATAGCGGTGGGTGGAGGGATATCTGTGGGGAATGGCAGAGGGGATAGCGGTGGGCGGAGGGATATCTGTGGGGAGTGGCTGAGGGGATAGCGGTGGGTGGAGGGATATCCGCGGGGAGTGGCTGAGGGGATAGCGGTGGGCGGAGGGATATGTGTGCGGAGTGGAAGAGGGGATAGCGGTGGGCGGAGGGATATCTGTGGGGAGTGGCAGAGGGGATAGTGGTGGGTGGAGGGATATCTGTGGGGAGTGGCAGAGGGGATAGCGGTGGGTGTAGGGATATCTGTGGGGAGTGGCTGAGGGGATAGTGGTGGGTGAAGGGATATCTGTGGGGAGTGGCTGAGGGGATAGCGGTGGGTGTAGGGATATCTGCGGGGAGTGGCTGAGGGGATAGCGGTGGGAGGAGGGATATCTGTGGGGAGTGGCAGAGGGGATAGCGGTGGGCGGAGGGATATCTGTGGGGAGTGGCTGAGGGGATAGCGGTGGGTGGAGGGATATCTGTGGGGAGTGGCAGAGGGGATAGTGGTGGGTGAAGGGATATCTGTAGGGAGTGGCTGAGGGGATAGCTCTGCGTGGAGGGATATCTGTGGGGAGTGGCAGAGGGGATAGCGGTGAGTGGAGGGATATCTGTGGGGAGTGCCAGAGGGGATAGCGGTGGGCGGAGGGATATCTGTGGGGAGTGGTAGAGGGGTAGCGGTGGGTGGAGGGATATCTGCGGGGAGTGACTGAGGGGATAGCGGTGGGTAGAGGGATATCTGTGGGGAGTGGAAGAGGGGATAGCGGTGGGCGGAGGGATATCTGTGGGGAGTGGCAGAGGGGATAGCGGTGGGTGGAGGGATATCTGTGGGGAATGGCAGAGGGGATAGCGGTGGGCGGAGGGATATCTGTGGGGAGTGGCTGAGGGGATAGCGGTGGGTGGAGGGATATCCGCGGGGAGTGGCTGAGGGGATAGCGGTGGGCGGAGGGATATGTGTGCGGAGTGGAAGAGGGGATAGCGGTGGGCGGAGGGATATCTGTGGGGAGTGGCAGAGGGGATAGTGGTGGGTGGAGGGATATCTGTGGGGAGTGGCAGAGGGGATAGCGGTGGGTGTAGGGATATCTGTGGGGAGTGGCTGAGGGGATAGTGGTGGGTGAAGGGATATCTGTGGGGAGTGGCTGAGGGGATAGCGGTGGGTGTAGGGATATCTGCGGGGAGTGGCTGAGGGGATAGCGGTGGGAGGAGGGATATCTGTGGGGAGTGGCAGAGGGGATAGCGGTGGGCGGAGGGATATCTGTGGGGAGTGGCTGAGGGGATAGCGGTGGGTGGAGGGATATCTGTGGGGAGTGGCAGAGGGGATAGTGGTGGGTGAAGGGATATCTGTAGGGAGTGGCTGAGGGGATAGCTCTGCGTGGAGGGATATCTTTGGGGAGTGGCAGAGGGGATAGCGGTGGGCGGAGGGATATCTGTGGGGAGTGGCTGAGGGGATAGCGGTGGGTGTAGGGATATCTGTAGGGAGTGGCTGAGGGGATAGCTCTGCGTGGAGGGATATCTGTGGGGAGCGGCAGAGGGGATAGCGGTGGGCGGAGGGATATCTGTGGGGAGTGGCTGAGGGGATAGTGGTGGGTGAAGGGATATCTGTGGGGAGTGGCAGAGGGGATAGCGGTGGGCGGAGGGATATCTGTGGGGACTGGCAGAGGGGATAGTGGTGGGAGGAGGGATATCTGTGGGGAGTGGGTGAGGGGATAGCTCTGCGTGGAGGGATATCTGTGGGGAGTGGCTGAGGGGATAGTGGTGGGTGGAGGGATATCTGTGGGGAGTGGCAGAGGGGATAGCGGTGGGCGGAGGGATATCTGTGGGGAGTGGCAGAGGGGATAGCGGTGGGCGGAGGGATATCTGTGGGGAGTGGCAGAGGGGATAGTGGTGGGTGAAGGGATATCTGTAGGGAGTGGCTGAGGGGATAGCTCTGCGTGGAGGGATATCTGTGGGGAGTGGCAGAGGGGATAGCGGTGGGCGGAGGGATATCTGTGGGGAGTGGCTGAGGGTATAGCGGTGGGTGAAGGGATATCTGTGGGGAGTGGCTGAGGGGATAGCTCTGCGCGGAGGGATATCTGTGGGGAGTGGCAGAGGGGATAGCGGTGGGCGGAGGGATATCTCGGGGGATTGGCTGAGGGGGTAGGACTGAGGAGGGAGGGGTAGTGGTGAGTACTGAGGGGGTCGCGCTGGGGAGGGAGGGCTTGTGGTGAGTAGCTGAGGGGGTAGCACCAGGGAGGGTGGGGTAGCGGTGAGGGGCTGAGGGGGTAGTGCTGGGGTGGGGAGGGGTCGTGGCGAGGCGCTGAGGGGTGGCACTTGGGGGGCGGGAGGGAATGGCAGAGTTGTTGGGTTTGGTGGGAGCAGGTTTGGAACTGACGATTGGTTTGGAGCCTGCAGCGTGTTGCACAGAGAATTTCTCACATCACTTGTGTCGGCTTTGGCAACACATCACTGCTGCAGCGGCCAATAGGGCCTCTGTTTGGGATGCAGCTGCGGGGGGTCATTGTGCCGCAGTCACTGGGTGTTGGTTGTGTCTCAGTGTCTTGCAGTGTGGGTCAGGGAGCAGGATGCACCTCACTATGTGATCTCACATTCATTTGCTCCCCTTGCAGGCGTGCTAGTCTGCACCCTGCCTGTGCTCACCCGACCTGTTCCTACCCTGCAGGGAAAGGGGATCTCTAGTTCCATGGGGGTTTCTAGGTGGTGCTCGGGAGGAAAGGCTCTGGGTTATGCTGGTGTAAATCTGATCTTTTCAATGTGGAGAACATCATAAAACTAGAGTAATGCTGGGGTGAATCAGGCCCAACATTCATTGAAGGGAAAGAGTAAAGCAGTTAGTTCTCTGCTTCTCCCTGGATGTTTCCTCTTTCTTCTGTCTGGCTGGAATCTGAGTAGCCCAGACACAATTGCTGTCGTCTTATTGTCGGTGTGGACTTAGTCTCTGCTTTGTTTATTATTTGTATTGTGGTGGAGCATAGACGCCCCAGTCAACAAGCAAAACGAAAACGGTCCTGGCCCCAAGGAGCTTACAGTTTAAGTATAAGAAAAGAGACTCCGGATAGATACAGAGAGATGGGGGAGCACAAGGAACCAATGAGACAATATTGGGCAGCGTGACTGGCAGTGGTCTTAGCACACCAGCTGTCTAACCATTGTCAAGTATTTTGTTTGCATCATAGCAAAGGAGGAATTTCAAAGAGGATAATGAAGTAGTTTTGTGGATGATTATGGGGAGCTGCTCCCTAGAGTGAGGGGCAGGATGGGAGAAAACACAAAGGTGTTTGAAAATGTAATAAGTGGGCGAGGGAGGCTGGGATAAAGGACCAATTAGAGGCAGGAGCCATCTTGATAGAGAATGAGAGAAGTAAAGTGATGCATCCAATGAAGTGAGCTGTAGCTCACAAAAGATTATGCTCAAATAAATTTGTTAGTCTCTAAGGTGGCACAAGTCCTCCTTTCCTTTTTGCAGATACAGACTAAGACGGCTGCTACTCTGAAATAAGTAAAGTGGGTACAGTGTAAGGAAATGCTAGACTGTATTACATTGTTCAGCCATTAGGTGGTACTGTGTATAAAATACCCTATTTAAATGATCCTCAGCTATACCTGGCAGAGCATTAAAGGATTTTATGATGAACGCAGCTGGTGTGTATAAGCAAGCTCTGTGACCAGTTCATATCTGGTACAGAAGAACAGGACATGGTGTCAGGAGTAAACTAAGAACAGGAACAGAAAGAAAACAGCAACGAAGGTGGCAGCATCTTATCAACATGCCACCCTTCAATGCCCCTGAGAACTTCAGCTTTGACAAACCTTCAGATTGGTGACAAGATTTTGCATTGCACGAAGAAACTGGAGATATACACGTATTGTCTTTAATTTATGCTATGGGGAAGGAAGCAGAGCAGATCTTCAAATCCTTTAACTTTACTGAAGACTGTTACAAAGACGACTGTAAAAGGGTTCTGGCTTTGTCTGAGGCATACTTTATACCCCAGAGTGGTTTATGAAAGAGCATGTTGTCCCGAGAGCACTCAAGAACCAGGATAAAATATTGAATCTTTTATAAGAGGTCTGCATACATTGGGTGAAAACTGTAATTTTTGGAAATGCAAAACATGAAAGTATTGGGTTAACAGATAAAAACTTTTCACAGCAACTACACCTGAAGAGAGATTTAACCCTATCAGCAGCTACACAAATAGCAAAGCAGTCAATGTTTCAAACAACAGAACAAAAGGCAGGAGCAACTTGAAAAACCTGAAACTAGCTTAAAAGCTGTAACAGACACTTGAGTGTTAAAATTCATTTCATAAAACCCCTGAGGCAAGGAGAAACAACTATCTGGCTAAGAGAGAGAAATTCCAGGCTACATGTACAAGATGTGGAAAAAGTCATATCCCAAGAGATGGTGCATGTCCAGTTAGAGGCACGCAGTGTAATAAATGCAGAAAATATGGACATTTTGCAGCTGTTTCCTGCACCAAAGTAGTCAGGGAGTTGACTCGTATTATACTCCTGAGGGAATTCTGCACCAAAAAAATAAAAATTCAGTGCACAATACTTTACAATTCTGCCAAATTTTGAATTTTTTATTTATCAATAAATAAATGTGGAGGCTCCAGCATGGCAGAGGGGAGCACAGACCACTGGCTGCACAGAGGTGGGGGATCATCCTGAACCCCTGCTGCCCAGAACATAGATTTGATGGTGAGGCTGCACTTGACCCTGACACAATGTAAGAGCTGGGCCCGCCCCAGAAACATCCCAGGCCCTTCCCCTCCATGCCAGGCACACCAAGATAGCAAGTGAGAGGGACAGAATCTCGCATGCCTGCCCAGTCCTGGACGCCCATCCAGGTGTGGGACAAGCAGGCTCAGCCCAGCAGGATCCAAGTGTGGAGGGGCTTAGTGTGAGGGGATCCAGATGTGTGGTAAGAGGGTTCTGTGTGAGGCAATCTGGGTGCAGGTGACTAGGTGGGGGGGGCCAGGTGTGGGAGGATCTGGATGCACAGGGGCTCATTGGGAATTTCCAGGGACAGCTGGAATGGTATTCTGCTGTGGGGTCCAGGTGAAGAGGGTTGGGACTCAGCAGGATAGGTCTGGGTGTGGGGAGATGAGTCTCAGCAGGGGTCTGGGAGTAGGGGGCTTAGTGGGGAGATCCAGGTCCTCAGGGAGTGGGGCTCGGTGGGGTGGGGATTCTGGTGTTTGGAGCTCATCGGGGTGGTCCAGGTGCAGGGGGGTGAGGCTCATTAGGGTGGGGTTCGAGTGTGGGGAGCTGAGCAAAGGAGGTGGTTCAGGTGTGGGGGGTTCAGTTGGGGGAGTTCTGGGTGTAGGGGGTGTGAGGCTAGGTGATGGGATCTGGGTATGGGGGGGTCCGGATGCATGGGGTTTGCTGGGCAGGGGAGTAGCTTCCTATACAGTGACCCCTCCCTCTGCAGCTGAGGAGCGGTGGGAGCAGGAAGTGGGTGGAGGGGGGCATGGAGCTTCCTGCAGCTGGAGGAGGTTTCTGGGGATGGGTCTGACCTAGCCCCATGTTCCTTGCGGGGAAGAAGAAATCCCTTCCTCCCCCTCTCCCAGCCCAGCTGGGACTAGCAGCTGAGCCTGGCGCAGGGTAGGAGCCACTGGTTCGGGTGTCCCCAGCCCCGTAGTGATTTACTGCTCCACCAGCTGCTCTGGGCACCGAAAGGGACACATCTGTGCTGGGGAGGAGTGGGTGATCTCTCTTGCGGCTTCCCTTTGCTTCCTCGTCACAAGTCATTTTTCTGCAGAGAAGCAAATAAATCTGTGGGGGGTTACAAATTCTGCATGTGTGCAGTGGCGCAGAATTCCCCCAAGAGTAGATATTGGACGGTTGAAAGGCGATCCAATATAAATCCCATTAAGAGACAATGCTGAACCATATACTGTACATACATCTCTCAGTAGGAGTGCCAAAACCTCAGTAGAAGTAGGGAGGCCAAAAGGTCTTGCCCCTCTTCATGGTAATGCCCCTGCTCCTCCTCTTCCCCCCAAGGTCCTGCCCCCTAACTAGGTGTCCAAGAGCAGCTGCCAGCCTGTGTCCACACCCTCTGTGGTGCGCTGCCCAGGGCAGGTGGAGGGTCTGGGGCTCCTCACAGTGGCCTGGACTCCCTGGGCAGCTCTTACCACTGTGTGCCTCTGGCTTCCAGCCAAGCCATGTGGCGAGGTTTCAGGGGGAAGAGGAGGAGCAGGGACAGGTGCAGGGCCACAGAGAGGGGTGGGGTCTCTTGGCAAGGGGGGGCTAAGGCCCCCCTCATCCCCCCCAGTGGGAAGAGGCTGGTGCCAGTGGAAGGGGAAGCTTTGTGCCTGCCTAAGGTTTGCAGTTTGGAAGGGCAACGTGGCCCCTGGCCTCCAAACTACATCCATGTTAAAAAGTGGGCAGACATGACCCTTGCCTCCCAGGATTCCTGTCCCATTACTTCATAAATTACTGATTTAGAGAATGGAGCAGATTGGCAGAATCAAGAAAATCTCTGAGCCAACCTCATGGTGTGCTCCAGTGGAACCTGTTACAAAGAAAATTGGAAAAATATGTATCTGTGTTGGATCTTAAGACTAAATGAAGCAGTTGTAAGAGAAAAATGTATCCTCTCAACACTGGATGACTTCATTCCCAAAGTGAAAGGAGCTATAGTATTATCCAAGCCGGATGCTTCAACTGGATTCTGGCAAATTTCTTTAGCCAAAGAAAGTGCTAAACTGACTACAGTTATCACACCCTTTGGGAGATTTTGCATTTGAATATTACCTTTTGGGATTACCGGTGCACCTGACATTTTCCAACACAAGTGTCAGAACTATTAGTGAACATGACTGGAGTTGTAGTTTTCATGGATGATATTCTGATATATGGTTCTTCGATGGAAGAACATAACAAAGCCTGCAATGAAGTCTTAAACCTAATCAGTCAACTTGTATTGACGCTAAACAAGGAAAAATGCATTTTCCGCCTACTCCAGATTGGGTTTTTGGGACAGACAATAACAAGGATGGAATCAATCCTAGCCCTGAGAAAATAAAAGCAATTTAAGAACTGAATGCACCAACTAATATACCAGGACTGAGATGCATACTGGGGCTGGTAAATTACCTTGGTTGATACTTACAAGACCTTTCTACAGTGACAAAACCATGGAATGAAATGTCGAAGTCCAACATATCTTGGCTATGGGGGTAAATCAAGAAACTGCCTTCAAAAGTGTAAAAGAAATTATCTCAACAGCTCCAGTTCTCAAGTACAACAATTGTGAACAAACCCACCACGATCAATGTGGATGCAAGCAGCTGTGGTCTATGTGATGTATTGTTCCAGCAACTTGCCTGAGTGGAAGCCAACTGCATTTTGCTATCGCACACTCAGAGGTAGAAAAACAATATGCCTGGATTGAAAAGGAGCCTGGCAAGCGTCTGGGCATGTGAAAACGTGTACAGATATCTGTGTGGGCTGGATTCGTTTACACTGATAACCAACCATAAACTGCTTGTAGCCCTCCTCAGTGGAAAAGACGTGGGCCAAGTACTGCTGAGATGCCAATATCTATTGCTAAGGGAAATGCGATTTAACTCAATTGCTAAATATGTTCCTGGGAAAAATCTGGGAGTAGCAGACACTCTGTCACAGAGCCCAAAATTCCACTCATCTACCTTGGAGCTCAAAGATGATGTAAAGGTTACATGCATACAGTGGATGTAAGGCTGATGCCATATTAGGAGAGCAGCAGCCATGAGCCTTGAAGCAGAAAGTCACATCCTCACATTCCATCTAAATTACATTAAAACGATGTCATATCAGGCTGTTAGGAAGGCTTCTGTCCTAACAGCTCCGACCATCACCAAATCAGCGCTAATAGCAGCTACTGGATATAGTCCAGTACAACTCCTGATGGGAAGACAACTCAGACATCCAGCTTTGGAAAAGAATCTATTTCCAATGTGGCCAGACATGAAGAGAGTAGCCAAATAGGATAAAAAGACTAAAAGAAATTACAACAGACATCACTCAGAGAACTGCCAGGTCTAGAACCTGGTGACTATGTGCATGTTAAATGGGATGGAGAAAAAGAATGGATAACTCCAGCAGTCAGAAAGAAAAATAATTCAGCGCCCAGCTCATACATGATAGAGACCGACAGTGGAGAGTTCAGCAGAAACTATTGACATCTATGATTTGTTCCTCAGAAAGAACAATCAACAGAGCAAACTCTGCAGATGCAGAACAAGAAGAAGAAGACTCAAGGATTCCAAACCACCCACAGCCAGTCCTTGCAACCAATGGACAACCAGATGATGAAGTTGTTACACATTTGGATTGTGTAATTAGAAAACCAGGACGATTCAGAGACACTGAACAGACTGTTACATACTGAACTTCAAAGATAGTGTGACAGTGTAAATACTGTGAATGGTAGGAATGCAGAACTTAAAAGGAATGCTAATCTGTATTATATTTTTCCAACACCAGGTGGCATTGTGGGTAAAATACCTTACTTAGACAAACCTCAGCCTTACCAGTCAGGGCGTTAAAGGATCTTACGATGAATACGGCTGGTATGTATAAGCAAGCTCTGTGACCAATCCATATCTTTATAGAAGAACATGAGGGAGAGAGAGACCATGAAGAGTCTTGAGATGAAGAGAAGTAGTTAATGTGTGATTTGACAGAGAAGGGGGAGCCAGTGGAAGGCAGTGAGTATAGTAGGGGTGTTGAGAGCCATTGAACCAAAGTGCAAACCCTGCATGTGATGAAAACTACTTCCAGCACCTGTGGTGGAGGTATGACTGGGTCAAAGGAACAAGCCAAAAAATTACCTTTGCTAGAGCATTTTCAAGGGGTCTGAGTGGGGCAAGATTGCGTTTGTCAGGGCTGGAGAAGAGGATGTTGCAGTAGTGAAGATACGAGTTGATAAGACCTTGGCTGTGAGTTTTAGCTATGTGCCTGGATACGAAAAGCCATATCTTAGTGCTGTGATGCAGAAAGAATCCTAAGATTGAGACATAGCCTGGATGTGAGTGTCCTGGGAGAGGTGTAAGGTGAAGACGACTCCCAGGTTATGGGCTCAGTAACAGGGGGATGGTGGTGTTTTCCACAGTGATCAAGAAAAGAGGGAAGGGAGAGGGCTTGGGGGAAAGACACAGAGTTATGTTTTGACTATGCAGAGTGTAAACTGCTGGCTGGACATTCCCTCCCTGAAAGTTAGATGGGGGATGAGGAGATGCCTCAAAATGACATGCTGATGGAGCAATTAGAGAGATTGGAGGAGAACCAGGAGAGGAGAGAGTCACAAAAGCCAAAGGAAACAAGAATATCAAGAAGAAGAGTGCGGTCAGTGGTGTTGAAAATGGATGATAGGCCAAGGAGTATGAGGATGGGAGTACTGGCTCTGAGTTTTGGACAGGAAGAGATCTGTGATGGGATCCCTGGGGTGCAGCTTGGGACTGGGGGACTGCTTTGTCCCCTGAACCCTCTCCAGCCTGGGCTGTCTCTCACAATGCCTAGCTAGTGACCAGCAGCAACCCCCTCTAGGTGCTGTGATCACTCAGCACAACCGCATGTGGAGCCCCATACCCGGCTAGGTTGTGTGAATGCTCCCAGAGCCACTCATGAATCACTCAGAGAAAGGCACCAGGTGAATCCCCCCAGCTCCCAGCCTTGTACCTCAGGAATATGCCAACTTGCACTCAAGACCCTTTCTTGAGCAGTGCAAGTTTATTAATTGGTTCACCACTTCATCAAAGGAAAGTGGACATACACCAGCCTTTGTAACCTGAGCAGATTCACCAGACACTTCAGGCAAACTCAATGGTAAAGATAGGTTTCAGAGTAGCAGCCGTGTTAGTCTGTATTCGCAAAAAGAAAAGGAGTACTTGTGGCACCTTAGAGACTAACAAATTTATTAGAGCATAAGCTTTCGTGAGCTACAGCTCACTTCATCGGATGCATTCCGATGCAGTGAGCTGTAGCTCACGAAAGCTTATGCTCTAATAAATTTGTTAGTCTCTAAGGTGCCACAAGTACTCCTTTTCTTAATGGTAAAGATAAACAGTGAAACAAATTTAGTGACTACGAAAGGTAGATTTTAAGTGATTATAAGTGATAGGCAAAAAGTCAGAGTTAGTTACTAACGAAAATAAAATAGAAGCACGCCGTCTAAACCCTAACCCTTAGCACACTAGGCAGTATTTAGGTCAAGCAATGTTCTCACCCACTGGATCTTACAGTCCTTAATATACAGGTTTGTCTCTTAAACCTGGGCCAGTCTCTGTTGGATTCTTCAGTCTTCTGAGTGTCCTTGTTGCTTGCAGCATGCGGGGTCGGGTGGGGAGGAGAAAAGATGAAGCTTGGGGCCCCCGTGTTCTGTTTTATACCGAGTCCATGTGCTTGCAGAACACAGTCCAGGCATGTCTGGTGGGCATTGTTGAGTCACAAGGTGAAGCAATACCCCGGTGTGTCTCATAAGAACATAAGAAAGGCCATACTGGGTCAGACCAAAGGTCCATCCAGCCCAGTATCCTGTCTACTGACAGTGGCCAATGCCAGGTGCCCCAGAGGGAGTGAACCTAACAGGTAATGATCTAGTGATCTCTCTCCTGCAATCCATCTCCACCCTCTGACAAACAGAGGCTAGGGACACCATTCCTTACCCATCCTGACTAATAGCCATTAATGGACTTAACCTCCATGAATTTATCCAGTTCTCTTTTAAACCCAGTTATAGACCTAGCCTTCACAACCTCCTCAGGTTGATTGTGCACTGAGTGAAGAAGAACTTCCTTTTATTTGTTTTAAACCTGCTACCCATTAATTTCATTTGGTGGCCCCTAGTTCTTCTATTGTTGGAACAAGTCAATGACTTTTCCTTATTCACTTTCTCCACTCCACTCATGATTTTATATACCTCTATCATATCCCCCCTTAGTCTCCTCTTTTCCAACGTGAAAAGTCCTAGCCTCTTTAATCTCTCCTCATATGGGACCCGTTCCAAACCCCTAATCATTTTAGTTGCCCTTTTCTGAACCTTTTCTAATGCCAATATATCTTTTCTGAGATGAGGGGACCACATCTGTATGCAGTATTCAAGCTGTGGGCGTACCATGGATTTATATAAGGGCAATAAGATATTCTCCGTCTTATTCTCTATCCCTTTTTTAATGATTCCTAACATCCTGTTTGCTTTTTTGACTGCCACTGCACACTGCGTGGATGTCTTCAGAGAACTATCCACCATGACTCCAAGATCTTTCTCCTGATTTGTTGTAGCTAAATTCACCCCCATCATATTGTATGTATGGTTGGGGTTATTTTTTCCAATGTGCATTACTTTACATTTATCCACATTAAATTTCATTTGCCATTTTATTGCCCAATCACTTAGTTTTGTGAGATCTTTTTGAAGTTCTTCACAGTCTGCTTTGGTCTTAACTATCTTGAGCAGTTAAGTATCATCTGCAAACTTTGCCACTTCACTGTTTACCCCTTTCTCCAGATCATTTATGAATAAATTGAACAGGATTGGTCCTAGGACTGACCCTTGGGGAACACCACTAGTTACCCCTCTCCATTCTGAAAATTGACCATTTATTCCTACCCTTTGTTCCCTGTTTTTTAACCAGTTCTCAGTCCATGAAAGGATCTTCCCTCTTATCCCATTACAACTTAATTTACATAAGAGCCTTTGATGAGGGACCTTGTCAAAGACTTTCTGGAAATCTAAGTCCACTATGTCCACGGGATCCCCCTTGTCCACATGTTTGTTGACCCCCTCAAAGAACTCTAATAGATCAGTAAGACACGATCTCCCTTTACAGAAACCATGTTGACTTTTGCCCAACAATTTATGTTCTTCTATGTGTCTGACAATTTTATTCTTTACTATTGTCTCAACTAATTTGCCCGGTACTGACGTTAGACTTACCGGTCTGTAATTGCTGGGATCACCTCTAGAGCCCTTCTTAAATATTGGCATTACATTAGCTATCTTCCAGTCATTGGGTACAGAAGCTGATGTAAAGGATAGGTTACAAACCATAGTTAATAGTTCCGCAATTTCACATTTGAGTTCTTTCAAAACTCTTGGGTGAATGCCATCTGGTCCCGGTGACTTGTTCCTGTTAAGTTTCTCAATTAATTCCAAAACCTTCTCTAGTGACACTTCAATCTGTGACAATTCCTCAGATTTGTCACCTACAAAAGATAGCTCAGGTTTGGGAACCTCCCTAACATCCTTAGCCGTGAAGACTGAAGCAAAGAATTTATTTAGTTTCTCTGCGATGACTTTATTGTTTTTAAGTGCTCCTTTTGTATCGTCATTGTTCAGGGGCCCCACTGGTTGTTTAGCAAGCTTCCTGCTTCTGATGTACTTAAAAAACATTTTGTTATTACCTTTGAGTTTTTGGCTAGCTGTTCTTCAAACTCCTTTTTGGCTTTTCTTATTACATTTTTACATTTAATTTGGCAGTGTTTATGCTCCTTTCTATTTACCTCACTAGGATTTGACTTCCACTTTTTAAAAGATGCCTTTTTATCTTTCACTGCTTCCTTTACATGGTTGTTGAGGCACGGTGGCTCTTTTTTAGTTCTTTTAATGTGTTTTTTAATTTGGGGTATACATTTAAGTTGAGCCTCTATAATGGTGTTTTTGAAAAGTGTCCATGCAGCTTGCAGAGATTTCACTCTAGTCACTGTACCTTTTAATTTCTCCTGTGAGTAAGTCATTGCATTGTAACTCCTCTGCTGGACAATGGCTGGTGATGTCTGTTCAGCACCCACCTGGGCATTGGTTACCTCCCAAGTGGTTGTCTCTGGAGAGCTGGTATCTGGGCGCTTCCCAAACCCACAGCATGCTTTAGTGACAACTACACAACACAATCCTCATAACTTCATATGCATTGATGATACACATATTTAGATGGAACAATGACTTTCAGCAGATCATAACCTTTCCTCTGATACCTCACATGACCTGCTTTATATGCAAGATCACAATGATATATAAATGAAGAATATGAGGGTTACAGGTTGCTCCCCCGAGGTATAGAGTGTCACAAGATCATTAGCGGCTTTGGTCAGAAAGTGGACTGCAGCATCTCTAGGATGGAATTAGACAGCAGGGCAGAATGAATGTAGGCAGCACATTCAGTGAGAGGAAAGAGGAAAGGGAGATGGGACAGTCATTGGAGATGCAAGTGAGGCTTTTCCAGCTGGGAGAAATTATAGCTGTTTGTATTGGGAGGGGGCAAGCCAGAGAAGAATGAGAGCTTGAGGAGTGAGAGGAGGCATGAGGGAGATCAGGAGATGGGATGGGAAGGGTCACTGGGGCAAGTGGGGGGGTCAGAGGAGAAGAGCAAAAGGAACCTTCAGCACCCATAGTGGAGAAGAAGGAGAGAGTTGGGGGAAGGGGAGGGAGAGGGGAGACAGAAGATCACATTACATTTTAATTGTCTTTTGAATTAATTGGTGCAGAGACATGGTACAGGAGGTGAATGGGATGAGAACAAAACGACGGCCAAACGGCTGGAGGAGAGACCAAATCTGTAGTGATGGAAGTCGGGATGCTCTTAAGATTTCTGTCAGAGACGCTCCACGCTAAGATGAAGAGTGCAGGGTTCAGCTGAGCCAAGGCCTGGGGGTTGGCAGGGTGAAATCTGCACTGGGCAGTGGGGACACAAGAGTCAGTGGTGGAGGAGAGTGAAGCATGGAGAGAATCAACAATCATATGAATGAAAGAAAAGGAAGAGAAATGTCACAGCTCTATGGGATCTGTGCTACACCCCAGCTTGTAAACAGTCCTTTGGAGGACCCCAGTCAGTATGCCAGACGCCCAAGAGGTCCCACTCTTCCTTAAAGGTAGGCTACACAGCTTAATGACTCTGAGACTGAACTTCTGGGATCCACAACTCCTGTTTTACACCCTGAGGTCTGCCCAATGAGTCCAACTTAGGTAGAGAGTTCAGAGACTTTGTCCTCTGCAGGGATCAATGGACCTCATTTGCTTTGCTTTGCTTTGCTTTGCTTTGCTTTGACACTAGGCAGCCTTTCAGAACAGAATAGGGTTTATTAATCAACTGCAACAAAGCATCGGGAAGTCCTGAGGTTAGCACAGAGAAGTAGGTGAAGACAGAATTCAGACTGGCCAACATCAGGGCTCTACCTTAGCCAAGCTGCTGTAGAATCCATTTGGGCTCTGTCTCCGTCTCTGTCTCTTCGTCTGTCACTCATAGGTAAGAGCTTCTGTGTCTCTCCCAAGGCCAGCTCCTGTCCTAGCCTCTTGTCACCTCTCAGTCCATTAAAAACAACGAGGAGTCCTTGTGGCATTTTAGGAGTCCGTGTTAGAGACTAACAAATTTATTTGGGCATAAGCTTTCGTGAGCTATAACCCACTTTATCAGATGCATGGTGTGAAAAAAAGTAGGCAGATATAAATATACAGCACATGAAAAGATGGGAGTTGCCTTACAAAGTGGGCGGTCAGTGCTAACAAGGCCAATTCAATTAGGGTGGATGTGGCCCACTTCCAACAGTTGACAAGAAGGGGTGAATATCAACAAAGGGAAAATTATTTTTTTGTAGTGACCCAGCCACTCCCAGTGTTTATTCAGGCCTAATTTGAAGGTGTCAAGTTTACAAATTAATTCCAGTTCTGCAGTTTCTCCTTGAAGTCTGTTTTTGAAGTGTTTTTGTTGAAGAATGGCCTCTTTTAAGTCTGTTATTGAGTGTCCATGGAGATTGAAGTATTCTCTTACTGGTTTTTGAATGTTATAATTCTTGATGTCTGATTTGTGTCCATTTATTCTTTTGCATAGAGACTATCCGGTTTGGCCAATGTACATGGCAGGGGGGCGTTGCTGGCACTTATCACTTTGATAGATGTACAGGTGAATGAGTCCCTGATGGTGTGGCTGATGTGGTTGGGTCCTATGATGGTGTCCCTTGAACAGATATGTGGACACAGTTGGCAACGGGTTTTGTTGCAGGGATTGGTTCCTGGGTTAGTGTTTCTGTTGTGTGGTCTGTAGTTACTGGTGAGTATTTGCGTCAGGTTGGGGGGCTGTCTGTAAGCGAGGGCTGGCCTGTATCCCAAGGTCTGTGAGAGTGAGGGATTGTCCTTCAGGATAGGTTGTAGATCCTTGATGATGTGCTGGAGAGGTTTTAGTTGGGGACTATAGGTGATGGCTAGTGGCGTTCTGTTACTTTCTTTGTTGGGTTGTTCTGTAGTAGGTGACTTCTGAGTACCCTTCTGGCTCTGTCAATCAGTTTCTTAACTTCTCCAGGTGCGTATTGTAGTTTTAAGAAGGCTTGATAAAGATCATGTAGGTGTTTATCTCTGTCTGAGGGATTGGAGCAAATGCGGTTGTCTCTGAGGGCTTGGCTGTAGACAATGGATCGTGTGATGTGTCCTGGATGAAAGCTGGAGGCATGTCGGTAAGTATAGTGGTCAGTAGGTTTCTGGTATAGGGTGGTGTTTATGTGACCATTGCTTATTCTACATCCATAGTGGCTAAGATGGTGTTTTCAGGAAGATCACCGGTGGATTGTAGTTTCCTCAGGAAGTCAGTGGAGTCTCAAAGATAGCTGGGAGCGCTGGTAGCGTAGGGCCTGAGGAGAGAGTCCACATAGCCAGATGATCCTGCTGTCAGGGTGCCAATGCCTGAGATGATGGGATCAGAGGGTAATGACCTGTAGAAAGCTCTCTACACCAACATTCCACACAAAAATGGACTTAGAACAACGCTTCTTCTTGTCCCCTAACACCCCCCTCGACTTGTGCTACATTTGACATCTTCATCATCTGGACCCACGGGAAGGAGGCCCTTGAGGAATTTCACCAGGATTTCAACAATTTCCACCCCACCATCAACCTCAGTCTGGACTAGTCCACACAAGGGATCCACTTCCTGGAGCATTGTAACCCTTCTGCACCACTAGGTAGCAATCCCTAGTGAAATAAATCATGTTTATACAAATATTATAGAAAATTCCTGACTTCATCACAAGAACGCAGTGAGAAAAGGACTGAAAGCAGATCAGAAGCTATCAGAATGGATGGACTGGAAGTCACGGAAGGGCCGCATGACAGGGAAAGTGGGAGGGGACAGTCCCAAAGAAGGTAGTTTAGTGATTGGTGGTTTAAGCTGCTCAGATGCTGGTTCCTATCTGGCTGCCCAGTACCAGGTAATGCCATTTCCCGGCCATTCCCTATGGGCTTGTTGATCATAGGAAGATTTTGAATTAATTTTGCCAAATAGTTGGTCTCGTCTGTCCCTGACTCTCCACAGCCCTGTTTGGCATTGTGCAGAGAGCACATCAGCGGATGGAAAATTCAGCCATTGTTCAGTTTCTATCTGACAGAGGTAGCTTTGTTACCCGGGGTTCTTTCAACCCAAAGCTCTTGGTAACTTTTACTCTGTGTGAGGTAGTGTCAGGAAATAAATCAGGGGAGACATGGCCGTCCGACCGATAGATGGCTATTACAAACAGGACAACACAAGAGTGCTTTCACTTAAAGCTAAACTTTACTTAAATGTGGACACTTATACACGTGTCCACAACAGGTTAGTAAAATACCCCCAACCCTTGATAATTACCAAAGCTGAGTGTGGCTCTCAAGTGGCACAACAGCAGCCCATCTGCTGGTGGGGAACACAAGATGCATCTAGAGGGAAAGTCCAGTCTTGAAGAGTCCCACCACCTCAAACTTTTTCCCCTTATTTATACATTGGTAACAGAATGACATGTCCCTTAAAGCAAACTTGTTAAGCAAGCAATTTCAATGGTCAAGCAAGAGGTTCCTTCTGATTATCGATTAACCATGTGTGGGTTTTTCCAGAGTTTTCAGCCTTGAGGTCCCAATAGACAATCCTGGGGCACAGCCTGCTCTTCTAAGATGCATGTATCAGCAACTTCAACACAGTTCTTATCAGGAAGGAGGTGGGGTCAAGCTGTCCTCTCTGTGGCACCCAAAAAACCCCCTCCCCTCCTGCCTTGGTTAAACTGAGAGTGCTGAATGGCCAATTTACAGCCTGCTGACTTGGCTGCTTTTAGCAATAAGCCATAGTGGTTTCAGGCACTTTACCAAAGTCTCCCCGTACAGCCTCTGCTAGACCAGTTTTTTACTTGCTAGAGGTCAGTGTGAAATGTCTTTCTCAAACTCTCTTGAAACCTTGCCTGAGTCTTTCATTGCTTCTGTAGAGTTATTGGCCTGAATTAAAACATCGTCCATTATAACTTGCATCCTTTGCGATGCCTCAAAGATATGGGCTGTTACTGTTTGATATACCTCAAGAGCCAACTTTACAGGACCCTGCAGATCAAGAAAAGGAGGAAGAGCATTTGCAGCCAGTGCTGGCCTCCTCTTCCTCTTCCACTGATGAAGCAGTCTTGGGGTGTGGGGGGGAAGCAGGACGGAGGGAGGGAAATCTTGCCTCCCCCAGATGACTATAAGGTGCACTAGTAATTATTAAAGAAGGTTGCCTTAAGTCTGGGCATACAGGTGAAGGAAGTAAAAGAATCCTGTCCCCGCCTAGTCGATTATTTTAGTCACTGCAGGTCACACCATTATGGACCCAGTTAAGGGGCTGTGGCAGACACCTTATCCCTTCCCCCAACTTCAAAAAAGGCTGAGTGCAAGTATTATGTACCTGCCCAAGGTTGTGAGTTTCTTTACTCCCATCCCCACCCCCGGGGTCCCTGGTGGTATCTGCTGCCAATGAGCAAAAGGTAGGGACATCAGGATGCAACCCCAAAATCAAAAGAGTCAAAGAATCTAGACCTGTTAAGTTTATTCTACTGGGGGGTTGCAGCTCAGGATTGCAAACCAGCCTGCACTTCTGGGCAGGTCTGACTTTAAAGTATGGGACTCCATGTTGAAATGTTAAGACATATGCCCACAAGATTCTAGGCAAGAGTTTTGCTCACTTGTGGATGATGATCGGTGATGAGGGCCTCGCGGATGCACCTGATGCCATGGCTTCAGCAGTGGCCATAAGTAAGTGTCCTGATTGCAGTCCTCTGCAGAGCTTGCCCTTCGAAGGAGACTTGCTCTTTTTGGAGCTGACTGAATCTAAGCTCTGTGGGTTAAAGGACTTGAGGGCAATATTAAAGTTTCACCCAGCCCCTTCCAGGAAGCACTTCAGGCTGCAGCTACTCCTCTGATTTTCTGCTCCAGCTGTCCGACAGGACCTGCAAAGAGTAGAGGTTATAGGCGTAGACACCTCCTCCTTCTACCTCTGCTTAAATGCCTGCCCCACCTAGACATCCAAGGACTCTAAGAAAGCGTTTTGATGGGACACTCGAGGACACCGTACCAATTCCCAAGATGCCAGACCCCATTTTTCTTTTGTTTGCAAAATGCCTTTCCCATTTCCTTAGTGCTTGGTCCCGTATCACCATGGACCGTTGAGTGTTGAGCTCTGTAGAAGTGGGATACATCTCCCAATTTATTTCTACCCATCCTTCCAATCCTACATCCCTGTCCCACTTCAGAGACCCCTCTCATGAAGAACTTCTGGTCCAAGAGGTTCAATCTCTCTTTCAGTGGGAGCCGTAAAGGCAGTTCTGTAGAATTGCAGAGGGAAGGGTTTCTATTCCAATTATTTTCTAATCCGAAAAGCCAAGGGAGGTCTCAGACTTATTTCAGGTCAGCTTGTCAGCTCACCAACTACCTCAAAAACATAAAGTTTTGCATGGTCATCCTGGCAGCCATTTTTCCCTCTCTGGACCCTGGAGACTGATACGCCGCCCTCAATGGAAGAGATGCCTACTTTCATGTGTCGATATGCCAAGGCCACAGAAAGTTCCTCAGATTTGTAGTGAAAAAGCACTCGCATTACCAGTTCACAGTGCTTCTATTCAGCCTCTCTGCAGCTCCGTGGGTGTTGACAGCACGCATGGCCCCAGCAGCAGCGTTCCTCAGGAGACATGCAGCGCAGCTCTGCCCTTATCTGGACAATTGGCTAGTCAAGAGCCCATCCAGAGTGCAGGTTATATCCCATGTTCACCTCGTTCAGTCAGCCTTCAAGGCCTCAGGACTTCTGATCAGTGCAAATAAGTGCATCCTTTGCCCGCCACAGAGGACAGGATTGTAGGGGCTGTGCTGCACTCTCTCAGGCCAGACTGTTTCTCCCAGAGTCGAGTTTCCAATCTATTGGCTCTCTTGCGACAGACCTCAAGATTCATCCAACCACAGCAGCCCAAAATGGAGCGAGACTTCTAGGGCACATGGCCTTGTGCATGTCTGCAGGAGAACATGCAAGGCTGCACCTCAGACCCCCTTCAGACCTGGCTGGCCTCCCTGTGCTCGCCAAGCTGACTGCATCTGGACTCTGTGCTCACAGGACCTTCGCAGACTCCCATTTCAGCAAACTGATGGCTGAATCCTCTCAGTGTTTATTCCTTCCTCTGCCCTCAACTCTCGATGACTCTGGTCTTAGATGTGTTGGCTCTAGGGTGGGGAGCTCACCTGGAGCCTCTCCAAACTCAGGGTCTTTGGTCCTCAATGGAGCTCGCTCTTCATATCAATGTCAGAGAGCTCAGGGTGATTCGTCTTGCCTACCTCATATGTGGGGCAGGGAGGGAACCTGTTTGTCCTTACAGACAACATCATGGCGATGTTCTACCTCAACAGGCTGGAAGGAGCTTGGTCAACCCTCCTGAGTGAGGAAGCAGTTCACCTATGGGAATTTTGTATAGTCCATTCAATCAACCTTGAGGCCTCTCACCTTCCGGGGTGCAGAACAAGCTAGCTGATTGCCTGAGCAGGTCTTTCTCCAGTCACCAGAAGGGGTCTCTTTCCCTGGATGTAGCCAGTTGCATTTTCCAGCAGTGGGGAACTCCCCAAAGAGACCTATTTGTGAACACTGTACAACAGAAAGCGTATCCAGTTCTGCTCCCTACAAAGCTGTAGTCCAGGTTCCATCACAGAGGCCTTCCTGCTGCCCTGGATGGGAAAGCTCTATTATGCTTTCCCCCCAATCCCACTCCTACAGAATGCTGCTAAAGATCAAGTGGGATCATGCCTGGGTTATATTAATAGCCCATTAATATTAATATTAATATATTAATGGCCCCGCCTCTCTATTGGACTGCTCAGTGTCAACTTCAATCTCACTCCCGTTGCACCTGCTCCACCCGAACCTGTGATCCCTCCATTTAATGGCCTGGAAGCTGCATGGTTAAATCCTAAAGAGCAAGTTTGCCCGGTCTTACTAGGTACCAGAAAGCCTCCACCAGGGCCATCTACCTGTCAAAATGGAAGCAGTTTTCTATCTGGCCTTGTCGAACCGGAGTCTCACCGATGCATTCGTCCATCCAACAAATGGAACTTTCTGCTGCACCTGAGCAGCAAGACTTAGTGATTTCCTCTGTCATGTTTCAGAGTAGCAGCCGTGTTAGTCTGTATTTGCAAAAAGAAAAGGAGGACTTGTGGCACCTTAGAGACTAACAAATTTATTTGAGCATAAGCTTTCGTGAGCTACAGCTCACTTCATCGGATGCATTTGGTGGAAAATACAGTGGGGAGATTTATATACACACACAGAGAACATGAAACAATGGGTTTTATCATCACTCTCCTTACAGTGTGTATGATAAAACCCATTGTTTCATGTTCTCTGAGTGTGTGTGTACATAAATCTCCCCACTGTATTTTCCACCAAATGCATCCGATGAAGTGAGCTGTAGCTCACGAAAGCTTATGCTCAAATAAATTTATTAGTCTCTAAGGTGCCACAAGTTCTCCTTTTCTTTTTCCTCTGTCAAGGTTCTCCTGGAATCAATACCAGCTTTCCACCCTCACATGGTGTAACGATGCTGGTTCTGGCAAGATCCAATTGAGAGTGCCAATTCAGGACAAATTACTTAAAGCAGGGCAGTTACAGCCCAAGGCTGGGGTTTCTGTGCACATCAAGGCAAACCAAACCAGCCAGATAGAGAGGACTTTGGTTTTACTCCACTGGCTAACCACAAGTCACACAAGCAATTCCCTTAGACATCCCAGTTTCCCAGTATCGCCACCAGTGCCACTCGTTATGGGGACAAATGGTTATGAAAACCAATACCCCAGTAAAATAAAAAGGTTCTCTTGATCTCAAAGGACCAAGCCCCAGACCCAAGTCAATATACAAATCAGATCTTACCCACAAATCACGCTGTTGCCAATTCTTTAGAATCTAAAATCTAAAGGTTTATTCATAAAAGGAAAGAAATACAGATGAGAGCTAGAACTGGTTAAATGGAATCAATGACATACAGTAATGGCCAAGTTCTTGGTTTGGGCTTGTAGCAATGATGGAATAAACTGCAGGTTCAAATCAAGTCTCTGGAGGACATCCACAGCTGGGATGGGTCATCAGTCCTTGGTTCAAAGCTTCAGTGTAGCAAAGTTCCTCCAGAGGTAAGCAGCAGGATTGAAGACCAGATTGAAGACAAGAGATGAGGCATCAGCCTTTTATAGTCTTTTCCAGGTATAAGAACCCCTCTTTGTTCTTACTGTGGAAAATTACAGCAAAATGGAGTTTGGAGTCACATGGGCAAGTCCCTGCATACTTTACTGAGTCACTAGGCGTATTTGCCTTCTCTCAATGGGTCAGTTATATAGCTGATGGTCCTTAATGGAATCTCCTTCCTTTGAAGTTTTTAAGGCCCGGCTTGACAAAACCATGGCTGGGATGATTTAGTTGGGTATTGGTCCTGCTTTGAGCAGGGGATTGGACTAGATGACCTCCTAAGGTCCCTTCCAACCCTGATATTCTATGATTCTATGATTCAAGCAGGCTCAGCAGAGCTGACACCAACTTGTCTGGGGTGTCACCCAAAAGCATAGCACAAGTTTGAAATACAGACAGTACAGAGCCAATATTCATAACTTTAACTACAAAAATGATACCCACATATAGACAGCATAATCATAACCATAATCTTGTCTTAGACACCTTATTTGACCCCCTTATATAAGATTTGGTGCCACTACAGGACCTTGGTTGCAACAATGATCTATACGGTCCCAGATTACGTCAATAACATCACACATGGATAACTGGTCTGTTTGTTCTAATGACGTGACAGTTAGATCCCTGAAAGGCCTGGAAAGATTGTACCTTCAACTAAGGGAACCTGTTTCCTTTGGGACTTGAACTTAGTTTGTCTACATTTATGGCACCTCCGTTTGAGCCTATAGCAACATGCTCCTTTACTACACCCTTCTTGGAAGGTGGTTTTCTTAATTGCTATCATTTCTGCTAGAAGGGTCTCCGAACTTTGTGCCATCACATCTGGATCACTGTACACAGTCTTCTTTAGAGATAAGGTGTACTTACGCCCTCATCAAAGAGGTACCTCATCTCTAAGGTACTTTCAAATTTTCATACTGAACAATCAATTTACTTGTATTTTACCCCAAACCACATGCCAACAGGGACAAGCAATGGGTACACACTTTGGATGTTAGATGAACACTGGCATTCTACATAGGACCAAACTATTTTGGTGGTCCACCCAGCTGTTTGTGGCCATAGTTGGCAGAATGAAAGTCTTCCAATCTCCACACAGAGAATTTAATCTTGGGTAACTTGTATCCGTGCGTGTCATGATCTATCAGGGTGTCTCTCCTCCAGGCAAGCTGACTGCACACTCCACAAGATTGCAAGCATCCTCTGCGGCATTCCTAGAGCAGATCCTTACCCTGGACATTTGCAAAGCAGCAGTCTGATCATCGATGCACACTTTCTCCTCCCGTTACTCCATCACGCAATATTCAAGGGATGATGCCAAATTTGGTTGAGCTGTACTGCAGTTGTTGTGCATGAACTCTGATCTCTTCACCTATTTAACTGCTTGGGAGACACCAAGAGTGGAATGCACTTGCTCAGGGAGATTAGAGAGGATATTAAAATAAAAAACTCAGTAATAACGGGGATTTCAACTATCCCCATATTGACTGGGTGCATACATCTCACCTCAGGACTGGATGCAGAGATAAAGTTTCTAGACACCTTAAATGACTGCTTCTTGAAGCAGCTAATCCTGGAACCCACCAGAGGAGAGGCAATTCTTGCTTTAGTCCTAAACTGAGCACAGGATCAGGTCCAAGAGCTGAATAGAGCTGGACCACTTGGTAATAGTGACCATAATATAATTAAATTTAACATCCCTGTGGTGGAGAAAACACCACAGTGGCCCAACACTGGAGCATTTCATTTCAGAAAGGGGTACTACACAAAAATGAGGAGTTTCAGAATAGTAGCCGTGTTAGTCTGTATTCGCAAAAAGGCTTTTGTGAGCTACAGCTTATGCTCAAATAAATTTGTTAGTCTCTAAGGTGCAACAAGTCCTCCTTTTCTTTTTGAAAAATGAGGAGGTTAGTGAAACAGAAATTAAAAGGTACAGTGCTAAAAATGCAATCTCTGCAAGCTGCGTGGAAACTTTCTAAAGACACCATAATAGAGGCTCAACTTAAATGCATACCCCAAATTAAAGAACATAGTAAGAGAACCACAAAAGCGCTACCCTGGCTAAACAACTGTAAGCAGAGTCAGGATGAGCTCTACCCTGACATCTGGTGGTGAGTTGTGGCAAGTTGTGGAAAAGAACTTCAGGGGCTGATCTCATTTGCATAGGCACACCCACCCCGCCTAGCATGAGCCCACAGCGGCCCAAATGATCACTTTGGCTGCTGTGGGATTCCCAGTTTCTCCATTATTGGGGCAGGAAGAATCAAGTGTTGTTACTCTGGTTATGTGAATCAAGGACAGTGGAACTGTTTTATGACAGAGGGAGTCGCCATCAACTAAGTAGCACTCACTTAGACAAGGGACATGGGTTCCAAAACCCACTGAATTGAGAGAGGTTTCAGAGTAGCAGCCCTGTTAGTCTGTATTTGCAAAAAGAAAAGGAGTACTTGTGGCACCTTAGAGACTAACAAATTTATTTGAGCATAAGCTTTGGTGAGCTACAGCTCACTTCATCGGATGCATTTGGTGGAAAAAACAGAGGAGAGATTTATATACACACGCACAGAGAACATGAAACAATGGGTTTATCATACACACTGTAAGGAGAGTGATCACTTAAGATAAGCCATCACCAACAGCAGGGGGGGAAAGGAGGAAAACCTTTCATGGTGACAAGCAGGTAGGCTAATTCCAGCAGTTAACAAGAATATCAGAGGAACAGTGGGGGGTGGGGTGGGGGGGAGAAATACCATGGGGAAATAGTTTTACTTTGTGTAATGACTCATCCATTCCCAGTCTCTATTCAAGCCTAAATTAATTGTATCCAGTTTGCAAATTAATTCCAATTCAGCAGTCTCTCGTTGGAGTCTGTTTTTGAAGCTTTTTTGTTGAAGTATAGCCACTCTTAGGTCTGTGATCGAGTGACCAGAGAGATTGAAGTGTTCTCCAACTGGTTTTTGAATGTTATAATTCTTGACATCTGATTTGTGTCCATTCATTCTTTTATGTAGAGACTGTCCAGTTTGGCCAATGTACATGGCAGAGGGGCATTGCTGGCACATGATGGCATATATCACATTGGTAGATGCGCAGGTGAACGAGCCTCTGATAGTGTGGCTGATGTGATTAGGCCCTATGATGGTATCCCCTGAATAGATATGTGGACAGAGTTGGCAACGGGCTTTGTTGCAAGGATAGGTTCCTGGGTTAGTGGTTCTGTTGTGTGGTGTGTGGTTGCTGGTGAGTATTTGCTTCAGATTGGGGGACTGTCTGTAAGCAAGGACTGGTCTGTCTCCCAAGATCTGAGAGAGCGATGGCTCGTCCTTCAGGATAGGTTGTAGAACCTTGATGATGCATTGGAGAGGTTTTAGTTGGGGGCTGAAGGTGATGGCTAGTGGCGTTCTGTTATTTTCTTTGTTGGGCCTGTCCTGTAGTAGGTGACTTCTGGGTACTCTTCTGGCTCTGTCAATCTGTTTCTTCACTTCAGCAGGTGGGTATTGTAGTTGTAGGAATGCATGATAGAGATCTTGTAGGTGTTTGTCTCTCTCTGAGGGGTTGGAGCAAATGCGGTTATATCATAGCGCTTGGCTGTAGACAATGGATCGAGTGGTATGATCTGGATGAAAGCTAGAGGCATGTAGGTAGGAATAGCGGTCAGTAGGTTTCCGATATAGGGTGGTGTTTATGTGACCATCGCTTATTAGCACCGTAGTGTCCAGGAAGTGGATCTCTTGTGTGGACTGGTCCAGGCTGAGGTTGATGGTGGGATGGAAATTGTTGAAATCATGGTGGAATTCCTCAAGAGCTTCTTTTCCATGGGTCCAGATGATGAAGATGTCATCAATGTAGCGCAAGTAGAGTAGGGGCATTAGGGGACGAGAGCTGAGGAAGCGTTGTTCTAAGTCAGCCATAAAAATGTTGGCATACTGTGGGGCCATGCGGGTACCCATCGCAGTGCCGCTGATTTGAAGGTATACATTGTCACCAAATGTGAAATAGTTATGGGTCAGGACAAAGTCACAAAGTTCTGCCACCAGGTTAGCCGTGACAGTATCGGGGATACTGTTCCTGACGGCTTGTAGCCCATCTTTGTGTGGAGTGTTGGTGTAGAGGCTTCTACATCCATAGTGGCTAGGATGGTGTTTTTAGGAAGATCACCAATGGACTGTAGTTTCCTCAGGAAATCGGTGGTGTCTCGAAGATAGCTGGGAGTGCTGGTAACGAAGGGCCTGAGGAGGGAGTCTACATAGCCAGACAATCCTGCTGTCAGGGTGCCAATGCCTGAGATGATGGGGCGTCCAGGATTTCCAGGTTTATGGATCTTGGGTAGCAGATAGAATACCCCAGGTCGGGGCTCCAGGGGTGTGTCTGTGCGGATTTGTTCTTGTGCTTTTTCAGGGAGTTTCTTGAGCAAATGTTGTAGTTTCTTTTGGTAACTCTCAGTGGGATCAGAGGGTAATGGCTTGTAGAAAGTGGTGTTGGAGAGCTGCCTAGTAGCCTCTTGTTCATACTCCGACCTATTCATGATGACGACAGCACCTCCTTTGTCAGCCTTTTTGATTATGATGTCAGAGTTGTTTCTGAGGCTGTGGATGGCACTGTGTTCTGCATGGCTGAGGTTATGGGGTAAGCGATGCTGCTTTTCCACAATTTCAGCTCGTGCACGTCGGCGGAAGCAGTCTATGTAGAAATCCAGGCTGCTGTTTCGACCTTCAGGAGGAGTCTACCCAGAATCCTTCTTTTTGTAGTGTTGGCAGGAAGGTCTCTGTGGGTTAATATGTTGGTCAGAGGTGTGTTGGAAATATTCCTTGAGTCTGAGACGTCGAAAATAGGATTCTAGGTCACCACAGAACTGTATCATGTTCGTGGGGGTGGAGGGGCAAAAGGAGAGGCCCCGAGATAGGACAGATTCTTCTGCTGGGCTAAGAGTATAGTTGGATAGATTAACAATATTGCTGGGTGGGTTACGGGAACTATTGTTGTGGCCCCTTGTGGCATATAGTAGTTTAGATAGCTTAGTGTCCTATTTCTTTTGTAGAGAATCAAAGTGTGTTTTGTAAATGGCTTGTCTAGTCCAGCCACGAGGAAGTTTGTGTGGAAGGTGGGTTCTTTATGATAGTATCCAGTTTTGAGAGCTCATTCTAAGCTTTCATCCAGATCATACCACTCGATCCATTGTCTACAGCCAAGCGCTACGATATAACCGCATTTGCTCCAACCCCTCAGACAGAGACAAACACCTACAAGATCTCTATCATGTATTCCTACAACTACAATACCCACCTGCTGAAGTGAAGAAACAGATTGACAGAGCCAGAAGAGTACCCAGAAGTCACCTACTACAGGACAGGCCCAACAAAGAAAACAACAGAACGCCACTAGCCATCACCTTCAGCCCCCAACTAAAACCTCTCCAACGCATCATCAAGGATCTACAACCTATCCTGAAGGACGAGCCATCACTCTCACAGATCTTGGGAGACAGACCAGTCCTTGCTTACAGACAGCCCCCCAATCTGAAGCAAATACTCACCAGCAACCACACACCACACAACAGAACCACTAACCCAGGAACCTATCCTTGCAACAAAGCCCGTTGCCAACTCTGTCCACATATCTATTCAGGGGATACCATCATAGGGCCTAATCACATCAGCCACACTATCAGAGGCTCGTTCACCTGCGCATCTACCAATGTGATATATGCCATTATGTGCCAGCAATGCCCCTCTGCCATGTACATTGGCCAAACTGGACAGTCTCTACGTAAAAGAATGAATGGACACAAATCAGACGTCAAGAATTATAACATTCAAAAACCAGTTGGAGAACACTTCAATCTCTCTGGTCACTCGATCACAGACCTAAGAGTGGCTATACTTCAACAAAAAAGCTTCAAAAACAGACTCCAACGAGAGACTGCTGAATTGGAATTAATTTGCAAACTGGATACAATTAACTTAGGCTTGAATAGAGACTGGGAATGGATGAGTCATTACACAAAGTAAAACTATTTCCCCATGGTATTTCTCCCTCCCACCCCACCCCCCACTGTTCCTCTGATATTCTTGTTAACTGCTGGAATTAGCCTACCTGCTTGTCACCATGAAAGGTTTTCCTCCTTTCCCCCCCCCCCCCCCCCCCCGCTGCTGGTGATGGCTTATCTTAAGTGATCACTCTCCTTACAGTGTGTATGATAAACCCATTGTTTCATGTTCTCTGTGTGTGTGTATATAAATCTCTCCTCTGTTTTTTCCACCAAATGCATCCGATGAAGTGAGCTGTAGCTCACGAAAGCTTATGCTCTAATAAATTTGTTAGTCTCTAAGGTGCCACAAGTACTCCTTTTCTTTTTGTGAATTGAGAGAGGTTGGGGATTGGTATTAATACTTGGAGGTATGGGCTCCTTGGTGAGAGTACTAAATGCTAATTACATTGTCTTTCTCCATGGTGGAATATCACAGCTAGTTATGATTCCATTAGGAGTCTAGTTACAGGCTGCTGAGCTGAATTCATTTTGGGCTAGTGGTGCATCAACACTGAGGCTCCCCTACTACAAGCTGAAATCACTAAAGAGGTAAAATTACTAACAGCTGAATATATTGTGGGATGGCTGCTCCAGGACGGCTGGTAGAGCTGAGCAACTTGTGGTACAGCTGGCAGAGCAGAGTGGAGCCCCACGGGGAGGCGGGGCAGTCAGCTTTGGACCATGTACCCAGGCTGGGAGGTAAAACTCTGCAGATAAACTTTCCAACTCTGGGGCTGCCTTGACCAGGGATAGAGACTTTTGGGGTGTTGGACTTTTGGGACTTTGGGTGGCTTTTGGGTTGCTGGACTCAAGAACCAAAGGGAAAGGGCATGGCCCATTTTGCTTGGGGTGGGCTTTTGCTCATGGGTTGTGTTATGAATCTTGTTGGTGGTGTTTCCCCAACATAATGCCACATTGTTTCTCTCTGTTATTAAAAGGCTTTTGCTACACTCAGACTCTGTGCTTGCGGGAGGGGAAGTATTGCCTCTTAGAGGCGCCCGGGGTGGAGTGTTGGTGGTGATATATATTTGTCCCAGGTCACTGAGTGGGGGCTCGAGCCAGTTTTGCATTGTGTTATTGGAATGGAACCCCTAGATACTGAACCCAGCCCTTGTTGCTGCCAACTCTGATGGGCAGAAGGGTTACACTACAAAGTAAAAGAAGCTGTGAGAGGCAAAAAGGCATCCTTTAAAGAGTGGAAGTTAAATCCTAGTGAGAAAAAGAGAAAGGAGCATAAACTCTGGCAAATGAAATGTAAAAATATAATTAGGAAGGCCAAAAAAGAATTTGAAGAACAGCTAGTCAAAGACTCCAAAAGTAATAGCAAAAATATTTTTAAGTACATCAGAAGCAGGAAGTCTTCTAAACAACCCAGTGGAGCCACTGGACAATTGAGATGCTAAAGGACCACTGGACTGCTCAAGGACAATAAGGACAATGTGGATAAACTAAACAAATTCTTACATCAGTCTTCATGGCTGAGGACGTGAAGGAGATTCCCAAACCTGAGCCATTCTTTTTAGGTGACAAATCTGTGGAACCATCCCCCCAGATTGAGGTGTCATTAGAGGTTTTGGAACAAATTGGTAAACTAAACAGGGACAACACTAGGACCAGATGGTATCACCTAAGAGTTCTGAAGGAACTCAAATGTGAAATTGCAGAACTAACTGTCATCTGTAACCTATCATTTAAACCAGCTTCTGTACCAAACAACAGGAGGATAGCTAATGTGACGCTACTTTTTTAAAAGGGCTCCAGAGGTGAACCTGGCAACTACAGGACGGTGAGCCTGACTTCAGTCCTGGGTAAACTGATTGAAACTACAGTAAAGAACAAAATTGTCAGACACATAGATAAATGTAACTTGTTGGGGAAGAGTCAACATGGTTTTTGTAAAGGGAAATCCTGCCTTACCAATCTACTAGAATTCTTTGAGAGGGTCAACAAGCATGTGGACAAAGGGGATCCAGTAGATATTGGACCTGGAAAAGGTTGAGAAAAGGGCAACAAAAATGACTAGGGATATGGAACGGCTTCTGTATGAGGAGAGATTAATCAGACTGGGACTTTTCAGCTTGGAAAAGAGACAACTAAGGGGGGATATGATTGAGGTCTATAAAATCATGAATGGTGTGGAGAAAGTGAATAAGGAAGTGGTGTTTACTCCTTCTCATAACATAAACACTAGGGGTCACCAAATGAAATTAATAGGCAGAATATTTAAAACACACAAAAGGAAGTATTTCTTCACACAACCAAGAGTCAACCTGTGGAACTCCTTGCCAGAGGATGTTATGAAGGTCAAGACTATAACAGGGTTCAAAAAGAACTAGATAAAATTCATGGAGAATAGGTCCATCAATGGCTATTAGCCAGGCTAGGCAGGGATGGTGTCCCTAGGCTCTGTTTGCCAGAAGCTGGGAATGGGTGACAGGGGACGGATCACTTGATGATTCCCTGTTCTCTTCACTCTCTCTGGGGCACCTGGCATTGCCCACTGTCGGAAGACAGGATACTGGACTTGATGGACCTTTGGTCTGACCTAGTCTGGCCGTTCTTATGAAGGAGAAAAAACGGTTACTAACCTTTCGTAATTGTTCTTGGAGATAAGATGCACATGTCCCTTCCATAACTGCCCCCCCCACCCTTTTGCATTGGAGTTTCTGGAAAGAATGAACTGAGGGGGTGAGGGGTTGGCTGGGCCCTTTATACTGATGCCAGTGGCTCATGGCAGCAGAGGTCTCTCAAGTCACCCCAACAGGTACTGCTGAGGGAAAAGATGTCTGGAGGCTGTGCGCGGGACATGGACACACAAGAGTGGAAGAGACATGGGCAACACATCTTGAAGAACAAGTTACGAAAGGTTAGTAACCGTTTTTCATTTGTTTCTAGTTTCTTCTTTTGTGGCAGAGGTAGCTGCTCATTCTGTTGCGGGGTACGTTCAGTCCAGCTCTGCTTTTCACTCATTTCATTGACTTGGTTATGATTAAAGCAATCTTTGCAGCAATCGGCATCTCACTCAGCCATTCTGTATTCCATAGAGGAGCTTATCTTTTATTAAGAAGACACACAGCTCCTCTAATGCTCATGTCTGAGCTTTAAGCAGTCACATTCTTGACAACTATCTCATTATTGCCCTTGATTATGAATTTAAAAAAACTTTAGCATTTTTCAGGGGTTACAGAACCTTTCAAGTGGTCTAGATAATCCTTAGTCCTGCCATGAGTGCAGGAGACTGGGTTGGATGATCTCTCAAGGTCACTTCCAGTCCTACGATTCTAAGTGTATATCTTTAAAAAGCCAACTAAACTACCCCCTTGCAAAGTGTGCCTATCGCTGGTATAACTATGTGTAATCCCCAGGCCCGCCCCTTGTAGTCCCACATTAGTTACATCCTGCATCCGATGAAGTGAGCTGTAGCTCACGAAAGCTTATGCTCAAATAAATTTGATAGTCTCTAAGGTGCCACAAGTACTCCTTTTCTTTTTGCAAATACAGACTAACACGGCTGCTACTCTGAAACCTGAAATTAGTTACATCCACTTTCTGCATCCTGTTTTAACCTAGTCTTTCAGCTCTTTGGGGTAGGGAGCACCTCTTTCTATGTGTTTGTGCAGCACTTGGCACATGGAGGCCCTGCACTGATTGGGCTCTCTGCCATACAAATTAATACTACTCAGTAATATCATTTAAGCTCAAGGGATGGCAACAGCAGGCTCACCCCGGGGAAGAGAGTGGAGGGATTCCTTTAAGGGGTCCATTTCCAAACTATGGCCTGGGTTTTGACCTCAGCTATACCCGTGTGATGGGTGTGTAAGTTGGTTTCACTGGTGATTTCAATCCTTCTCTCCTCAGCTGGCTACCCAGAAGGGCTAGGAGCCCTCAGCCTTGTCTTGAGCCTGAGGGAAAATGTTGTATCAGCCTGTCCCAGGGCCCGGCTGGCCGGCAGATCCCCTCCCCTGTCCTGCACAGGGAGAAGAAACCCAGGGCCTCTGGTGGAGAGCCAGTTCTGCTGAGCCGGATTCCCAGCACACCAACGCGACGTTGCGAAGCCAGCATCTCAGCCTTGTGCGGAGGGGTCTCTTCCCCTCGGGGGGCTGCGGGGGACTTTGGGAGGGGCAGAAGCTGCTGTCTGCCTGTCAGCCGCCCTCCCTCCCGGACAATCCGAGGAGCTTTTTCTGGCCCGCTCCTCTCTCCTCCCCCCGTAATCAGCTGGCCACGCAGCCTGCCAGCTGGCTGGCGGCCCAACTGCATGGCAGGCATCGCCATGGCAACCCCGCTGGAGCCCCTTCCCTGGGAAGGAGCCGGCCGCAGCGCGGGCCTGGAGAACGGAGCAGAATTACTGGATAAGCCTGTTCCTGGGGCCTCACCAGCGCTCCCCTCCCGCACGGCCAGGGGAAGCTGTGAGAGGGTGATGGGCCCGTCCTGTGCCTGCCATGTCTCCCACCCCCACGTGGCTTGGAACAGCCCTGGCTGCTCGGCTCTGGCACCATGCGATGGGCTTTGGGGGTGTGGGGAGCCAGCTCCCTCCCCGGGTCCCTCACCAGCTGCCCTAGGGATCCCCCACCTTAGAGCCACTGGCAGGAAGGTCTGGGGGTTAACAGGGAAGCGCAAGCCAGGTTTCCTTAGCACTTGCAGCCACTGGAGGCTACTGTTCATCCTCGGAACAGGGCGCCCCAGGCACCGTCAGGGCAAACTCTCCCCACACAGCTTAGCAGGGCCTGGAGGGACCCAGCTAGTGGGGGAGAGGGATTTCAAGCTCCAAGAGCCAGTCAGGCCTTAGCCTCCATGTTGAGGCTGCCAGCAAGGGGCCAATTACTGCCAATTGGGCTAGTGGTTTCTAGGACGTGGGCACCTGTCATGGAGATGAAAGGCAGCCCATTCTCTGCTCCCACCCTGAGCCAGCCCATCCGCCTGATCTGGGTCAGAGCAGAGCTGTCACCCTCTGGAGGGGAAAGTTCCTGTATCCCATTCCCCAATGCCCTGAACTAGCCAGGTCCCAGCATAAAAATTATACATTGAAATAATCCTCAGCGGTGCTTATAAACCCGCAGGGTGTCAGGGCTCTAGCAGGACTTGGGGCAGCGAGAGCACGTCTTGATAAGGAGACATTGGGCACCAAGGGTGGGTAGTCTGCAAAGAGAGAGGCTGCTCCCAGGCCAGCTCAGCTGGTGTTAATCTGCCCAACTGTCACTGAGCTGGAATCTCCATCTCCATTTCTTGCTGCTTGATGACAACTTGCCCCCCTTGCCTGACCTCCAGCTCCAGGCTTCTTTCCTGCAGCTCTGACCAGAGGTGCACCCCTCTGAGGAGCTTTCTGCTTGGAGGTCTTATGTTATTCCCCTCCTCCTACCCCACTCTGGGGCTGGTTCTCGTTCCTGTGGGCAGCAGCTCCACTCCAGGTTCCCAGCCACCCGATCTGCTGAGCAAGTGACTGCAAGACTGAAAAGCAGCAGAACAAAGGGCTAACTATAATAGAAGCTGTAGCTCACGAAAGCTTATGCTCTAATAAATTTGTTAGTCTCTAAGGTGCCACGGGTACTCCTTTTCTTTTTGCGAATACAGACTAACACGGCTGCTACTCTGAAACTTATAATAGAAGGCTGGTCCCTGTGGGTGAGCAGCGCCTGGAATGCTGGGACTGGTCTCCAAAGAGAACCAGGGGCTGGGGAAGGGTGAGGCAACAGGAGGGGGAGAGTAGAGGTGTGGGCAGCTGCTCTTCTGCCTGCAGCCTCTGTATTCCCAGCTGGAGCAGTTGTTGGAGGCTAGCAATTTCCAAGCTCCGGCTGCATGCACACAACTGCCATGAAACATGCAGCATGAGAGCCAGACACCGGGGGCCCTGTGTCTTCTACAGTCCTGCAGCTAGGGAATCTGCTGCCAGCTCCTTCCAGTACCACTGAATCTCAACTTCTGTCACAAGATGCAAGCTTCTAATGGGTTTGCAAAGAAAACTTTCAGAAAGTGCCCTGTGTGTGATTCACTGGAGCGCTGCCTGCCTGACAACACCCACCTCAGAGGCGGGAGCTTCCCCATTCATCTCAATGGGATAACTCTGACCTCTTGTGCTATGTCTATATCTTGCCAATTCTTTCTGCCTAACATCTATGGCCTTTTCTACCCACCCATGCAGCTAAAACTCTTGTCCAGGTTCTTACAATCTTGTGTCTCAATTTCTGCAACGGCTTTCTCTCAGGCCGTGACAAATGCAGTTTTGTCCTGCTTATATCCAATCAGAATGATGCTGCAAATATCATTTTCCTAGCTCGTTGCACTGACAATCTCCCCCTCTCTTTGCATCTCTCCCCTGGCTCTGTCACATCAAACAGAAGCTACTTGTTTTTGTTCTTAAAGCCCTTTATGGTCTGTCACCACTTTACCTATCATCTCTCATTTGCTATTGAGATGTTAGCTCCTGCCTCCAATAGGCCCATGATCCTGCCTCCCTCGCCCATCGGTTACATTTTCAAGCAAGCGCCTTTGTGCTTTCTCCCGTTCTCTCTCCATAAACATCTGCAAAGCGAACTCATTATTCTCCTTAACACTCTCCTTTGCCATGAGGCTAACAAAGAAACATAAGGAGGGTTCGGCTGCTGGTGTGTGCTGAGGCCACGGCCTGTCGTGCTGACCAGCACAGTCTCTGGTTCCTTCATACTGCCCCACTGCTCTGTCTGTGTCCAGCTGTTGTCTCTTCTCTTACATGTGCAGTGCTAGCTCTTTGGGCAGGGATGGTCTTTCTGGGCTGGGCCACCACTGTGGGGCCCTGGGCCGTGACGGGGGCTCCTTGGTGCTCTGGCGTTACAAATAATGAGCGGATGCTACGTCACTGCTGTCACGTTAGCAGGAACCTCCAGCTCCTGGGCTTCTCCATTGCTGTGGGCAGCCCGGGCGGTTCTTGAGGCAGGAACAGAAGGGCATCTGGCTGGTGGGGTGCGGGAGCCAGAGTTCCCTTTGTCACTGGGGAAGGGAAAGGGGAAATGTGTTACCAGAACCCCTCCCGCAATGTCCCCTCTGCAGCTGCCCCCCTCCAGCTGTCCCACTACAGCCCCTTGCAGTGATGTGCTGCCAATGGGAACTGGGGGCAGGAATACCCAAGGAAACCCACCTTAAAGCTGAGTTTGGCTTTGGCTCAGCACACGAGTCAGGCAGCTTTAAGGCACCAAAGGCCTCTGGCTTGGAAGGTGCAGAGATGTCGGCCAGCAGCGCTCCACTCTGGGGAGCCCGGGGCCCTGCTCTCAACACGCAGGACAGCCCTAATGGCCCTTCAAGTTACAGGGGTGAGCATGAGGGCCTGAAGGCCCCTGTGTTTACCCAGCCCAGGTGTGACGAAGCGGGACTGTTCTTAATATTTCCTCTGAATATTGTGGGGGTGCCTCAGTTTCCCCTATGCAGGTCTTAAGTATCTAGGTGGTGGGATAAGGGTGTATAATCGTTGCAGAGCCCTAGAGGGCAGGTGCGTGAAGGGGTCTGGCCACAGAGAATGGCCGACACCCTGTTTCCTGGCAACTGGTGGCCTGGCCCTTCCCCCCGCAAGGTGAGAGCTAAAGGTTTGGAGAACAAAGGAATCAGGTGCCCTCCTGGCCCGGGAAAGGGACAAATCCCAGAGGAGGAGGGGGCTGGAGAGAGTTTCAGTTTGGGGCTGGCTGGGGACATGGAGTGAAGTGCAGATGGGGTTGTCTGGCTCACTGCCCCCCAAAATGGACCCAGCTGAGGGGTCCTGTTCTCTGCACCTACAAGCTCTGTGTTAGACCATGTTCCTGTCATCTAATAAACCTCTGTTTTACTGGCTGGCTGAGAGTCACGTTTCACTGCGGAGTTGGGGGGCAGGACCCTCTGGCTTCCTCAGGATCCCGCCTGGGCGGAATTGCTGGGGGAAGCACAGAGAGGGGCAAGGTATGCTGAATGCTCCGAGGTCAGAGCCAGGAAGGGGGAAGCCGGGTGAGCTGTGTGTCCTGCAGACAGGCTGCTCACAGAGAGGAGACTTCTCCAGAGTCCTGACTGGCTTCATAGGGAGCAGATCCAGAGCATCGCCCAGGGACTCTGTGACAACTGGTGGTAGCAGTGGGATGTACTGCACCCTGTAGATGGCACTTCCTGCAGTAAGTGACTGGGGAGCAGTAAAACGAAGGTGGATTGATGAGGACCAGGCGCGCTGAAGGCTCAGAGAGGAGTGGTTTCAGGGGGCGGTTAACCCCTGGGAGCATGTGACCAGTGAGAAGGACTGCAATAATGGGGTCCCCCTGGGGACTACGGTGAGCAGTCTCAGGAGTGGAGGAGCCTGCGGCGTGGCCCTGGGAGACAGAAGGACTTTTGCAGTAACAGGGTCCCCCTGGGGATTGCAGCGAGCGGTCCCAGGGGTGGAGGAGTCTGCAGGTTGACCCTGGCAAAGAGATGGTGACCTCGAGAAGGGCTGGCACACTAGGGGCTCTCCCTAGAAACCATGGGGAGCTGAGAGCACACAGGCCTGTGAGTCCACAACAACTCGGGAACAGCAGAGTGAGGGCCTGCCACCATCTCCTTACGAAGGACATTGTAACCCTGTGCAGAAAGAGAGGGTTGCGCATTGGAAAGTTCACCAAAGCACAGTTAATCGTGCAGCTGGAGGAGGATGATCACTCTAAGGAGCAGATTCCTGACCCCAGATGGGGCTATAGCACGATCTGGGAGCAGCTGGAGTGGTAGCCAGGCATCCCCAAGACTCCTGTCCCTGACCAGACCGGGGTCTTCACGATCGGGTTCCCCATCAGGGGATCGGAGACGGACAGGATTGGAGCTGAGTCCAAGAGAGCAAGAGGACTGTGAGAGACAGCGAGAGCCCAAGAAAGAACTGCAGACACAGCAGCAGCATGAACTGGTGATGGTGGAGCGGAGAGGCAGAGGGGACCTCCCAGGGGTGAGTGGGGATAGACCCCAGGGGGCCAGTTCCACAGGGAATCTCAAGACTAAATTGCTGCTCCTGGTTAAGGGGGGGATGTGGATGCCCCCTCACTGCTTTTGAGCAGTCTGGCGATTTGAACCAGGGGGACCCTGTGGAAAAGCCCTGGTGTCTAGCTCCCTTGCTGGGTCCCAAGGCCATAGACTCCATCAGCCAGATGGGTGGGGAGGTGGACAGGCTCCCACTCCTGACCCCAAACTATATGTCTGTGTGGAGTTTCCTGGGCTCAGGCCCCTCGGACCCCCAGTGGGAGCGGAAGGTGATGGTCAATGGGGAGACATTCCTGGGGTGGCGAGATCCTGGGACAGAGAGAGCTGTTCTCAGCCCCTGGTGGTGCAGCCTCAGATGCTGAGGGGCTGGGTGAGCTGGGTGAGGGTCCCAGGGATGAAGCCCCTCGCCCTGCCTATGGCCCAGATCCCTGTGCAGACCCAGGAGGGGTGGGGCTGGCTGGTCATTGGGGTTCTCCAGGATATCAGCTGTGAGACCCTGTTGGGGAGTGACTGTGTCTCTTTGGGACAGGATCCAGGCCCTGCTCCAATAACTGCTGAGGGTTTGAATTTGAATCCAGGGAACCAACTGGCAGAGAGGGAAATAGTCAGTGAAAATGCAGGTTTCAGAGTAGCAGCCGTGTTAGTCTGTATTCGCAAAAAGAAAAGGAGTACCTGTGGCACCTTAGAGACTAACAAATTTATTTGAACATAAGCTTTCGTGAGCTACAGCTCAGATGACCTGGCTGTCAGCAGGGAGGAGCTGCTAGGCTCAGGCTACCTGCCTGCCTGTAACCAGACCCTTGGGGCTGGGTGGGACAGAGAGATGCTCCCCGCCCCCTTGCACACCAGAGAGGGAGCTCAGGGGGCTCACACTGGCTCTGATGCAGTGAGGAAAGCAGCGAGCTCACTGCCTGCCCCCACTGGGACAGCAAGGGCAGCGCTGAGCACAGTGGGAGCTGAGACCCCAGCTGAGTGGGGGGGAGACACAGGCAGGGCAGGGGATCTGTGGGGAGTGGCAAGGTGCTTGGTAAGGAAAGTCTGGATGAGCCTAGGCAGCCTTGTGAGCTGATGGCTTTGTCTAGTCAGCAGGGTGGGAAGGTGAGGAGAGTGGAAGGTGAGTGTCCCTGGACCTTACCTGTTAGCTGGGTGGAGAAGTGGGACAGGGAAGGAAACATGCCTGTGTCTGTCAGGGGTATTGACTCGCCTATGGAGGGAGCTACCCCGGTTTCCAAGCAGTTGTCTGGGAACAGCCCTTTGTGCTGGGACCAGGGGAATGAGATCCCGAGCTGTGTGTCTGGGAAAGGAGAAAGTGTGTCCGGCTCTTCTTTGTCTGTGGAGCAGACAGAAGGGGCCTTTCAGCCTGGGATGGTTGAGAATAGTGCAGTTGTCTCAGAGTCGGTTCTGGATTCAGCTGAAGCCCAGGAAGGGAATGGTCCTAAGTTTGTGTCTGCTCAGGAGACTGGCCCTGTCACTAGCTCGCATCCAGTTAGCGTCTATGTAAAATCCCAGAGCCCAGACAATTCTGGTGCTTGTATTTTGCCTGTTGCTAGTGTGTGGCTGGGAAAGGGGTAGCAACTCTGTCTAATCAGGGTGAGATCCTAGCCAGGGCACAAGGAGAGCAGAAAGGTGATTTGATTGTGTTACCTACTGAGGGTGTGGAAACCTGTAGCAAGAAGGAAAAGATTCCTGAACTTGTGTGTGGCAAAGGGAAGGAGAAGGCTCCCAACCTTTTCTCTAGGGAGTCTGTCAGTTTGCCTGAAAGGGGATTGTGTAGGAATCCGCCTCATGGGCCAGAGGTGATTCTGGATGTAAGTGAGACCCAGAAAGAGTCTGTTGTTGCTCAGGGAAGTGTTTCTCTAGAGCAAGCCCTAGGTGAAGAGGGAAAGGGCAGAATTTCTGTGAAGGGTGAATTGTTGCATAGAAAAGCCCCTAGGGAAAGGAATCCTCCTGGAGTCTTTGCAAGCAGTTTACTGCAACTGAAGGGTGTGAAAGTGATTTAATCAAGACAGTTTCAGTTCCTAACAGCCAGAAATTTTCTGTTGTGAATGGATCCACTGACTCTCCTGTTGAAAGATCCAGTGTGGATAGCTCTGAGAAGGTCTCAGATGAAATGAAAGCTGTTAAGAAAGTTAAACAGGTTTCACAGTCCTATGTGTGGCTGTGTTTGGCCAGCTTGTTGGGGAGACAAGGTTGTTGAGAAAGGGATGTCTCCATGCTAGTTCTGTAAGTGAACAGTATGTGGCCCAGGTCAAGATGGGGTCCCTTAACCAAGAGAGCCCGAATTGCAGGCCTTCAGACTGGAGCGCTGGGAGAAGACCAGATCCCAGTTTGACCCCCGGGGGTTTTGGGGTGGCAAAAGGGCACGGGCCGCATAAACCTTCCCACATGCGGCATGTGAGTGCTATCGACTACCCCCAACCTAAGGGAGGGCGTGAAACTGGAAGGGCCTGGTGTAACTCCCACCAAGGAACGGGAGAGATGCTGGGGCATCCATGGGAACGTTGGTGGCTTCGAACTTCCCCAGGTCACCGGCTAAAGTGACCCCGCTCAGTTCGGTCTCGAAGGGGGGAGAGATGTGACGAAGCGGGACTGTTCTTAATGTTTCCTCTGAATATTGTGGGGGTGACTCAGTTTCCCCTAGGCAGGTCTTAAGTATCTAGGTGGTGGGATAAGGGGGTATGATCGTTGCAGAGCCCTACAGGGCAGGTATGTGCAGGGGTCTGGACACAGAGAATGGCCGACACCCTGTTTCCTGCACCTGATGGCCTGGGCCCTTCCCCCCTGCAAGGTGAGAGCTAAAGGGTTGGAGAACAAAAGAATCAGGTGCCCTTCTGGCCCGGGGAAATGGACAAAGCCCAGAGCGCATGGTGGGGCAGAGGATGCTGAATGCTCCGAGGTCAGACCCAGGAAGGGGGAAGCCGGGTGAGCTGTGTGTCCTGCAGACAGGCTGCTCCCAGAGAGGAGACTCCCCAGAGTCCTGACTGGCTTCGTGGGCAGCAGGTCCAGAGCATCACCCGGGGACTCCGTGAAACCAGGGCGACAGGCATGAGTGGGGCTGGTGGAAGGGGAGGGGCCAGCAGAGCTTGGCTCACAGCCCCGCGTAGCCTCAGGACAGGGGCAGCCCAGGCAAGGCAGGGTCCCACTGCTGGCAGCGCTAGGTCCCTGTGGGGCCATCCGGGCTGGTCTGTGGGCAGCGTCTTGGCTGGGCTCGTTGCTGCTGGCTGGGGAATGTTGCTCTGGGCTGTGGGAAGGTGCCCAGCCTCCGGCCTGTTTGTGTTTGCTCAGGTGACCCTTTGATGGCCCCCGCCTGGTGCCCTATGGCAGATGGAGCTCACACAGCACCGGGGCGGCTGCCTGGTGCATACCCAGGGCTCCAGTGTCAGCTGGGCCCCTGGAGCGGAGAGGGAAAGTCTCTGGCTCTCAGCTGGGCATGTTTAGCAGGGGACAGCAACATCTCCGGGAGCCCTAGGCAGAGGCAAACCCAGCTGCTGGATGCAGCTTACGGGCCAAGAGTCCTCATGTCTGTGAGAAGCTTTTCTGCTGAGGGATCGCACAGTGCTGCCATGCTCAGAGAGGGCCTCAGCCAAACTGACATGTAGCCAGCTGTGGGGTGGAGCAGAGCAGGTGCTCAACAGAACTATGCTGCATGGCCTCGCTGCACCTGTTCGGACTCTGCTAGGGCTAGAGTGTGACTGCTCCTCCCAGCCCAGGCAGCCATCTCTCGCCCTGCACGCTCAGCCTTTCCACCCACCCAGCCTCTCCATGTTCCTCAGCCCAGCCTGTGCCCCCTTCCCTGCCCACCCAGCCCCCAGGCTCCCCATACCTCCGCATCTATGTCCTCTTGCTCTCCCAGGGCTCTGCTCATGCCCCAGCCCCATATTCCCCCACTGCCTCCCACTGTATCACAGCCCATTCCAGCTCTGCGCTCCTCCTTCCCTGCTCTCTTCAGAGCCTACTCCCAGGGCCCCGCAGCTTCAGGGCTTCTCATACTGCCCCCAAGGCCTGGGCCCAGCTGCCAGACCCCTCTGTCCCCTCCTTCCACAACCCCCGATGCTCTTCCCCTCCCTGTCTTTGGCTCTGGTCCTCTTCAGGCTGGGGAGGAAACTAGTGTGTCCTAAAGCCTATTTGCATGGTATGACATGCTCTAGCCCTGTGTTTCATTCCTATAGGGCAGGGGCTGGGCTTTGTCCCTCTGGAGCTAAGCGTCTCCAAGAATGGGATCCAGGGAGTTACAGGACCTCCAGGCTCGACCTGGCACACAATTCCTGGCCAGATCCAGGCCCAGCCATGGGGCCCCCAGACCTGCTGTAGGACGGGGAGTCTCCAAGGGCATCTAGCTCCCCGGCAGGGTTATTTCTGGAGATTCAGCCAAAATTCCTTCCCCTTTCTCTGTTCCATCCTTTGCATTCCCCTGATCATTCCTATCCCCCTGAGGGGCTGGGCTCATAGCTCCCTCTGGCACCGCTCAGCCCAGCTGCTTTGCACATGGAGTTGTTCCCTCCAGGACTCGCCCGTCTCCCTGCAGACCTCAGCCACTGCTGGGTCCCAAGCATTGGGCTGGGCTTCCCCAAATGCCCTGCACTTTGTTGCTCTCTCTCTCTGGGAAGACGGTGCTCAGAGCTAAGTGCCGGGTCCTGGGGCAGCGGAGGTCACCTCAGGGGCTGACAGATGGGGACCTGCCCTCCTTGATCTGCGGTGGGCGAGTGATCTTTGGGATTGATGGGCTTGGAGCTGTAGGCTGGGGCCCAGGATGGTCTCAATCTCCCCAGGGCTGGCTACGTGGACTGCCCCCTCCCTGCTTTGGGATGGGAGGCCTCTGTATGATACAAGACCCAGAATAGACCTGGGTCCCCTTGCTGCTGCCTGCTCCTGCTCTTGCTGAGGGCTGGGTGGTTACCAAAGGAAGCAGATGGGCCAGAGCTGGTTTGAGTAGGAGACTGTCTCGTCCTAATGTTCATTCCTCCTGGCCTGGAGAACAGCCTTGTCCCATGGCCTGAGAAGGGGCCCGCAACAAGTGGTGTCTGGAAAGGTGGGAGGCCTCAGGAGGGGGCAGGACTGGGTTTTAGGGCCCTGCTGATTACTGTCCCCCTTAATGGTCCAGCAGGGGGAATGAACAGCGTGGAAGTGAAATTTACAGGGGATGCTCCCTGGGAGAAGCTGCAAGCGCAAAGAGATCAAAGCCCTGAGACAAAGGGCCTGGAGAGCCTGGAAACGGGCTGGGAGTGACAACCCGGGGCAACAACCGGCCCCCCAGCTCCTCAGTGGAGACGGAGGAGTGAGAGACCAGGGGCAGAGGCGGCAAGCGAGATGGGAGTTTGCAGCGATAGGTCATGTGCAATACCCCAGAGCAGAGAACAGCTCTGGGACCAGTGCGGCTGGGCTAGGTAGGCACAGAGCGGGGCAGGCTGCAGGGTGCTTGGAGTGGGGCTGGGCGGCAGGGCACAAAGTAAAGGAGTTATGGCTCCATTGTTCAGCCAAGCAAGGGGGATGGGATCAGGAATCTGCAAAGATCTGAGGGGTCCAGCGCACATGGAGGGTGGGGGTCTGGGGGGGAACATGGAGAGGAGTGGCTGGGAGAATCTGGAGTGGGAACATTTAGGCTGAATCTCAGGAGAATCCCCTATCAAGGCGCTGCATGCAGCCAGAAGAGTCATCCCCATGGGGAGATGGGGAGTGTACACTGGTGGGGTCTGGGGACTGCACTTGCTCTGAACCCCAACCGATGGATTTATAGCCTCCACAAAGGCAGGGTCCTTGCCCCAGAGAACTTGCAGCCTGCGCGAGGGACCTAGACAGAGCAGTGAGACCCGGGGGTGGGGGGCATTTCAAAGGGGGCTTGGTCTGCAGCGGGGTCCAAGTGAAAACACTCTCCCTGTGGGCTGGCAGGGCCAAGGGGTGTTGAACGGTGGCCAGTGAGGAGGGGCCTGGTGCATGGCTGTCAGGGAGGCCCCAGAGGCAGCCTGGGAGAGGCCAGCGGGACACCTGTAAGAGAAAGGGGCAGGGAGCAGGGGTGGCACCAAAGGACCCTAGGTCTGAGCTGTAGCCAGGCTGAGGGAGTGGGCCCATGGCGCAGGCCATGGGGGGAGACCTGGAGGGGACGGGCAAGAGGACGGTTGGGGCAGCAGCCCCGGGCCGGGCAGACAGAGTGGGGAAGAGCGGGAGGGGCTGGGGCAGAGGGGGCTCTGTGGGGAGGGGCAGGGGCTGGGGCAGAGGGGGAGGAGGCTCTGTGGGGGAGGGGGAGGAGGCTCCATGGGGAGGGGAGGGACTGGAGCAGAGGGGGAGGGGCTGCGTGGGGCGGGGCGGGGGCAGATGACAAGCAGAAAGCAAGGGAAGGAAGTGGGGGTGGGAGCCCCACATTGCTATGTCTGGTTTCCCAGCATCCTGCCAGGCACCTGAGCAGAATATCAAGTGAGGCGAGAGTGTGAGCTGGGCAGGGAGCTGCCATCCGGACTGCAGAGCCGGCCCCAGCCATGTGCTCCCCTCGGACAGCCCCCCCCAGGAGCCGTGCCCCCCACCTCCAGGGACAGCCTCCCCCCAGGAGCTGTGCCCCCCCATCCAGGGACAGCCCTCCTCCGGAGGTGGGTGTCAAGCCCCACAGGCAGTGCCAGTTAAAGGATTGTGGGGCCCCATGCACTGTGGGTGATGGGCAGGGTATAAACCCTCAGGGTGGCTTTAGCCCTGGCTCCCTGGCCATGTCCCAGGCTTGGTGTCCATGGACTTCCCATCGCTTGGCCTGGCCCAGCCAGGCCCCGGCAGGCAGGGGAAGTTGCAGCATTGTCAGAATCCCTCCTGGACTAGGGTCCGGGCATCTCCTTTCCTTGTGCAGGGCCTGGCTGGTCTCCCAGCACAGTGAGGGGGACTCTTCAGTGGCAGCCCTGGGGTCAGCCTCAGCCCCCACTCCTCAGACCTTCCGCACGGGGCCAGCACAGGGGCTGGGTGTCAGACAGGCCCCACAGCTGGGGCCCAGTTATGAGATTTGGGGGCTGGGTGTCAGGCCCCACAGGCAGGGCTCAGTTATAGGATTTGGGGGCTGGGTGTCAGGCAGGCCCCACAGGCAGTGCCCAGTTATAGGATTTGGGGGCCCCATGCACTGGGGTGATGAGCACGGTATAAAAACCTCTATAGAACCGAATGGAACGAGAGGAGTGTATGGTAGTGAGGAATGAGGAGTAACCCAGAGCTATAACCCCCGCATCCCCTGAAATCTGACCTGTCCCAAGGCTACAGAGAGGCCGGAAGGTGCCGGCTAAGTGACAGCCAGCCAGGCCTGGGGACATGGTAGAACTATCAGTAATAATGGAGAAAGGCAGACGGGTTCAACAGATATTTCTGTTGTGTATTTGGGAAAAAACTGGATGATGGAGTCAAGGCAGATGTTGATACACTTCCCATTCCAACAGTAATTGGGAAGATGTTAAAGAGCAGCCACTAAAGTTAAACATTTTAAAATCAGCGGGTCCAGATAACTTACAGCCAGGAGTTTTCAAAGAGCTGGCTGAGGAGATGGCTGAACCATGAATGTTGATTTTCAGTAAGTCTTGGAGCCCTGGGGAAGTCCCAGAAGACAAAGACAGCTAATGCTGTACCAACATTTAAAGAGGTAAAGGGGACCATGTCTGAGGTAAGAATGACCTAGGTAATTAAAGGCCTGTCAGCCTGACATCAATCCTGGGCAAGATAATGGAGCGGCTGATACAAGAGTTGTTTAATAAACAATTAAGGGAGGGCAATATTATTAATGCCAGTCAATGTAGGTTTATGGAAAATAGATCCTGTCAAACTAACTTCATATCTTGTTTTGATGATATTACAGGTTTGGCTGAAAAGGAAACAGGGTTGATGTAATATACTTAGACTTCAGTGAGACATTTGATGTGGTACCGCATGTCATTTTGATTAAAAATGCAGAACAATACATAATTAAATTGATTAAAAGCTGGTTAAATGACAGGTCTCAAAATGTAATTGTAAACGAGGAATCATCATTGAGCTGGCTTGTTTCTAGCAGGGTCCCCCAGAGATTGGTTCTTGGCCCTGTGCTATTAAATAGTTTTATCAATGAGCTGGCAGAAAACATAAACTCCTCACTGATAAAGTTTGCAGACAACACTAAGATTGGGGGAGTGGGAAATAATGAAGAGGGCAGGTCACTGACAGCAATCTGGGTCACTTGACAAGATGGGAGCAAGCAAACAATACGCATTTCAATACAGACAACCGTAAAGTCCTACATCTAGGGACAAAGAATGCAGGACACTAACAGGAGAGAGACTCTATCCGGGGAAGCAGTAACTCTGAAAAAGACTTGGGGGTTGCGGTAGTCGATAATCAGCTGAACATGCAATGCTTTGGCCAAAAGGGTGATTCTGGGATGTATAAACAAGGGAACCTAAGTAGGAGCAGAGAGACTCTTTTCCCTCTGCATCTGGCATTGGTGCAACCGCTGGTGCCCACAATTCAGGAAGGATGTTGATAAACTGGAGAGGAGTCAGAGAAGAGCCAGGAGAATGATCACAGCATTGGATAACTGCCGTGTACTGACAGACTCAGGGAGCTCAGTCTGTTTGGCTAAAGAGAAGGTTCGGGGTGACTTGATCGCAGTCTGTAAGTACCTACCTGGGGAAGAGAAATTTGATAATAGAGGAGGGTTCTTCAGTCGAGCAGACAAAGGTCTGGCAAGATCCAGTGTCTGGAAGTTGAAGTGAGACAAATTCAGACTGGAAAGAAGGTGCAAGATTTTAACCGAGGGTAAGGAACCATTGGAACAGGTTACCGAGGGCTCTGATGGATTCTCCATCCCTTGCCATGTTTAAATCAAGCCTGGCTGTTTGTCTAAACGCTCTGCTCTGGTAAGTGTTGGGGGGATGTTCTCTGCCAGGAGGTCAGACGGATGATCACAAGGGTCTCATCTGCCATTAGAATCTGTTAGTGTATGACACACACACGCCCCCTTTCTGCAGCAGCCACTGGCTCCAGCCCTAGGACTTGGCCCCAGCCCTGGGCCTTTTGATTCACGGATTGGTCTCTGAGGCCAGGGCACTGGCAGCAGTGGGCCGAGTGGGGCACAAGTGCAGAAAGCTGGGACATCGCTGTGCAAGAGAAGGGGGGGGGCAGGTGTCCCACCTGCCTGTGCCTCACCCCAGACTCTTCGGGCCTCACTGAGGCAGGTCTGAAGAATGCTCTGGTAGACGAGACAGGGCTGAGGGGGATGGCCTGTCCCATGTCCCAGCCGCAGGCCCCTGGTTGCTGTGGAGTGGTCCTGGGGCCGGTGCTCTCAGGTCAGGTTTTCTAATGCCCCAGCCTGGCTGTTCCCAGTGCCTGGAATGGGGATCTGTGCAGCACACTAGGAATAGCTGCCACCCCTTTTCCCTGGGGAACCAGGGGTGAGGGGACACCTAGGCCCACCTTCTCCCAACCCTAAGTGTAGAGTCACTGTGGGAAGGGCTCCCATGTGGGAAGAATCTGCACAGGTTTGCTGGGCTGGAGGTGGTGGCTGAGCAGATCTAGGGAGGAGCTGAGAGATGGCTGAGGGCTCTGATTCACCCCTTGTCGGCCATCAGGGCAAGGAGGTGCCTGGAGAGATGGAAAGATGCATTCAAAGAAATCAAAGGACACAATGTGTGGGTAACCTGTGGAACTCACTGCTGCAGGGTACTTTGAGGCACATAGCTCAGACAAGGAAGAGACACGGGTGGGTAAGATGAGCATCTGCAAGGACACACTGGCAGGGCCAAGGGGGGAAATATGTGACCCTGGGGGTACTTATGGGACTTTCAGATCTTGGTTCTTCCACTACATTCGAGCAAATGGCCCCAGACACCCATGTAGCTAGTGTCTATGTAGGTGTGTGTGTGTCTGGGTGGGGTGAAGGTGTGGGGAGCAGGGGGCTGCAGAGACAGGCCCATGAAAGAAGGAGCAGGTGGGGTGAGGGAGGGAAGGATGGAGGGGAGAGGCAGGAGCTGGTGGCAGAGGGTGGTAAGGGCAGTGGAAAGCTGCTTTGATGGGAGGAGGGCTGGAGATGGGAGTTCCCAATGGGCCACTGCTGCTCTAGCCCCTTGCTGGGGGCTAGGAAGGTTTGTCTGCATGGCTGTTGGGAGCACGCCAGCGTGTCCCAGCCCAGGTGGAGAGTCCCACGCGAACTCTGCCGGGGTTCACATGCTGACACCAGCAGTACCTGCGCTAGCCACCAGTGTCCCAGCCCGCCTGACCCCTGGGTCCATCTTGGGTGGATCCCTGGGAAGCAGACGTACCCTGAGTGCTGGCACTGCTGCTGGAGACCCCAAGCCCCTCCCCTCTGACATGTCCAGTTCCCTCTGGATCCAGCTCCAGGAGTGGCGGAAGGGGGGCCAGGGCTGAGGTGGGGGCATGGCCTCCCAGAGGGGGCTGGATTCTCTGCCCAGCCAGCCCAGCAAGAAGTGGGAAGAGGGCTCTGGGTCCCTGGGAGGGCAGCTGTGATGAAGCAGGACTGTTCTTAATGTTTCCTCTGAATATTGTGGGGGTGCCTCAGTTTCCCCTAGGCAGTTCTTAAGTATCTAGGTGGTGGGATAAGGGTGGATGATCGTTGCAGAGTCCTAGAGGGCAGGTGTGGGCAGGGGTCTGGACACAGAGAATGGCCGACACCCTGTTTCCTGGCAACTGATGGCCTGGGCCCTTCCCCCCTGCAAGGTGAGAGCTAAAGGGCTGGAGAACAAAGGAATCCGGTGCCCTCCGGGCCCGGGACAGGGATAAAGCCCTGAGGAGGGGGGCTGGAGAGAGTTTCAGTTTGGGGCTGGCTGGGGACGAGGAGTGAAGTGCAGACGGGGTTGTCTGGCTCACTGCCCCCCAAAATGGACCCAGCTGAGGGGTCCTGTTCTCTGCACCTACAAGCTCTGTGTTAGACCATGTTCCTGTCATCTAATAAACCTTCTGTTTTACTGGCTGAGAGTTGCGTCTGACTGCGGAGTTGGGGGGCAGGACCCTCTGGCTTCCCCAGGACCCCGCCTGGGCGGACTGGCTGTGGGAAGCGCACGGCGGGGCAGAGGATGCTGGATGCTCCGAGGTCAGACCCAGGAAGCGGGGAGCCGGGGGAGCTGTGTGTCCTGCAGACAGGCTGCGCCCAGAGAGGAGACTCCCCCAGAGTCCTGCCTGGCTTCGTGGGGAGCAGATCCAGAGCATCGCCCAGGGACTCCGTGACAGCAGCAGAAAGGAGAAAGGGACCGAGTGGAGTGAGTGAAGGGAGAAGTGTTTGGAGGGGCCCCTGGGATGCAGGGCGTGGTGGGGAACTCTTGCCTCTCTTGGCTTGAATAATATAAAGGAGCTTTTGAGAACCGGCTGTTTGGACTTTCCCTGCCGCAGGAAATCAAAGGCGAGGCCCCGCCCCTGCCTGCCTGCGGAGGAAAATCATGGATTTGGAGCCGGGAGAGCTGAGCCTGTTGGGGTCCCGTCCCGGGGCAGCAGCTGCCCCCAGCATAATCCTGGCTTACGCTCCTCCAGGCAACAAGCCCATCTTCCTCAGCAGGCCCTGGGCCTGCTCCTTGAGGTGCTGTTACCCTACAGTCCCCTCCCCCAAGTGCCCCCCAGCCAGCTAGGTGGGTAGGGGTGATGACCCTGTGGAGAGACATTGCCCTGAGCCCCCTGCATGGGGCTCATCCCTAGTGCCAAAGGGTTGGGTTGGGGAGAAGTTTCTCCAAGATCCCCCGTGCTGGGCCTGCCGCTGCTGCTGGCTCAATGGGCGGAGGGGGGAGCTGTTACCCTAGCCCCCTACTGGGCTCAGCTCTGATGCTGAGGGGTTGGGCTGGGGGTGCTGCCCCTCTGGAGAGAGGTTACCTTGAGCTCCCTTGGCTGGGCTCCTCCCCAATGCTGACAGGTGCCTACAGCCCATCACCTGTCCCTGCGCCCCATCTCACCCCCGCACCATAAAGCCCCTCTCTGAGGAGCATTATGGGCAGCCCCAGTCCCGGCTGCAATCCTGTTTGCACTAACACCTGGCAACGTTTCCGTTGCATGCAGGATTCTTCTCACTTCTTGCCCTAAATGGCTAAGTCGGGGAGCGGTGCTCTGTTACACGGCTGCCACGCTCCGCCCCAGAGGTTGCTGCATTTGGAGGCTGGCTAGGTGATTCCTGTGTGTGCAGCCCCTCAGCAGGGCTGGGCTAAGTGCTGAGTAGCTGGGCCTGGCTTTCAGCTGAAGAGTGTCCAGAGCCAGAACAGGTGCAGGCCCAGCGGGGAAATACTGGATAGCAGAGAAAACAGCAGGATACTAGAGGGCAACAAATCCCCCCGTGCCCTCCCGTTGGCTTGTACTCCTGCACCCATGGGCCCCATGGCACGGGTGCTGCACAAACACAGAGGGGGACGTGGTCCCTGTCGCAAAGCGCTCATACTCTCGCCTTTCTCTGACCCAACAAAGCTGGAGCTGGGACGCCAAGTGGCGGGCCCAGTGCTCCGAGGAGGCACCGAGAGGCCTTTTTCTAGATGCTCTGCTGGGCTGGGGTGTCCTGCTCACATGCTCAGGGTCTAACTGATCCCAGATTGGGGGTCAGGCAGGAAATTCCCCCAGGCCAGGTTGGCGGGGACCTGGGTTTCTTTCCCCTTCCTCTGCAGCATGGATCACCTGCTGGGGTCAGCTGGCCCTGTCACACTTCATCGGTTCCCTGCTATCACAGGGTCTTGGGCACTGGCAGGACCTTGGCTCCATTCTCTGCCTTTGGCACACAGCAGTGCAATCTCCTGGGGGCTAAAGTCTGCGGACTCAGTACCCCGGTATCTGGGTCGTGATATGCAGGAGGTCAGACTGCGTGAGTGGCTGGGCCCCACTGGCCTTAAACTACATGAAACATGAACAAGTTACCAAAAGGTGGGTGTCAAAAGCCCCGATGCTGCAGCAGGATCAGTGTCCGGGGTGGTGCCAGGGGATGGGACAGTGTCGGTGGAAGCAAGGGTGCCATCTGGGGAAGGGAGAGTATCTGGGGGAGTGAGGGTGTTATCTGGGGAAGGGCCAGCATCTAGGGAGCTGAGAATTTGGGGGATGGCAGCGGCTGGGGGCTGGGACAGTGTCTGGGGGGCAGAGTCAGAAATCCGTCTTTGCTTCATTGACTGACGAGGAAGCTAAGACCCGCCCTGGCTGCCTGGGGGACTCCAGTTCCCTGGGACCCTGGGGAAGCTGTTCCAGCTCCTCCGCGCCTGTCAGTGACTCCTCCTGGCCTCATGGGGCACAGCATTTCCCAGCTGCTGGGTTTTCCGCAGTGCACCTGAAAGCTGGCCGGTTGCATCCGATGAAATGAGCTGTTGCTCACAAAAGCTTATGCTCAAATAAATGTGTTAGTATCTAAGGTGCCACAAGTCCTCCTGTTCTCTCCAGACATAGGTTGTGTTCTGGAGTTTCCTAGTCTCTGATTTTATTGGGGGGGGGGTTTAAAACAGGCCCTCCAGTGTTTGCCTAGAGACCAACTGGAGAGTGCCAGAAATGAACCAGGGTGTCTCTTCAACTAGGCCCTGGGCTGGGGCAGGGCCCTGAGCTCTGGCTGCACCGTGCACAACACTGGGTTTGGGAAGGCCAAAATTCCACCCACGCGCGCACACTTTAGTGTGGCTGCGGTTCCACGCTGTGCCCTGCCGTGTGTGCAGAGCAGCCCCCCTCGTGTCACAGCACTCGGACACCGCTGACCAGCTGGTGGTTCGCTAGATGCTAGCAGGCAAGTGCCGGCTGTTTGCCAAACCAACTCTCACAAGGACTCGCCATGGCTCCCTTTCCTCTCTGGTTAGCTCACACTGCTTGATGCTGGAGCCACGCAGTGTGATCACTCGGTGTTAGCCAAATGGCTGACAGATTTTGCTCAAACTTAACAATAAAAACCAAAACATCCCCTTGGACTGAGCCCAGGCCTGGGAAATTTCAGCCCAAAGAACTAAAGTTCTGGGAAGTTAGAAGCAACAGACAAAGGGCTTGGAATGGAAATGCTTAGGCAGACTAAAGCCAAGTGTTGCTCCTAGTGCTGGTCTGCGGGAGTGGATCTGCAGGGCCTGGCAGTGGGGCAGTTCTCGGCTGTCAGCGGGGGAAGGATTGGGGGTCTTATGTTTCACTATGAAGGTGACAAGGTTCAGGAGAAACCTGACTGACAATCCATGCCAAGGACCCAGCTGTAATGAAGGCCTGTTCCGACAGGCTTCCCCTCGACCCGTCAGTGCCAGGGCCCCCGCCGCGTTGGGTTATAAAGATGTGCTAGCTGGTACCCAGGCCATTAACAGCTTTGGTGTTGAACATCAAGACCTTTTAAAGTCTACTGCCAGGAGCGTGCCTGGTGCCATGTGGGCTAACAGGCCTGGTTCTCGGGTCCAGCACTGGGTGGGGAGCCAGACACCCTGGGCAGCACTGGAGTAAGATGATTTAATAGCCTGGTGGTGCCAGCCAGAGTGTACTTGTGACCTCCCCTTTCGTCCCCGGTGCAGTACAGCCAGGACATGCTGAACTCTGGCCAGCTGGAGCTGGTGAGCGGGAGCATCTCCCTTGGCGGTGGGTGATTGGAATCAGTACTTATCCAGAGGGGAGCGTGCCCCCTACTGAGCACCCAGCCTGCCCCCTGCCAACGCACTTCGGTGTTCCTAAGCTCATCCATCCAAGGACTGAGCTGGCTCAGCCCTGCTGAGTTTGTGAGACCAGGGCAGGCAACTGTCTCAGGTTCAAAACCCTCCTTTCCCCCTTGGGGCCAGGCGGACCCCAGGGAAGACGATGCAGTGCTGCCAGCTCTCTGCTGGACTTCAGCACGTCCTCTTCTGGGTGAGATGCCAAATGAAGGCCAGGGCCCCAAGGGTCCAGAGTTAACCCTGGTGTAATGCCATCCCCAGAACTGGCTGCATTTCAGAGGTAGCTCAGTAAAATGCCCGTGAATACACAAGCGATTTAGTTCCCTTTGCATTGACAAGTGTGAGGGAAACAGCAGTTACAGTTTCATCCCTTGTGCACTTGGTGGCTGCACACATGGGGCTTCTCAAAGGACCCCCAGAGGTCCCCGCGTCCCACAGACACCTGGGGTCCCCTGCTCCTCCCCTCTATTGGGGAGAATTATTTCCATTGGAAATTCAGACTCCTGCTCAAGGCCCAGACACAGGGTGGGAAGCCCGCAGCCATTCCAACACCCAGCAGGCCTGGCTGCTCAGGCTGTCAGTGTGGCTGTCAGACAAGGCGTCCCACATTTGTACTTGTGACCTGATTCTTTACCCCAGGATCTTCCCCTGGCCAAAGCTGATCTGGGCCATCCTGGTCTGGCCTGCCCCATGGAGGGGCAAAGAATCTCGTCCTGGATTCTCCCTCCCTGGGCTGTGTCCCTGCAGTGAACAAGGGGTGTTTCCCCAGGGCTGCAGCTGCTCGGCTGGAGTTTGGCTCAGGTGGAATTTCCCGGCAGCTCTGCTCCACTCCAGGATTTGGCTGCTGTACGGATCTGTTATAAACACCCTCTCCCCCTCCCCCTCCGAGAGGCTTGCTGGGGTCAAGGAGGGAGCTGGGTTGTATGTGACTTACCCCCAAGCAGAGTGGAAGTCCCAGGATCTGTCCCCGAGTGTCACTGGAACCCAGTGACCAGAGCAGGGACCAGGGGTCACAGCTCCCCAGAGCCACTCCACGTTCAGAAGAGGGTTGAGATGAAAGCTAGGGCAGCGCCTTCCTCTGGGGCTGCCAACGCACGTACATCCCCTTGGGGCAGGGCAGCCAGGACACCAGATTGTCCCTGGCCCGGAGCCCCTCGCTGGCATATCCGAAATAACATCTCCAGCCTCGCTGGGACAGGAATGGGGCCAGGGTTACAGCAGAAGGGTGGGTTCTACCTCAGCTGTGCGAGAGGAGCAGGGATCTAATGGGTTAAGGGGGGGATGGGGCTGGGAACCAGGACTCCTGGGTTCTCTCCCGGGCTCTGGATGGGGAGTGGAGTCTAGTGATCAGAACAGGGGGCCCGAGCCAGGACTCCTGGGTTCCATCCCAGCTCGGGCCTGCCCCTCCCCTGGGAGCCCCAGCGATCCCGCGTGGCTCCGGGGCACCGCGGGGAACTAGCCCGCATTTGTCCCACCCAGGGGAGGCGCCGGGAGCTCGGCCAATCGGTCCGGCTCGGAGGCCCCCGGCCGCTCCCCCGGGGATGCGCCGGCGGCAGCGGCCGGGCGCGCCGCTCCCCCCGCCCCGCGGCGCAGCCTCCTGCGAGCGGGCAGAGCCCAGCCCGGCCCTTCGCTGCTTCTGCGCTGAGCGCGGCGGCGGGGCCGGCCGGGGCGATGGATTGTCTGGACCGCCGCTGCCGCGACGCCGCCACCTTCGACTTCTGGACCGACTACCTGGGGCTGTGCGCGCTGGTGGGGCCGGCCCGGCCGCCCGCCGCGCCCGCCGCCCCGGCGCTGCAGGCCGCGCCCTGCCCCTGCGCCCTGCGCGACGGCGCCCGCTGCGCGCCCGGCCCCGCCGCCGCCGCCGCCGCCCTGCGCGACCCGGAGCAGCGCTTCGCCCTCCTGCGCCCCTTCCAGCCCGCCGGCGCCGGGGCGCTGCGCCCGGGCCGCTCCCGGGCCTCGGAGGGCGGCTGCGCGCCCGGGCCGGGCCCCTTCGAGCTGCTGGGCGCGGAGCGGGAGGGGCGCAGGGGGCCCCCCGCCGGCGGCGGCCGCGCCAAGCCTGAGCCCAGGGTCTGCGTCTTCTGCCGGAACAACGGCGCGCCCCAGGAGGTGTTCGGCTCGCACGTGCTGAAGAGCCTGGACGGGCGGGTGCTGTGCCCGGTCCTGCGCGCCTACACCTGCCCGCTGTGCAGCGCCCGCGGGGACTCCGCGCACACCATCAAGTACTGCCCGCTCTCCCGCCGGCAGCCGCCCCCGCGCCCCCTCCAGGGCGGCCGGGCCGCGGGCCGCCGCCTCCAGCTCGTCTAGCCCCCGCCGCGCCGCGCCGCGCCGCGCCGCGCCGGCGGGACCGGGACCGGGACCGGGACCAAGAGAAACCGTCACCTGCGGGCACCAGCGCCGGATTGCACGCACCCGCCTTGCACACCCCGCCTGCCATACACACCTGCCCCTGCAGCGCCCGCTCAGCCTGACACACGCACCCGCCTTGCTCACCCCCCTGCCATACACACCTGCAGCGCACACACACTCAGCCTGACATGTGCACCTGCATTGCCCATGCACCCGCATCACTCCCCCCAGATTGCACGCTCAGCCTGACACGCACGCATCACACATCCACCTAGATTGCACGCTCAGCTGGACACATGCACCCGCATTGCACACACACCTGCATCGCACACTCAGCCTCACACAGGCTCCTGCATCACACACACACCTGGATAACACACTCAGCCTGCCACATGCTCCTGCATCACACACCCACCCACATCTCACACACACAGATTGCACACTCAGCCTGACACATGCTCCTGCATCGCACACACACCCTGATTGCACACTCCGCCTGACATGTGCACCTGCATTGCCCATGCACGCAGATTGCAGACACACCCAGATTGCACACTTAGTCTGACACACACCTGCATCACACACACACCCAGATTGCACACTTAGCCTGGCACATGCACCCGCATCACACCTGCACTCTGCATTGCACACTAATGCTGACACACACCCTGCCTTGCACACTCTGACCAACACACACATGCTGCATCGTGCACTCAGATCAACACACATCCTGCATCACACACCCACATCGCACATTCAGCCTGACATGCATACTGCATTGCGCACACAGCCTGACACCATTTGGCCAAGGCACACACCCGCATCACACACACAGCCTGACACCCCTCTCTGCATCCCATACTCAACCCAACACTCCACATTGCACACACCGCATCACACACTCAGCCCAATCCACACACACTGCATCTAGGGCGACCAGACAGCAAGTGTGAAAAATCAGGCCCGGTTGTGGGGGTAACAGGTGCGTATATAAGACAAAGCCCCGAATATTGGGATTGTTCCTATAAAATGGGACATCTGGTCATCCTAACTGCATCCCACACTCAGCCCAGCACTGCCCCACATGGCCCAGATATCCCTCAGTCCGACACACACACACTGCATCACACTCAGCCCAACATACCCAGAGCATCGCACACTCACCCCTCATGCCTGCACACACAGCCCCCTCCATGACCACAGCCACCCATATGTTCACCAGCGCCCCACGCACATGCAGACGAGCCCTGGGCAGCCCTCTCTTTGCCCCTGGTGGGAGAGGCAGAGGGAGAGGATGGAGGCGCTTCCCCCCCCACCCCGCCCAGGGGTTACTCTGAGCTGCATGTAACCAACTGAACCAGGAGCCAGGGAAGGAGCTGGCCTGCGGTGGGGGCCTTTCTGCAGTGGCTCCAGAAGAAGGGAGGAGAGGGCCATCACTGGATGCCTTAGTGACCCGCCAAACCAGTGCTGCAGACAAACTGGATCAGCATAAAAAGCAACCCCACTCCACTTCTCCCCTCCCCCTTAGGCTGGGCTGCAGCCTGTCTCCTCCCCTCCCAGTCCGGAGGGCTGGGGGCTGCAATGTCTTCCCCTGCCCTCTCTCCCAGCCAGGGGCACTGGCGCTGGGTGTATCTCCCCCCTCCCTCAGCCAGGGGCCTGGGGCCTCCCTGCCTTGCTGGTTTCTTTCCAGCTGCCTCCGTTGACACTGTGAGTTTTCCCCTTTATGAAAATTCTTGTGTCTGTCTCCTCAATTGAATTGCAGAGAGACAAGATTCCCCCCCCACACACACACACTTCCCTCCCCACACCTGACTCTGCAGGGGCTCTGGGTGGGCAGACTGGGGTGAAATCTGATGTTGACATCCCCTACACCTCCTCACCCCCAGCAAAGAGAGATTGTCTTAAGCTCTTAGCTAAACATTTGGGGAAAAAATGGAAATGCAACAGTTGCATCAAAAGACACTTTGTGGGGGTGTCTGACTAGCATAGATCTTTGCATTGTACAGAACTGATGTGTCGGTCCATACGGTGTGTGCAGGAGTGTGTGATGTGCATATATAGCACTGCGTGTGTGTGCAAACTCGCACACCTCATCCAAATATGATGCAAAAATGTCTTTTTCGTATTGAATGTATTAGATTCTAAGAGGTGATTATTGTCTGACCAGGACTGCACATATCACGTGGTTTTGTTTACCAAAGTGAATCCATTTTTTAAAAAAAGATTTAAAAAAAATATGAGATTTAAGGAAAATGTGTTAGATTTGCTGTGTTGTATATAAAGTGTTTATTGTAAATATAGTATTTTAACTTCTCCGGGTGATCAGTGAGGGCATTCTACCTCAAGCGAAAGAGTGGGAGCTTGGTTTGTTTCTCTGATAATTCTGAGTTTTACTGGTTGTTGAAGGTAAATAACTAAAGTTTATAAACGTTTCCTGCTGTTTGTAAGAGGATTTAATAGTATTTAATAATTTTAATAGATATTTTTCAATCTTTGTATAACATAATTGTATTTTTTTTGCATTACATATTTTTGGGATATTATTTCAATGGAGCTTTTAAAAAACCAACCAACACCGCAGATTGCGAAGTGGCTCACTATTTGTGTGTGAGAGTCCAGAGGGCCATGACTGCCAGCCAGGGGTCTGTGTCTGTGATGTCCCGGCCTGGGGGGCTTGGGGCAAGTTGCTGGGCCGTGGTGTCTGTTTTGCCAAGTGTTACTGAAGTTTTTATTAAAGAATAATACCGATGCTGACGATCCTGTTGAGATTTTTATTTCTGTTTTGTCACTATTGCTGGATGCTGCAGTGCAGATGTTACCCAGAAGGAATCACTCAAGTGATAAACAGTTTGACCAATTATTGCAAAGGCCGTTGGTGTGTCTGGTCTTTTGGTGCTGGGGGCAGGTGGGGAGCAAGGCTTGGAAAACGACCTGATGGAGCTAGATTTGGGCCTCCCGCAGCAGCAGCTTCAGAGCAGGAGCTTCCCTGGCTTGTTCTGCTGCCAGTGGATCCCAGCAACCCCCCAGCCTTTTGGGACCTGCCAGGGGATCTCTTGCAGCTGAGGTGCTTGGAGCCCTCAGTCTAGGCAGAGCCCCTGGAGGAAACACAGTCTGGCCGGGGTCTCGCATATCGTGTCACGCTCACACTCACATACTCATGCTCCCTGGATAGGCCCGGCACTGAAGATGTCAGGATCCTTCAAGATAAGTGTCCCACAGCGCAGCGATGGGCGGGGCGACGGAGGTTAGTCTTCCCGAGGCACAATGGAGTGCATCGCGGGTGAAGACCCAAGCTTGTGAGAGCCCTGCTGAGCACACGGCCCCTTCCCCTTTTAAGGACCTGCTCCTCATGGCCTGCGACTAGAGATGACTTGGCCGCATCTGGTTGGTCACACTCCACCTCGGGCAGTGTCCATGCATTGGTCATGTGACCAAGTCCCAGACACCTTGTCCACCTGGGAGGTCTTCAGATCTTCCAGCTGCCCAAGCAGCTCATTCATCCCACAAGCCTTCCGGGAGGGGGAAAGCCACTTCACAGGTATTCAAAGGGGGAGAGGAGACCAAAAAAGGAGGAGGGGGAAGGTGTAACAGACCTTTTGAATCTACAGGCTATACAGAGCATACAGATCACTGCTGCTCCTCCAACACCCCTCTCTGGCCTCACTGTGGTTTCCTCATGGATCTTGCCTGTTAAACCCTAGCCCGGGGCTTCTCCTCTGCGTCACTCGGCAGTCCCTCCCCAGCTCAGTTCCCCCAGCCGGTGTCCCCTGCCTAGCTCTGCCCCCGCCTGCCAGGCATCAACTGGTTACTCACCCCTCCCACACCCCCCGCCTGGGGGCAGAGCATGGCCAGCGGGTCCTTTCCTTGCCTTGCAGGGATGGGGGCACACTGAGCATTCAAAGCTTCTCTCCTCTCCCCACAACCCGCCCCAGCTCACTCCTCCCCGTCCCGCTACAGCTGCAGCATGGTCAGGCTTCGTGGGTGCCCAGCACGGGCAGCGGGTTTTATAGGCTTTGCCTTCCCTGGCGCTGCTGCCAACCCGCTGCCGGACAACTGGGTCATGGTGGCCCCCCCTTCCCCAAGACCCCCACTGGCTCCTCCACTCCAGCCCCCACCCTCAAGGTCCCCACTGCTCCCTGCATCCCTCCTCCTCAGGACAGGGGAGTGAGGATCCATGCGACGAGCCAGTGGCTGACGGAGTGAGGAGGCTCAGCCTGGAGCTGCTCGGGCCAGAGGCTCAGCGAGGGGGGGGGGAGCTGGCCGTTGGGGGGGGCAGCGGCTCGGCCTGGTGCTGGGGGGGCAATGGGTCGGGGGGCTGGCTGGGGCAGGTGGGCCAGGGCTCCTCCTGTCAGGAGGGCCCACTCAAGGCTTTTCCTTTTATGGGGGGAAGGGCCATGTTCAGAAGGGATGGGGCCGACGGGCTGGCCTCCCCAAAGTGGGGGTTCACCCGCTGCCCATGGTGCCCAGGGCAGGGAGAGCGGGGCCGGTGGGGCCAGGACTGAGTCATCTGGCCACCTGAGCCTGTGGAGGGAAGCTGGGCCTGGCACGGGGCTGTTGTTGCTTTTCTGCACGGGACACCTGATCACACGACCTACTAGCGAGACCGGCCCCTCCCGCTTGAAACTCGTGGGGTCCCACTCATGCCACTGGCCTCTTGCTCCATCGGTTCAGTTGTCGACTGAAGCTCTTTCTGCAGCGGGGAGGCTGTTGGCTCGGAGAACTGCAGGCCCTAGTAGTGGGATCCCCCTAGACGGCCTTCCATGATGGGAAAAAACGGTGACCGTTCTTTGAGACGTGTGGCTCGTGTCGATTCCACTGTAGATGTGCGTGGTCGGTGGAGATTTTTGCCTTAGCGGAATCCGTAGGGCCGGCTGTGTTGCTCTCTGGAGTGCCGTGCCCATGCATCGGCCGGCACAATTCCTTCTTGCCGGCAACTCCGACAGAGAGGCAGGAGGGCAGGTCATGGAATGGAGTGAGCAGCACGTCTCGGAGAACAACCATTATGCATCCAATGAAGTGAGCTGTAGCTCACGAAAGCTTATGCTCTAATAAATTTGTTAGTCTCTAAGGTGCCACAAGTCCTCCTTTTCTTTTTACAGAAGGTAGGTAACTGGTTTTCCTTCTTCGAGTGCTTGCTCATGTCGATTCCATTCTAGGTGCCTCACAACCTGTATCCAGGGAGGTGGGCTTGGAGTTCACGGTCGTGCAGCTTCCAGCACTGCTCACAGCGTCATCCCAAGCTTGCTGGGTAAGCGCATAATGAGACTCGAACGTGTGGCCAGATGACCAGGCAGTGGCCCTACAGATCTCTTGGATCGGCACCTGTGCCAGGAAAGCCACTGACGACGCTTGTGCCCTACTTGAGTGTGCCGTCACGTTCGCTGATGGAGGCACCTTTGCCAGCTCATAGTAGTAGCGAATGCAGGCCATGATCCAGGATGAAATCCTCTGAACAGACACTGGGTGACCTTTCATCGTGTCTTCCACTGTAATGAACAACGGCGTTGACTTATGGAACGGCTTCATTCTATCTATGTAGAAGGCCAGCGCCTTCCTGACATCCATGATGTGTAGCTTCCGCTCCTCATCCAATGCAAGAGGCTTTGGAAAGAAGACAGGTAAGTAAATGTCCTGGCCAATATGAAACTGGGAAATGACCTTGGGCAGAAACGCTGGGTACGGTCGCAGCTGGACCTTATCCTGGTAGAAGACTGTATATGGCGGCTCCGAAATAAGCGCCCTGATCTCGGACACCCTACAGGCTGACTTTATCGCCACCAGGAACAAAACCTTCCAGGAGAGAGCAGGAAGCCAGAGGCTCAAAGGGAGCAAGTTAAGGAAGTATGGGCTGGATGAATGCACTATAAGGTGGGTAGAAAGCTGGCTAGATTGTCGGGCTCAACGGGTAGTGATCAATGGCTCCATGTCTAGTTGGCAGCCGGTGTCAAGTGGAGTGCCCCAGGGGTCGGTCCTGGGGCCCGTTTTGTTCAATATCTTCATAAATGATCTGGAGGATGGTGTGGATTGCACTCTCAGCAAATTTGCGGATGATACTAAACTGGGAGGAGTGGTAGATACGCTGGAGGGGAGGGATAGGATACAGAAGGACCTAGACAAATTGGAAGATTGGGCCAAAAGAAATCTAATGAGGTTCAATAAGGATAAGTGCAGGGTCCTGCACTTAGGATGGAAGAATCCAATGCACCGCTACAGACTAGGGACCGAATGGCTCGGCAGCAGTTCTGCGGAAAAGGACCTAGGGGTGACAGTGGACGAGAAGCTGGATATGAGTCAGCAGTGTGCCCTTGTTGCCAAGAAGGCCAATGGCATTTTGGGATGTATAAGTAGGGGCATAGTGAGCAGATCGAGGGACGTGATCGTTCCCCTCTATTCGACACTGGTGAGGCCTCATTTGGAGTACTGTGTCCAGTTTTGGGCCCCACACTACAAGAAGGATGTGGATAAATTGGAAAGAGTACAGCGAAGGGCAACAAAAATGATTAGGGGTCTAGAGCACATGACTTACGAGGAGAGGCTGAGGGAGCTGGGATTGTTTAGTCTGCAGAAGAGAAGAATGAGGGGGGATTTGATAGCTGCTTTCAACTACCTGAAAGGGGGTTTCAAAGAGGATGGCTCTAGACTGTTCTCAATGGTAGCAGATGACAGAACGAGGAGTAATGGTCTCAAGTTGCAATGGGGGAGGTTTAGATTGGATATTAGGAAAAACTTTTTCACTAAGAGGGTGGTGAAACACTGGAATGCGTTACCTAGGGAGGTGGTAGAATCTCCTTCCTTAGAGGTTTTTAAGGTCAGGCTTGACAAAGCCCTGGCTAGGATGATTTAACTGGGACTTGGTCCTGCTTTGAGCAGGGGGTTGGACTAGATGACCTTCTGGGGTCCCTTCCAACCCTGATATTCTATGATTCTATGATTCTATGTTGGTAAGGGCAGGAACGCTGCCTCCACCAGCCCCCCGGTGTGATTTCCCACCCCCCCGGCACATATCTGTAAGAAAGGGCATCCGCCATGTGGTGTGACCTCGCCCCTACACTATGTGTGAGGTCACACATGTGGGGGCGGGGTTCCCGCAGGCTCCAATCCTGCTACCGGAACAATAGGACCCCCCAACGCTGCACTGCAGGCAATGCCATGACTGTGCTGTCTGCCCCAGGGGAACCTTAACTTTGCCCCCGTGGGGCCCAGCGAGCCCGTGCACCACAGTACTTGGGCAGCGGGGTGTCACCAGGTGTCCGGCACGAGCCCAGCTGCACACACAGTGGAGGCAGAAGGGCTCTGTGCTCTCCATGGCCATCCTGCCCCCACCCACACCACAGGCAGTGCTCCTCGTCACCTAGGCTTGGCCCTGGCTTCAGCAGAGCCGAGCCTGTGGCACTGGGTGTGGGCCAGGCGGCGGGAGCCCCAGCCCTGCCTCAGGGGAGCAAGCTGTAGAGGCTGGCAGGGTGACACCCGATGCCAATGGCCGAGCTGACGGTCATCAGGAGAGGATGGGGCCTTTTTACAGCTGCGCTGCAGGATGGAAACAACCCAGGAGTCAGATACATTCGGGGCAAAGGGCCTGTTCAGGGCAGGCCCGGCTGCTGGGGGAGTGTGAGGCAGCTACTGCAGTCCCGCCAGATACAATAACCCGAAGGAATGTGTTGTGTCTACCCTAGACACAGGTCACCCTCCTCCACCCATCCCTCCATCCTGCATAGTGCGTCCACCCGTCCCTCCCATCCACTGAGTCCATCTATCCCTCCGTCCCGCACAGTGCATCCATCCGTCCTTCCATCCCACATAGTGCGTCCATCCGTCCTTCCATCCCGCATAGTGCGTGCATCCATCCCTCCGTCCTGCAGAGCATCCATTCATCCCTCTGTCCCACACAGAGCATCCATCTATCCATCCCTCCGTCATAGTGCGTCCATCCATCCCTCTGTGCTGCATAGTGCATCCATCCGTCCCTCCATCCTGCATAGTGCGTCCATCCATCCCTTCGTTCTGCACAGTGTCCATCCCGCACGGTGTGTTCATCCATCCATTCCGCACAGGGCATCCATCTATCCATCCATCCGTCATAGTGCGTCCATCCATCCCTCCGTCCTGCACAGAGCGTCCATCCATCCCTCTGTCTCACACAGAGCATCCATCTATCCATCCATCCGTCATAGTGCGTTCATCCGTCCATCCCGCACAGTGCATTCATCCATCCATTCTGCACAGAGCGTCCATCTGCCCGTCGTTCCGTCAATCCATCCTTCCGTCCTGCACAGAGCGTCCATCCATCCCTCCATCCCGCATAGTGCGTCCATCCGTCCTTCCATCCCGCATAGTGCGTCCACCCGTCCCTCCCGTACAGTGTGTCCATCCATTCATCCCACACAGAGCATCCATCTATCCATCCATCGGTCATAGTGCGTCCATCCATCCCTCTGTCCCACACAGAGCATCCCTCCATCCCTCCGTCATAGTGCGTTCATCCATCCCTCCGTCCCGCATAGTGCGCCCATCCATCCTGCACAGTGTCCATCCGTCCATCCCACACAGTGCGTTCATCTATCCATTCTGCACAGACCATCCATCTGCCCGTCCATCTGTCATAGTGCATCCATCCATCCCTCCGTCCCACACAGAGCGTCCATCTGTCCTTCCATCCCACATAGTGTGTCCACCCATCCCTCCCGTACAGTGTGTCCATCCATCCATCCCACACAGAGCATCCATCTATCCATCCCTCCGTCATAGTGTGAACATCCATCCCTCCGTCCTGCACAGTGTCCATCCGTCCATCCCGCACGGTGCGTTCATCCCACCAGGCACACCCCTTCTTTCCTCCCTCAATGCACTCCAGACAGCACATCCTGCCCCGGCCCCCCGCCCCCCGCCCCGGGGACGAGCCCCCCCAAGCAGCTACTTCGCCCACAACACTCCCGGCTCTGGCCCTGGATCTGGGGCGGGGGGTAGTGCGGGGGGGTGGGGGGGAGCCTGGCCGGGGCCCGGGGGGAGCCCCGCTCCTTCCCGCCAGGGGGCGCCCATGTCCCTCGCCGGCCCTGGGGGCAGATGCCCCTTCGCCCACGTGTCTGTCCCGCGCGCCCCGGCACGTGACGGGAGCTCCCCGGGCCAGCGGTCCCGTCAGCGCGCCCGGGCCGAGCCTCCCGCCGGGCCGGCCGGACTACAGCTCCCGGCATGCAATGCCGCCCAGCCGCGGCCCCGCCGGAGCGGAGCATGCTGGGAGTTGTAGTCTCCGCGGCGTTCCGAACGGGGAGGGGCCGCCTGAGTTACGGGCTCCCGGGGTTAGTGCCTGGGCGGGGCTCTGCCCCCCCCGGCCCTAGGGGCTCTGCCCCCCATTGCCCCCGCCCCAACCCTGCGGCCCATTGCCCCCGCCCCTCCCGGGCCCTGGGGGCGCGGCCCATTGCCTCCGCCCCGCCCCCCTCCCCTCCCGGGCCCCGGGGGCGCGGCCCATTGCCCCCGCCCCCCCTCCCCTGCAGCCCATTGTCCCCGCCCCTCCCGGGCCCTGGGGGCGCGGCCCATGGCCCCCGCCCCGTCCCCCCTCCCCTGCGGTCCATTGCCCCCTCCCCTCCCGGGCCCCGGGGGCGCGGCTCATTGTCCCCGCCCCGGCCCTGGGGGCGCGGCCCATTGCACCCGCTCTGCCCCCTCCCGGGCCTGGGGGTGCTGCCTCCCATTGCGCCCCGCCATGGGCCTCCCGCCTGCCTCGCAGGCTCAGCGCCAGGGTCAGGGCACGGAGCGCAGCCCTGACACTGCCGTGATCAAGCCGTAATAACTAGGAGGCCCCGGGGTGGAGTGTCCGCAGGGCTGTCTGAGTGCCCGGAGAAAGCGGCACCGACTGCAGGGAAATCCGGGCTGCCTCGGCTCCATTTCCATCTCTGCCAGTGACTCCTGACTGGCCTAGGCTAGGTTACTGCCCCTCTGTGCCTCAGTTTCCCAGCTGTCCCTAAGGATCAGGCTCCTTGTGGAGGGAGCAGGGCTCCAGAAGGCTTAACTTGCTTTCCTGGCCTCGGCCGCCCTCAAATGGCAGATGCTGGAGCAGAGGCCCTGCCTGGCCCTTCGCAGGCTATATTAGGGGGTGTGCGTGTGTACGAACGTGTGTGTGTGCGTGCATGTGCGTTTGCACATTGAGCCCCTGGGCTCCCGGGGGCCCTGCTGTTTGCCAAGCGACGTGTCAGTTGCAAGTGATGCGAGTCGTGTCCACCCCATGTCTGTAAGGTACAGTCAGGCCATCAAGTGGAATTTGATTAATATGCAAATGGGCGAGGGGAGAAGGAGAGGGAGTAATTAATCACTCGTTAAAAGAAATTAATACCAGCAGCAGAGGTTGTCAGGAAACAGCAGTAGAGTTAATCAGCCAGAAAATTGGAGGAGGAAAGAGATGAGCGAGTGACGGGAGGGGACAGGCTGGGGATGAGGCTGTCAGATCCCTCCAGAGACAGGCAGCCCCTCCGGGCTGATCAGAGACCCTGGGGATGGGCACGGTGCAGCCACCTGACTGCAGCAGACAAAAGGCTATAAACCTAGATCAGGTAGCTAGATGGAGGTAGGTGAGGGGGAATAGACAGGTCGATGGGTGTATGGGGCTAGATAGCTGAGTGTATGGGGTGCATGCAGATAGATAGAAGGGTGTGGGGGATACATGGGTGTATGTGGGCTGGGTGTGGGGATGGAGGGGTGTATGGTGGGGTGTGGTGATGGCTGTATGCGGGGAGTGTAGGGATAGATGGGTGTATGTGGGGGGTGTAAGGATAGGTGGGTGTATGAGGGGTGTATGGGGATAGAGGGTTTTATGAGGAGAGAGGGGTATATTGGGGAGTGTGGGATGTGTGGAGATAGAAAGGTGTGTGTGGGGATAGAGAGGTGTAGGGATAGAGGGGTGTGTGAGGAGAGAGGGGTATATTGGGGAGTGTGGGGATAGAGGGGTGTATGCAGGGGGTATGGGTATTGAGGAGTGTGGGGATGGGTATATGCAGGGGGTGTGGGGATTGAGGGGTGTATGCCGGGGGATGTGGGGATAGAGGGGTGTATCAGGAAGGGGTGCACGGGGAGCGTAGTCAGGGTGATGGGAGAAGGAGAGAACCAAGGACAGGGCAGAGAGGAAACACTGGGCTGGGGCGTTTCTCACCCATTCCAACCTTAAGAGACTTCAGCCGATCCTGCCAGGCTCCCCAGGACCCGATCTGTGTGGGGCAATCTGGGCCTATAGGCAAGGGGCCCTCACTGCCACTGGGATGCTGGTTCAGCCCCTCAGCCTCTGTCGTCCAGGGGCGCTGGTCAGGCTGGAGAGGATCTGGCACTTTATGGGGTCTGGGAGGTAGTGGGGAGCCATCCTATGGACTTCTCCTAGCTGTGTTTCCTTGGGGGTGCTAAGGAGGGCCCCACATTCAGAAGGGCGGGGTGATGTTCTCAAATGTAGCGAATGGAGGGATTTGGGAGCAAAGTACTCACTGCGTAGAGCAGCTTCTCCCATCGCCCTGAAGTGCAACTTGAGGGGGTAAGTGGTTGTGGATGATTAGTTTGGGGGGGTGGGGGTCAGGTTGGTTGGTCAGGTCTGGATGGATGGTTGGCATGACGCTGCAGGCCAGTTGCCAGCTCCTGCCAAGGTCCCCATGTCTCAGCTGAGCAGGGAGAGATACCGGGCTGGCTGCCCTGTGTGGTGTTAAAACGGGTGGGAGGGTTAGAAGCGCGTGGTTACTGTTCAGACTTTACTGAATGCTGGTGAGCTGCTGCCAGCATGAATCTCACTTGTAACGTCTGTCCGCACCCGGCACAGTAAGAGCTGAGCGGTTGTGTTGGAGCCTCTGGAGCTGTGTAACTCACCAGGCAGGAGAGCTGGTCTTCAGCAGAAGGTGTCATGTCCGGCATCACGAGTCGTTGTGTGAGTTGCAGCTGGAATTGCTCTATGTGCCCACAACTAGAGAACAAAATACTTTTGTTGTCTTGCTCTCCTCCCCTGGAAGATGGGTCCTGCAGTGGACTCCTGCCGTCAGCTCTGAGCACGTGGTAGGAGGGGGATAAAAACCCCACCCCAAAGAATCAAAGCATCTCTGTGCTGCTTGGACTCTGGGGGCAAGGTTTTCTAGACATAATTAAGGGATCCCTGTGACATGACACTCCATATTCATCATAGTAATATTATATGATTATGGCATAATTATGATGCATTTTTTACAAGATGGGTCATGTCAGGTGTCATTGGAAAAGTGATAATTTGCTGAATATGATTGTCTTCTATGGATTATTGTGCATGGATCATTTTTGCATCTAAAGTTATGAATACTGACTATGTATCTGTATTTCAAATGTAGTTATACCTGGGTAACGCCCACTAGGGAAAATGCTTCCAGCCTAGACAGCTGGTTGGGAAGGGCCTATGCAAGGTAATGGGCCATTCGGGAAAACAATAGGCCTTTGGAGAAGCTTATCCCCCACCCAGTGAGCCTTCCTGAGAACTAAGGAATAGCTGCTCTGACTCTGCAAGGACATGTGACCAGAACACATGACTCTGGACTCCATTTTGGGTACCTGTATTTTTCCACAAGCTGGGCTGGGAACTGGTTTTGGAACAAAAGGTCCCTCCATATGCTAAAGCTATATAAAGCAGAGAATGACATCATCTGGGGTTCTTCAGTCCCCCACAACTGAACACCTAAGAGAAGCTCCAAAAGAAAAGGACTTGGAACAGGGTGGGGAGCCCAAGCTGCAAAGCCAGTGCAGCTTGTGTTGTGCCTTGAGAATCTGCAAGCCTGCTTGTATCGTCAGTCAGGGTGAGAGATTGTTAATTCAAATCCTATCCTAGTATATTAAGGTCAGTTTGCGTTGTCATTTATTTGCTAGGTAATCTGCTTTGATCTGTTTGCTTTCCCTTATAATAATTTAAAACCTGTCTTTTGCAGTTAATAAATTTGTTGTTTTGCCTTATCTAATACCAGTGTGCTTTTGTCTGAAGTACCTGGAGAAAATCTCAGCTTGGTTTAACACACGTGTGTTGTGCATCTTCCTTCCCGCATCCAGGGGAGGGTGAACTTTATGCGCTTACATTGTACAGACCCTTGTGCAGTACAAGATGGTTCCCTTTGGGGTTTATACTCCCGAGGGGGGTGCGTGCATGCCTGGGAGCTGCGAAATTGGCTGGTGTCTGCTGGTTGCACTCAGGTAGCCCAGTTTGGGTGAGTGGCGCCACCTGCTGTCATTTTGGGTAATAACAGGGCCTGGGTGAGGCTGGCTGTGGCCCCAACTCAGTTGTGTGTCTTAGAGGGGCACAGAGTTTCTCAGGGCTCCCAGACTGCACTCCAGGGGTGACATCCTGTCACAATCCCCAGAGTTTAGCCTGGGCTAGCCCTAAAGGACACACAGAGGTTGCTGATTACAGACACTTCTGTTATCTTTTGGAACCTAAAATTGTAACCCATTTGTGTTTTGATGGTCACCTGCTTTAACCTTGTAAATAACTCTCCAGTTTCCTCTTCCTAGTAATAAATCTGTATCTAGTTTATTACAGGACTGACTACGAGCCTTGTCCCTGATAAGAGATCTGAGGTGCAATCGACCTGGGGAAAGTGACTGGTCCTTTGGACTGCGAGTAATCGGAATGTTGCCATGAGTCTTGGTGCAAGGGACCAGTTGTCACACAGGCAGGCTCAGCTGGGCGGCCAGACCGATCCGAGCACCCAAGGGGACGTCTGCAACTCCATGGTCAGGCTGTTACGGTATCTGAGGAGTTTACACTTATAGATTCATAGATACCAAGGTCAGAAGGGACCATTATGATCATCTAGTCCGACCTCCTGCACAATGCAGGCCACAGAATCTCACCCACCCACTTCCCTCACCTATGTCTGAGCTATTGAAGTCCTCAAATCGTGGTTTAAAGACTTCAAGGAGGAGAGAATCCTCCAGTAAGTGACCCATGCCCCATGCTACAGAGGAAGGTGAAAAACCTCCAGGGCCTCTTCCAATCTGCCCTGGAGGAAAATTCCTTCCCAACCCCCAATATGGCGATCAGCTAAACTCTGAGCATGTGGGCAAGACTCACCAGCCAGATACCCAGGAAAGAATTTTCTGTAGTAACTCAGAACCCACACCATCTATTCAGATCCCACCCCATCTAACATCCCATCACAGGCCATTGGGCCTATTTACCATGAATATTTAAAGATCAATTAATTACCTGGTTGATGAAATCTGAGCACAGAACTCTCAGCCTATGTGGAGTTTGTGTCCTGGTTCCAAACAGCCTCTCCTGAGTCTGGTTCTCACATCTTGAGTCAATGCAAGCTGCCTTGCAGTCTGCCGTATGGGAGGGTCTATGGGTGTGGATGTGGTGATGTGGGTATGTGGGGTTGGGTTTGGTGGGTGTGGTTCTGGGTTGGTTGTGGGGATGGGTGTGAGTATGTAGCTCTGGAACGTTGGATGTATGTGGTTGTGGGTCTGGGGGATATGTGGGTGTGATTGGTTGGGTATAGTTGGTTGTGGGGGGCTGGTTGTAGTTGGGCATAGGTGTGGTTCGTTCATTCTGAGTGTGTATGTGGGTGTAGTTGGGTGGTGGTGGATGTGATTGAGGGATCAGGGTTGGTTGTAACTGTTGTGGTTGGTTGTGTGTGGTGGTGGACATGGGTAGGTGGGTTTGGTTGGTTGGTGGTGGCTGTGGTTGTGGGGGTCCGGTTGGTAGTAGGTGTGGCTGGTTGGGGGTAGGGCTGAGTAGGTGAGTCTGGTTGGTTGGTGTTGGGTGTGGTTGTGGGGTCTGGGTTGGTTTTAAGTGTGGCTGTTTGGGTGTGGTTGGTTGGCTGTGGTGGTGAATATGGTAGGTGGTCGTGGTTGGTGGTTGTGGGACCGGGACTGGTTCTACGTGTGGTTGGTTGTGTATTGTGGTGGGTGTGGTTGTGGAGTCAGGGTTGGTTGTGGGTGTGGTTGGTTGGGTGTGATTGGTTGGTGGTGGGTGTGGTTGCGGGGTCAGGGTCGGTTGTAGATGTGGTTGGTTGATGGTGGGTGTCGGTGTGGGGTCAGGGTTCGTTGTGGGTGTGGTTGGTTGGTGGTGGGTGTGGTTGCGGGGTCAGGGTCGGTTGTAGTTGTGGTTGGTTGGTGGTGGGTGTGGTTGCGGGGTCAGGGTCGGTTGTAGGTGTGGTTGGTTGGATGTGCTGGTGGGTGTGGTTGGTTGGTGGTGGATGTGGTTGCGGGGTCAGGGTTGGTTGTAGGTGTGGTTGGTTGATGGTGGGTGTGGGTGCGGGGTCAGGGTCGGTTGTGGGTGTGGTTGGTTGGTGGTGGGTGTGGGTGCGGGGTCAGGGTCGGTTGTGGGTGTGGTTGGTTGGTGGTGGGTGTAGTTGCGGGGTCAGGGTCAGTTGTAGGTGTGATTGGTTGGTGGTGCGTGTGGTTGCGGGGTCAGGGTCAGTTGTAGTGTGGTTGGTTGGACGTGTTGGTGGGTGTGGTTGGTTGGCAGTGGGTGCGGTTGTGGGGTCAGAGTTGGTTGTAGGTGTGGTTAGTTTGTGGTGGGTGTGGTTGAAGGGTCAGGGTCGGTTGTAGGTGTGTTTGCGGGGTCAGGATCAGTTGTAGGTGTAGGTGGTTGGATGTGCTGGAGGGTGTGTTTGGTTGGTGGTGCGTGTGGTTGCAGGGTCAGGGTCGGTCGTAGGTCTGGTTGGTTGGATGTGCCGGTGGGTGTGGTTGGTTGGTGGTGGGTGTGGTTGCGTGGTTAGGTTCAGTTGTAGGTGTGGTTGGTTGGATGTGTTGATGGGTGTGGTTGGTTAGTGGTGGATGTGGTTGCGGGGTCAGGGTCGGTTGTAAGTGTGGTTGGTTGATGGTGGGTGTGGGTGCTGGGTCAGGGTCGGTTGTGAGTGTGGTTGGTTGATGTGCTGGTGGGTGTGGTTGCGGCGTCAGGGTCAGTTGTAGGTTTGGTTGGTTGGTGGTGCGTGTGGTTGCGAGGTCAGGGTCTGTTGTAGGTGTGGTTTGTTTGTGGTGGTTGTGGTTGCAGGGTCAGGGTCAGTTGTAGGTGTGGTTGCAGGGTCAGATTCGGTTGTAGATGTGGTTGGTTGGATGTGCTGGTGGGTGTGGTTGGTTGATGGTGGGTGTGGGTGCGGGGTCAGGGTCAGTTGTGGGTGTGGCAGGTTGGTGGTGGGTGTGGTTGCGGGGTCAGGGTTGGTTGTAGGTGTGGTTGTGGGGTCAGTGTCAGTTGTAGGTGTGGTTGATTGGTGGTGGTTGTGGTTGCGGAGTCAGGGTCGGTTGTAGGTGTGGTTGGTTGGATATGCTGGTGGGTGTGGCTGGTTGGTGGTGGATAAAGTTGCGGGGTCAGGCTTGGTTGTAGGTGTGGTTGGTTGGGTGTGGTTGGTTGATGGTGGGTGTGGTTGCAGGGTCAGGGTCAGTTGTAGGTGTGGTTGCAGGGTCAGATTCGGTTGTAGATGTGGTTGGTTGGATGTGCTGGTGGGTGTGGTTGGTTGATGGTGGGTGTGGGTGCGGGGTCAGGGTCGGTTGTGGGTGTGGTTGGTTGGTGGTGGGTGTGGGTGCGGGGTCAGGGTCGGTTGTGGGTGTGGTTGGTTGGTGGTGGGTGTAGTTGCGGGGTCAGGGTCAGTTGTAGGTGTGATTGGTTGGTGGTGCGTGTGGTTGCGGGGTCAGTGTCAGTTGTAGTGTGGTTGGTTGGACGTGTTGGTGGGTGTGGTTGGTTGGCAGTGGGTGCGGTTGTGGGGTCAGAGTTGGTTGTAGGTGTGGTTAGTTTGTGGTGGGTGTGGTTGAAGGGTCAGGGTCGGTTGTAGGTGTGTTTGCGGGGTCAGGATCAGTTGTAGGTGTAGGTGGTTGGATGTGCTGGAGGGTGTGTTTGGTTGGTGGTGCGTGTGGTTGCAGGGTCAGGGTCGGTCGTAGGTCTGGTTGGTTGGATGTGCCGGTGGGTGTGGTTGGTTGGTGGTGGGTGTGGTTGCGGGGTCAGGGTCGGTTGTAAGTGTGGTTGGTTGATGGTGGGTGTGGGTGCTGGGTCAGGGTCGGTTGTGAGTGTGGTTGGTTGATGTGCTGGTGGGTGTGGTTGCGGCGTCAGGGTCAGTTGTAGGTGTGGTTGGTTGGTGGTGCGTGTGGTTGCGAGGTCAGGGTCAGTAGTAGGTGTGGTTGGTTGGATGTGCTGGTGGGTGTGGTTATGGGGTCAGTGTCAGTTGTAGGTGTGGTTGGTAGGATGTGCTGGTGGGTGTGGTTGCGGGGTCAGGGTCGGTTGTAGGTGTGGTGGTTGGATGTGTTGGTGGGTGTGGTTAGTTGGTGGTGGATGCGGTTGCGGGGTCAGGGTCGGTTGTAGGTGTGGTTTGTTTGTGGTGGTTGTGGTTGCAGGGTCAGGGTCAGTTGTAGGTGTGGTTGCAGGGTCAGATTCGGTTGTAGATGTGGTTGGTTGGATGTGCTGGTGGGTGTGGTTGGTTGATGGTGGGTGTGGGTGCGGGGTCAGGGTCAGTTGTGGGTGTGGCAGGTTGGTGGTGGGTGTTTTTGCGGGGTCAGGGTTGGTTGTAGGTGTGGTTGTGGGGTCAGTGTCAGTTGTAGGTGTGGTTGATTGGTGGTGGTTGCGGTTGCGGAGTCAGGGTCGGTTGTAGGTGTGGTTGGTTGCATATGCTGGTGGGTGTGGCTGGTTGGTGGTGGATAAAGTTGCGGGGTCAGGCTTGGTTGTAGGTGTGGTTGGTTGGGTGTGGTTGGTTGATGGTGGGTGTGGTTGCAGGGTCAGGGTCGGTTGTAGGTGTGGTTGGTTGATGGTGGGTGTGGGTGCGGGGTCAGGGTCGGTTGTGGGTGTGGTTGGTTGGTGGTGGGTGTGGTTGCGGGCTCAGGGTCGGTTGTAGGTGTGGTTGGTTGGATGTGTTGGTGGGTGTGGTTGGTTGGTGGTGGGTGCGGTGGCGGGATCTGGGTCAGTTGTAGGTGTGTTTGGTTGGTGGTGGGTGTGGTTGCGGGGTCGGTTGTAGGTGTGGTTGGTTGGATGTGTTGGTGGGTGTGGTTGGTTGGTGGTGGGTGCGGTTGCGGGGTCAGGGTCGGTTGTAGGTGTGGTTTGTTTGTGGTGGCTGTGGTTGCAGGGTCAGGGTCAGTTGTAGGTGTGGTTTCGGGGTCAGAGTTGGTTGTAGGTGTTGTTGGTAGGTGGTGGGTGTGATTGCGGAGTCAGGGTTGGTTGTAGGTGTGGGTGGTTGGATGTGTTGATGGGTGTGATTGGTTGGCGGTGGGTGCGGTTGCGGGGTCAGGGTCGGTTGTAGGTGTGGTTGCGGGGTCAGATTCGGTTGTAGGTATGGTTGGTTGGATGTGCTGGTGGGTGTGGTTGGTTGATGGTGGGTGTGGGTGCGGGGTCAGGGTCGGTTGTGGGTGTGGTAGGTTGGTGGTGGGTGTGGTTGCGGGGTCAGGGTTGGTTGTAGGTGTGGTTGGTTGGATGTGCTGGTGGGTGTGGTTGGTTGATGGTGGGTGTGGGTGCGGGGTCAGGGTCGGTTGTAGGTGTGGTAGGTTGGTGGTGGGTGTGGTTGCGGGGTCAGGGTTGGTTGTAGGTGTGGTTGGTTGGATGTGCTGATGGGTGTGGTTGTGGGGTCAGTTTCAGTTGTAGGTGTGGTTGATTGGTGGTGGGTGCGGTTGCGGGGTCAGGGTCGGTTGTAGGTGTGATTTGTTTGGTGGGTGTGGTGTCAGGGTCAGGGTCAGTTGTAGGTGTGGTTGGTTGGATGGGCTAGTTGGTGTGGTTGATTGGTGGTGGGTGTGGTTGCAGGGTCAGGGTCGGTTGTAGGAGTGGTTGGTTGGACGTGCTGGTCGGTGTGGCCGGTTGGTGGTGGGTACAGTTGCGGGGTCAGGATCGGTTGTAACTGTGGTTGGTTGGATGTGCTGGAGGGTGTGGTTGGTTGGTGGTGGGTGTGGTTGCGGGGTCAGGGTCGGTTTTAGGTGTGGTTGGTTGGATGTGTTGGTGGGTGTGGTTGGTTGGTGGTGGTTGTGGTTGCGGGGTCAGGATCGGTTGTAGGGTGGGTGGTTGGATGTGCTGGAGGGTGTGGTTGGTTGGTGGTGGGTGTGGCTGTGGGGTCAGGGTCGGTAGTAGGTGTGGCTGGTTGGGGGTAAGGGTGTGCAGGTGAGTCTGGTTGGTTGGTGTTGGGTGTGGTTGTGGGGTCTGGGTTGGTTTTAAGTGTGGCTGTTTCGGTATGGTTGGTTGGCTGTGGTGGTAAATATGGTAGGTGGTCGTGGTTGGTGGTTGTGGGATCGGGATTGGTTCTAGATGTGGTTGGTTGTGTATTGTGGTGGGTGTGGCTGTGGAGTCAGGGTTGGTTGTGGGTGTTGTTGGTTGGATATGCTGGTGGGTGTGGATAGGCTGGTGTGGTTGGTTTTTGGTGGATTTGGTTCTGGGGTCCAAGCTGGTTGTAGGTGTGGCTGTGTGGGTGTGGTGGTGCGTATGGATAGGTGGGTGTGGTTGGTTGGTGGTTGCGGGGTCAGGGTCGGTTGTAGGTGTGGTTGGTTGGATGTGTTGGTGGGTGTGGTTGGTTGGTAGTGGGTGTGGTTGTGGGGTCAGTGTCAGTTGTAGGTGTGGTTAGTTTGTGGTGGGTGTGGTTGCAGGGTCAGGGTCAGCTGTAGGTGTGGTTGCGAGGTCAGGGTCGGTTGTAGGTGTGGTTGGTTGGATGTACTGGTGGGTGTGGTTTGTTAGTGGTGGATGTGGTTGCGGGGTCAGGGTCGGTTGTAGGTGTGGTTGGTTGGTGGTGGGTGTGGTTGCGGGGTCAGGGTCATTTGTAGGTTTGGTTCGTTGGATGTGCTGGTTGCTGTGGTTGATTGGTGGTGGGTGTGGTTGCAGGGTCAGGGTCAGTTGTAGGTGTGGTTGGTTGGATGTGTTGGTGGGTGTGGTTGGTTGGTGGTGGGTGCAGTTGCGGGGTGAGGATTGGTTGTAGGTGTGGGTGGTCGGATGTGCTGGAAGGTGTGGTTAGTTGGTGGTGGGTGTGGTTGCGGGGTCAGGTTTGGTTTTAGGTGTGGTTGGTTGGATGTGTTGGTGGGTGTGGTTGGTTGGTGGTGTGTGTGTTTGCGCGGTCAGGATCGGTTGTATGTGTGGGTGGTTGGATATGTTGGTGGTTGTGGTTGGTTGGTGGTGAGTGTGGTTGCCGGGTCAGGGTCAGTTGTAGGTGTGGTTGCGGGGTCAGAGTCGGTTGTAGGTGTGGTTTTTTGGATGTGTATGTGGGTGTGCTTGGTTGGTGGTGGATGTGGTTTCGGGATTAGGGTAGGTTGTAGGTGTGGTTGGTTGGTGATGGGTGTGATTGAGGAGTCAGGGTCGATTGTAGGTGTGGTTGGTTGGATCTGCTGGTGGGTGTGGTTGGTTGGTGGTGCGTGTGGTTGCGGGGTCAGGGTCGGTTGTAGGTGTGGTTGGTTGGTGGTGGGTGTGGTTGCGGGGACGTCGGTTGTAAGTGTGGTTGGATGGATGTGCTGGTGGGTGTGGTTCATTGGATGTGTTAGTGGCTGTGGTTGGTTGGTGGTGAGTGCGGTTGCCGGGTCAGGGTCGGTTGTAGGTGTGGTTGGTTGGATGTGCTGGTGGGTGTGGCTGGTTGGTGGTGGGTGTGGTTGTAGGTGTGGGTGGTTGGATGTGCTGGAGAGTGTGGTTGGTTGGTGGTGGGTGCGGTTGCAGGGTCAGGGTCAGTTGTAGGTGTGGTTGGTTGGATGTGTTGGTGGTGTGGTTGGTTGGTGGTGGGTGTGGTTGCGGGGTCAGGGTTGGTTGTAGGTGTGGTTGGTTGGATGTGTTGGTGGGTGTGGTTGATTGGTGGTGGTGTGGTTGCGGGGTCAGGGTCAGTTGTAGGTGTGGTTGGTTGGATGTGTTGGTGGGTGTGGTTGATTGGTGGTGGTGTGGTTGCGGGGTCAGGGTCAGTTGTAGGTGTGGTTGGTTGGTGGTGGGTATGGTTGCGGGGTCAGGGTCGTTTGTAGGTTTGGTTGGATGTGCTGGTGGGTGTGGTTGGTCGGTGTGGTTGCAGGGTCAGTGTCAGTTGTAGGTGTGGTTGGTTGGATGTGTTGGTGGGTGTGGTTGGTTGGTGGTGGGTGCAGTTGCGGGGTCAGGGTCGGTTGTAGGTGTGGTTACGGGGTCGGATTCGGTTGTAGGTGTGGTTGGTTGGATGTGCTGGTTGGTGTGGTTGGTTGGTGGTGGGTGTGGTTGTGGGGTCCGTGTCAGTTGTAGGTGTGGTGGGTTGGATGTGTTAGTGGGTGTGGTTGATTGGTGGTGGGTGTGGTTGCGGGGTCTGGGTCGGTTGTAGGTGTGGTTTGTATGTGGTGGGTGTGGTGTCAGGGTCAGGTTCAGTTGTAGGTGTGGTTGGTTGGATGTGCTGGTTGCTGTGGTTGATTTGTGGTGGGTGTGGTTGCAGGGTCAGGGTCGGTTGTAGGAGTGGTTGGTTGGATGTGCTGGTGGGTGTGGCTGGTTGGTGGTGGGTACAGTTGCGGGGTCAGGATCGGTTGTAGGTGTGGGTGGTTGGATGTGTTGGTGGTTGTGGTTGGTTGGTGGTGGGTGTGTTTGCGGGGTCAGGATCGGTTGTATGTGTGGTTGCGGGGTCAGAGTCGGTTGTAGGTGTGGTTGTTTGGATGTGCTGGTTGGTGTGGTTGATTGGTGGTGAGTGTGGTTGCGGGATCAGGGTAGGTTGTAGGTGTGGTTGGTTGGTGATGGGTGTGATTGAGGAGTCAGGGTCGGTCGTAGGTGTGGTTGTTTGGATGTGCTGGTGGGTGTAGATGGTTGGTGGTGGGTGTGGTTGCGGGGTCAGGGTCGGTTGTAGGTGTGGTTGGTTGGTGGTGGGTGTGGTTGCGGGGTCAGGATCGGTTGTAGGTGTGGTTTGTTGGATGTGCTGGTGGGTGTGTTTGTGGGGTGAGTGTCAGTTGTAGGTGTGGTTGGTTGGATGTGTTAGTGGGTGTGGTTGGTGGGATGTGTTAGTGGGTGTTGTTGGTTGGTGGTGGGTGCGGTTGCGGGGTCAGGGTTGGTTGCAGGTGTGGTTGGTTGGATGTGCTGGTGGGTGTGGTTTCGGGGTCAGTGTCAGTTGTAGGTGTGATTGGTTGGATGTGCTGGTGGGTGTGGTTGATTGGTGGTGGTGTGGTTGCGGGGTCAGGGTCGTTTGTAGGTTTGGTTCATTGGATGTTCATTCCAGGTGGTGTCGGAGAGAAGGCTTTGGATTCTTTGACCATGGGATGGTGTTCCATGAAGGAGGAGTGCTGGGCAGAGACGGGCTCCATCTTACGAAGAGAGGGAAGAACATCTTTGCCAGCAGGCTGGCTAACCTAGTGAGGAGGGCTTTAAACTAGGTTCACCGGGGGAAGGAGACCAAAGCCCTGAGGTAAGTGGGAAAGCGGGATACCGGGAGGAAGCACAGGCAGGAATGTCTGTGAGGGGAGGGCTCCTGCCTCATACTGGGAATGAGGGGCGATCAACAGGTTATCTCAAGTGCTTATATACAAATGCACAAAGCCTTGGAAACAAGCAGGGAGAACTGGAGGTCCTGGTGATGTCAAGGAATTATGACGTGATTGGAATAACAGAGACTTGGTGGGATAACTCACATGACTGGAGTACAGTCATGGATGGTTATAAACTGTTCAGGAAGGACAGGCAGGGCAGAAAAGGTGGGGGAGTAGCACTGTATGTAAGGGAGCAGTATGACTGCTCAGAGCTCCGGTACGAAACTGTGGAAAAACCTGAGTGTCTCTGGATTAAGTTTAGAAGTGTGTGCAACAAGAGTGATGTCATGGTGGGAGTCTGCTATAGACCACCGGACCAGGGGGATGAGGTGGATGAGGCTTTCTTCCGGCAACTCACGGAAGCTACTAGATCGCATGCCCTGATTCTCATGGGTGACTTTAATTTTCCTGATATCTGCTGGGAGAGCAATACAGCGGTGCATAGACAATCCAGGAAGTTTTTGGAAAGCGTAGGGGACAATTTCCTGGTGCAAGTGCTAGGGGAGCCAACTAGGGGGAGCGCTTTTCTTGACCTGCTGCTCACAAACCGGGTAGAATTAGTGGGGGAAGCAAAAGTGGATGGGAATCTGGGAGGCAGTGACCATGAGTTGGTTGAGTTCAGGATCCTGACGCCGGGAAGAAAAGTAAGCAGCAGGATACGGACCCTGGACTTCAGGAAAGCAGACTTTGACTCCCTCAGGGAACAGATGGCCAGGATCCCCTGGGGGACTAACATGAAAGGGAAGGGAGTCCAGGAGAGCTGGCTGTATTTCAAGGAATCCCTGTTGAGGTTACAGGGACAAACCATCCCGATGAGTCGAAAGAATAGTAAATATGGCAGGCGACCAGCTTGGCTTAATGGTGAAATCCTAGCGGATCTTAAACATAAAAAAGAAGCTTACAAGAAGTGGAAGGTTGGACATATGACCAGGGAAGAGTATAAAAATATTGCTCGGGCATGTAGGAAAGATATCAGGAGGGCCAAATCGCACCTGGAGCTGCAGCTAGCAAGAGATGTCAAGAGTAACAAGAAGGGTTTCTTCAGGTATGTTGGCAACAAGAAGAAAGCCAAGGAAAGTGTGGGCCCCTTACTGAATGAGGGAGGCAAGCTAGTGACAGAGGATGTGGAAAAAGCTAATGTACTCAATGCTTTTTTTGCCTCTGTTTTCACTAACAAGGTCAGCTCCCAGACTGCTGTGCTGGGCATCACAAAATGGGGAAGAGATGGCCAGCCCTCTGTAGAGATAGAGGTGGTTAGGGACTATTTAGAAAAGCTGGACGTGCACAAGTCCATGGGGCGGGACGAATTGCATCCGAGAGTGCTGAAGGAATTGGCGGCTGTGATTGCAGAGCCCTTGGCCATTATCTTTGAAAACTCGTGGCGAACGGGGGAAGTCCCGGATGACTGGAAAAAGGCTAATGTAGTGCCCATCTTTAAAAAAGGGAAGAAGGAGGATCCTGGGAACTACAGGCCAGTCAGCCTCACCTCAGTCCCTGGAAAAATCATGGAGCAGGTCCTCAAAGAATCAATCCTGAAGCACTTAGAGGAGAGGAAAGTGATCAGGAACAGTCAGCATGGATTCACCAAGGGAAGGTCATGCCTGACTAATCTAATCGCCTTTTATGATGAGATTACTGGTTCTGTGGATGAAGGGAAAGCAGTGGATGTATTGTTTCTTGACTTTAGCAAAGCTTTTGACATGGTCTCCCACAGCATTCTTGTCAGCAAGTTAAGGAAGTATGGGCCGGATGAATGCACTATAAGGTGGGTAGAAAGCTGGCTAGATTGTCGGGCTCAACGAGTAGTGATCAATGGCTCCATGTCTAGTTGGCAGCCGGTGTCAAGTGGAGTGCCCCAGGGGTCGGTCCTGGGACCCGTTTTGTTCAATATCTTCATAAATGATCTGGAGGATGGTGTGGATTGCACTCTCAGCAAATTTGCGGATGATACTAAACTGGGAGGAGTGGTAGATACGCTGGAGGGGAGGGATAGGATACAGAAGGACCTAGACAAATTGGAGGATTGGGCCAAAAGAAATCTAATGAGGTTCAATAAGGATAAGTGCAGGGTCCTGCACTTAGGATGGAAGAATCCAATGCACCGCTACAGACTAGGGACCGAATGGCTCGGCAGCAGTTCTGCGGAAAAGGACCTAGGGGTGACAGTGGACGAGAAGCTGGATATGAGTCAGCAGTGTGCCCTTGTTGCCAAGAAGGCCAATGGCATTTTGGGATGTATAAGTAGGGGCATAGCGAGCAGATCGAGGGACGTGATCGTTCCCCTCTATTCGACACTGGTGAGGCCTCATCTGGAGTACTGTGTCCAGTTTTGGGCCCCACACTACAAGAAGGATGTGGATAAATTGGAAAGAGTACAGCGAAGGGCAACAAAAATGATTAGGGGTCTAGAGCACATGACTTATGAGGAGAGGCTGAGGGAGCTGGGATTGTTTAGTCTGCAGAAGAGAAGAATGAGGGGGGATTTGATAGCTGCTTTCAACTACCTGAAAGGGGGTTTCAAAGAGGATGGCTCTAGACTGTTCTCAATGGTAGCAGATGACAGAACGAGGAGTAATGGTCTCAAGTTGCAATGGGGGAGGTTTAGATTGGATATTAGGAAAAACTTTTTCACTAGGAGGGTGGTGAAACACTGGAATGCGTTACCTAGGGAGGTGGTAGAATCTCCTTCCTTAGAGGTTTTTAAGGTCAGGCTTGACAAAGCCCTGGCTAGGATGATTTAACTGGGACTTGGTCCTGCTTTGAGCAGGGGGTTGGACTAGATGACCTTCTGGGGTCCCTTCCAACCCTGATATTCTATGATTCTATGATTCTATGTGCTGGTGGGTGTGGTTAGTTGGTGGTGGGTGCGGTTGCGGGGTCAGGGTCGGTTGTAGGTGTGGTTGGTTGGATGTGCTGGTGGGTGTGGTTGTGGGGTTAGGGTCAGTTGTAGGTGTGGTTGGTTGGATGTGCTTGTGGGTGTGGCTGGTTGGTGGTGGGTACAGTTGCATGGTCAGGATCGGTTGTAGGTGTGGGTGGTTGGATGTGCTGGTGGGTGTGGCTGGTTCGTGGTGGGTACAGTTGCAGGGTCAGGATCGGTTGTAGGTGTGGTTGGTTGGATGTGCTGGAGGGTGTGGTTGGTTGATGGTGGGTGTGGTTGCGGGGTCAGGGTCGGTTGTAGGTGTGGTTGGTTGGAGGTGTTAGTGGGTGTGGTTGATTGGTGGTGGGTGCGGTTGCGGGGCCAGTGTCAATTGTAGGTGTGGTTGGTTGGTGGTGGGTGCGGTTGCGGGGTCAGGGTCGGTTGTAGGTGTGGTTTGTTTGTGGTGGGTGTTGTGTCAGGGTCAGTTGTAGGTGTGGTTGCGGGGTCAGAGTCGGTTGTAGGTGTGGTTGGTTGGATGTGCTGGTTGGTGTGGTTGATTGGTGGTGGGTGTGGTTGCAGGGTCAGGGTCGGTTGTAGGTGTAGGTTGGTTGGATGTGCTGGTGGGTGTGGCTGGTTGGTGGTGGGTACAGTTGCATGGTCAGGATCGGTTGTAGGTGTGGGTGGTTGGATGTGCTGGTGGGTGTGGCTGGTTCGTGGTGGGTACAGTTGCAGGGTCAGGATCGGTTGTAGGTGTGGTTGGTTGGATGTGCTGGAGGGTGTGGTTGGTTGATGGTGGGTGTGGTTGCGGGGTCAGGGTCGGTTGTAGGTGTGACCGTGGCTGTGGGCTCTCTGTCCCTCTCTGGATCTCTCACCTTGGCCCTGCAATGCCGACTCCCCATCCCGCGCTCTCAGGCTTTGTTTGCTGACTGGCTTCGCGGTTCCCCTGCTGTAGTGGATGGGACAGGCCTCGGCCCACCTGTCCCAGTACCGCAGTAGGGACCTTCCCAATACTGCTGTGAAGACAGCAGGGTCCTGCTCATAGCAGCCTCCTTCCCTGCGCAGCCATGACTGTGCCCCAGAGTGGGACCAGCCTTTGCACAGCGAGCCGGGTGCTGCGGGGAATTCAGTGCGCCAGCAGGTCCTCACGCCTGGTGGCGTCTCACGGACGCTTCCTGGCTGTGCTCAGCCTACACAGGCCCCATTGCGGCGGCATTTCCTACCTGTGGAAGGGTTGAGTTTGCCTCACCTCTCCCCAAGGCTGCTCTGTCCCCCCATCGGGGCGGAGAGGGGCCTGTTCTCTGCCTAGACAGGGGAGTGGGGCGGCGCACACAAAGCCCGGTGCCAGGGATCAGTGTGTTCATCCTAGCACCAAATAAAACAAATGCAGCAGCAGCCCTGTGATGTTGCACTCCATATGATTTTGTGAAAATATGCCAATGAGCATGAATATAATGTAACTGGACTATGCTTCATGCAAAAGGTCTCTTGTAAGATATCATTATAGATCTTATAATCTACTGAGTGTATGCATGTGTCTACTATTTGTATGAATGTATCATTCTTGTATCTGAAACTAGGAATATGAAATATAACTCTGGGGTCCTATTGTAATTATGCAAAGTGTGGGCCATGAATGGTGATTTTGAATCTTGATGGGTCCCATTCCCTAGCTACCACCTGGGCTGGAACAAGGACTGTACCAGGGGAAAGGCTAGGCCCAGACTAGGAAGGAGTCCAGTCTGTGAAAGAAGCTTATTGGAACATCTCTGAGGGTGAGATTTTATCTGTAATCCGTGTCTTAATGTATTAGGCTTAGACTTGCCTGTTTTTGTTTTATTTTGCTTGGTAATTTACTTTGTTCTGTTATTATTTGGAACCACTTAAATCCTCCTTGTTATACTTAATAAAATCACTTTTATTTATTAATGAACCCAGAGTAAGTGAGTAATACCTGGGGGACCAAACAGCTGTGTATATCTCTCTATCAGTGTTATAGAGGACGAACAATTTATGGGTTTACCCTGTATAAGCTTTATACAGAGTAAAACACATTTATTTGGGGTTTGGACCCCATTGGGAACTGGGTATCTGGGTGTTGGAGACAGGAGCACTTCTTAAGCTGTTTTCAGTTAAGTCTGCAGCTCTGGGGACGTGGTTCAGACCAGGGTCTGGGTTGCAGCAGGCTAGTGTGTCTGGTTCTGCAGTCCCAGGCTGGCAGGGAAAACGGGCTCAGAAGTAATCTCAGCACCATCAGGTGACAGTCCCAAGGGGGTCTCTGTGATCGAATCCGTCACAACCCCTCCCCAGTTATCCACAATCTGCTGCTTCCCAGCTCCCAAACCAGTTACACCAGAGCCCCAGCCCTCTGCCAGTTGTGCATGTGAACCCACACATTCCTCCCCGCTGATGTACACACTCCAGGCACACACTCACAGTGCACATGCACTCATGGCACACGCACATGGTGTATACACACTCAGCATGCACACACACGCACACACTACTGCACGCCTGCACACAGTCATTGCTGGCTCCGTCCGCAGCACTTCGCCTGGGTCCGGCTGTGGGGCCTGGCCAGCCTGCGAGGAGCTGCTGGCGTGCGGGGCTTGTTTCTATCATGCTAATACAAGTGAGCAGCTGGAGGAGTCGCCCTTCCTCTGTGGTGCCTGAGGGTGTCTCGGGGCCTCCGCCAGGCTGGTGCTGCTCCCGCCTTCTCTTTCTAGTTCTTAGCGCTGGACGGGCCCCATCCGCCCACCCAGCAGGCCCCTCCCGCCTGTTTCCCACGGGGTCCCACCCCAACGCCAGGGGGCAATTCCCTGTCTCCTTGCCAGGGATCACCCCAACCCGCCTCCTTGGAGCTCGTGCCAGCAGCCGGGTAGCTGAGCTGGGCAGGGAGAGGCAGCGCGTGACAGTAGATAGTGCAGCGGTGCAGGCTGGCTCCAGGCTTGGTGCTGAGGACAAGGTGCTGCGTGGCCGCCTTTCCTCCCTCTGCAGCTCTGCGCCCACTGTGAACGCCGCTGGCCTGGGCATGAAGGCAGGTGCTCTGCAAGAGGAGGCAGTGTGGTCTGGGTCCTGGGACTTCTGGGTTTTATTCCCAGCTCTGCCAGTGGGTGACCTTGGGCAGGTCTCTACCCCAACAGAGGCCTCGGTTTCCCCCTCCCCCTGGTGAAATGGGGAGGATGGTCCCACATGAAGGCTCAGGGGTCCCTAGCTGGAAAGCTTCTGGCTGTTTAGTGCTGGATGGATTGTGGGGCCTTCTCCCCTGCGGGGTCATGTCTGTACAGCTCCCTGGCTTCCTCCCCTGGAGCCTGGCTCTCTGCTCTCTAGAGCCCCCCCCCCCTCCCCACCACCCCCGCAATGCCAGCCCCTTCCCGTGCGCAGAGCTGTAGCCGTGGGGAGGAAGCAACTGCAGGGCTGGGCAGTGTCTCCCGGCTAGCGTGGGCCTGGAGTCAGAGCCCCGAGTCCCAGATGTTATTTCACTGATAGATGGTCCAGGCGCTGGGAAAGCTGCCAGGAACAACGCTCCCCCGTGCCAGTTCCCACAGCCAGCAGCACGGGCCACACAGCCAGCAGGCCCCTGGGAAAGAGCCGCCTCCCGGAGCTACCCGCCTCCTCACAGCCGTCCCGGTGCCCAGAGACGCACCTACACGCACACAGCGACACACAGCCACAACTACAAACCCTAATGATAAACACACACACACACACACACACGTATAAACACGTCACAAAGTTATACCCACACACAACCATTTACTAAAGCCACAAACACAAATGCACAGCCCAAACCTAACACATAACACTTTATAGATACAAATAGAAACAGCTAAAATACAGCGGCACACACCTACGGCCACACTTAGCCTGGTCTGAGCACACACAATTGTCTGGCTGCAGACTTGGGATTCCAGCACCTGTCTTGCCACAGGAGGTATTTCCCTGGAAGCCCCTGTTCTTGGAGTCCTGTGATTAGGGCTTAGCTCTCGCTTCCCCGACCCAGGCAGCCTCTTGCTCGCTCAGTTGGGGACGGAAGCTGGGAATGTGACCCCATCTGGCCAAGTGCTGGGAGGCAAAGAGCCCCGATGTGGGGAGGAGCTTTGGATATCAGACAAAAAACACACCCACAGCCAGCCCCATACCCCATAATCATATCCACAACCAGCCCCCTGCCACCAACCAACCCCCCACACCCACAGCCAGCCCCATACCCCATAACCACACCCACAGCCAGCCCCCTGCCACCAACCAACTCCCTCACAACCAATTACACCCATAACCAACCTCCACACACCCCACAACCATGCCCATACCCCTCTCATCCAACCAACCAACCAAACACCCCCCACAAACACACCCACAATCACCTCCCCGCCCCCTCAGAACTAACCATGCTGCTCCTGAGAGGAGCTGAGGAGCCAGCGGATGCTCCTGGGGGAGCTCTGGATCCGAGGGACCGGAAATAGCCCCACAGTCACAGAGCATCCCCTGCTAAGCTACAGCCACTGGGATTGCTGGGTGACCACTTGGCCAGTACCAGGGGAGGGGGGGGCAAGGGAGTCTCGTGACTTTGGGAGGCTATAGAAGAGGTCTGCAGCTCCAAGGGGGGCAGCAGTGCAGCCGGGAACCCCGGTGAGATGTTTGGGAGACGGCTGCAGCCTGATGCTCTTGGCATGGACTGTGCCAGTGTCTCCCTCTCGCTGCACAAGGGGCAGGTGCCGTGAGGCGCCGTAAACCGCACGGACCACGGGCTCCTGCTCATGGCTCCACCAAGGTCCCAATGGCTGTGGGAGCAGAGTAGGGCATAGGCTGGCCCACGGGTTCCCAACAATCCTCGGGTGGGAGCAGATCTGGCCACTTGGCGCTGGGGCGGGCGAGCGTGTCTAGGTGTTCTCGGGAACCAGCCGGTCAGCCTGCTTGGGAGGCAACGGGAAGCTCCCAGGCCAGCCCCAGCGTTCAGGTTGTTTGGGCCATGGAGCTGCTCTAGGGCTGGGGCGGGGGGCAGAGGCTGGCTGGGGAGGACAGGTTTGCAATGCCGCCCAGCGAATCGGAGTCTGTCTCTGCCCCTGCCGCAGAGTCCTGCGTGATGTCACCCAGGCATCAGCCCAGACGCTGGCTGGGTGGGTGCTACCGGGGCGCTCCTTGTTTTTTGGGCGCCTGATGTGGGACCCAAGGTCGGATCTGCAGCTGTGCTGAGCACTCGCAGCTGTGCGCTGAACAGACAAAGGGCTCGCTCCTGCCAAGCCCTTGGAAAGGCCAGTGGTCAGAGGTGGGGTTCCCCAACGTAGTGGCTACTTTTGACCTTAATCTCTCTGTATCTCAGTGCCCAGTTGTGAAGGGGGGTAATAGCCTGGCCTGACCCCGCAGCCAGACTCTGCAGTGACGTGCGCCCCAGGAAAGTCCAGGAGGGACTTGCTAACTCTGCCTTCAGAGCGGGGCTGGGCAGTGGGCGTAGATGAGGCTGGGGCCGCACACTGACCAGCAAGGAGATCACAGACTAGTGAGCGTGCTCCCCCCACCCCCGTGGGCCGAATGAGGCAGGGGCCTGTGGGAGAATGAGACTGATCAGGTCCCACATGGGCACATGGGCTCAAGGGTGCCCAGACACCCCTAATTCTGCTGTTTCCTGACCTGGAGGCTGGACTTTGCAGCCTGAGCACTGGGCTGTCGCTGTAGTTTGTGGCTGTAACATGCTCAATAGGCTGGATTCCACCCAGGCATTTAGCCTCCCTGGCCCCCATTGCCGGGGCCCTGGGCGCTGCCCCGTCCTGCAGGAGTGACGCGACTCACACCTGCCCTGCATGGATGGAGCCCCAAGGGAAAGGCCCTGACTGAACAGACATGGCCAGGCTGGGCCTGACTAGGAGCGGGGTAGCACCTGGGTCTGGAGCTACCAGCCCGCTGGAGAGCCCGGCAGCAGGGAGAGGGACACCCCGGCGCAGAGAGCTGTACCGGGGTAGGGAACTGGGAGGAAGCCCTGGAGGCTGCAGTACTTTCAGTGAGCCCACGGCCAGGGGAATCCGGGGAGAGCCCGGGAGCCCTCCTGGCTGCAGGGCATGTGAGATGAGGAACAGCCTGGGGGCCCTGTGGGCAGGGGAGCCCGAACCCCTGGACTTGGGGTGTCCGTGTGACTAATGCCCTATCATGGGCTCATTCTGCAGCCTGAGTGTGTGTTGAAGTGTCTGGGGAGCCCTGAGACAGGGAAACCAAGCGGGACTCTGAGATGGTCCCTCGTGCCTGGAAGGGGGGCTCTGAGATGGCCACCCTGCTCTGTGCTGGCACCAGGTGAAGCAGGTGGGGGGGAGGGCTGGGCAGGCCCTTAGTTCCTGGGGGCTCATTCCGTAGCGTGGCACCGGCCCGCGACACACCTCGAGTCGCAGCACGCAGGCTTTCCCCTTGTGGTGGAGAGTTCCACGGGAGCACAGGACGGGAGCTGCTGCCCCCAGGCTCGCCCTCGGGCGTTCGGCTCTTTTTAGCTACCCTGGGCTCAGGCTCCTCGGGGACACGGAGAGGCTGAAGATGGTGCTGGTCCCCAGAGCTGGCTGCCTCTGCCGGGGAAAGGGCTTGCCCTTTGGGGGTCCCGGCACCATAGCCCCCTGCCACAACCTCGGAGGTGTACAGGCACTGCCACAAGCTCCCCCTGCCCACGGAGCCGCCTCACACAGTCACAGTATTCTGGCCTGCGGAGGGCTGCACTGTGTGAGACTCACCCCAGTGGGTCTTACCTGGCCTGACCTGCCGGGTACACAAGTGCTGAGACCCCCCACCCTGAGCAGGCAGAGCAGGGATCCCGGGGGGGAAGGAACCTCAACTGGTGAGCCAGGCTGGGATGGGGCCAGAGAGCTCTGGGTGGTTGGTCACAGACTGCAGCCCCCCCAGCCCAGCCCAGCACCACGGCTAAGGCTTGGCCAGGGACAGGCCAGGGCAGGTTACGGCTGATAACGCAGACCGCCGTGGAGCCATGGCCCAGAGCCCATGGAGCTGGCACTGTTCACATGCCAACCCTGATGCTGGCCGCGCTGCACTTGGGAGAGGGCAGGGGTGGGGCTGGCAGTGCCTGTACACCTCCGTGTCACTGTGGGGCTGAAGGGGGCCACGAGCAGCCTGGGGCTCGGGGGGATTTCGCCCTCAGGGCAGGCAGGACGGCCAGGCCTGGGGCAGGGGGAGGCTGCGAGTCCAGCTGTGCGCTCGGTCCCCAGAGCAGCCGCCCTCCAGCACGGGGGGCAGTCGCTGACATCTATCCTGTGGCTCATTCCCAGCAGCGGGGGACACGCACGGTTAATTTTGGAGCCGCTGGGGAGCTGGGGCAAAATCCTCCCCTTGAGCTCACCAGGGATGTGAGGGCAGCGTTCACATTCAAGGGCCTGTTGGCCATTTGCCCACGTTACAAACCACAGGCAGGGCTGGAGACTGGGGCACTGGAGCAGCCGGAGGCTGCGGGTCAGGACTGAGGGGCATCACTACAACTGGGGGGTGGGGCAGCCCAGGGAGCGGTGCTGTGTGTTGGGACATAACACCCAGGGGACACTATGAAGGTTTGAAGCGAGACATCCAGGTCCATCAGCGTAGCTGGTGAGGCACTGGGCAGCCGGGGGCAGGGCTCACTTTCCACCTTCCCAGTCCTGGAAGGAAGTTAGAGCAGCGTCAGGGCTTCTCCAACTGGTGCCTGAAGCCACTGTGCTCTACCCCCGCAAGCCTGCAACCCAGACCAGGAAGGTGGGTGTGGGTGTGTGCAGTGCCAGCCCTTACCCACTCACCAGTCCCCCAGCACACCGGTGCTTTGTGAAGGAGTGGGACTTAGTCATAATATGTTGAATGAATATTGTGTGTGCCTCAGTTTCCCCTAGTGGTTACTAGATTTGGAAGAAAAGGGTGTTTACCTTGTGCAGAGATCCAGGTGTGACTGCGCCTGGCTGGCTGGGCCCCAGGCTCACGGACAGTCCCAGAAGACAATGGCCAGTCCAATTGCCCGGACATTTGGCACCTGGCAACTAACAACCCTGGATGCCTCCCTTCCCCTTAGGAGGCCGGCCAGATGTGAGCAGCTGGAGGACAAAGGACTTAGGTGGGGCGAGGTGGGGTGGTTCCGTGGGGGCTGCTGGAGGCAGGGGAGATGCTCCTGGACTGGGACTGGTCAGGGGGGTCTGGAGTGGCCAAACTGGTCAGGGGTGGCCAAACTTACTGAGCCTCTGAGCTGCACACGACAAAAGTTCAGGAGCCAAGGCGTGCCTGCTGGGTCTCAGGGCATCAGCCCTGCAGGAAGGGGGGTTCTTGGGGCTTCAGCCCTGCAGGGACGGGGGTCTTGGGGCTTCAGCCCTGCTCCTGCTGATGCCCTGCGCCCGCACTCCCTGTTTGGCAGAAGCCAGAGGTATCACATGGGGAGGCATGTGGGGGCCATGTGCCCTCCCTCCCCCTCTTTTTGCCAGGGTTTGCTGACCCCACTTGGTCACATGGTGCTGTTGGGCGCCCTCCCTGCACATCAGCTGCTGGAACCGCCAAGCTGGAAGCTTCAGGGAGGGGCTGCTGAGGGTAAGAGGGGGTACCAGGGGGGCCGTGCTCAAGCTATTGTGGGGGGGGATGAACCTTTAAATTGTGCCCATGCATGCTCAGCAGGCACCAGTCGTCTCTGGCAGATGCCCCTAGAGCAGGGGGTGGGCAAACTTTTTGGCCTGAGGGCCACATCTGGGTAGGGAAATTGCATGCAGGGCCATGAATGTAGGGCTGGGGCAGGGGGTTGGAGTGTGGGAGGGGGGTGCGGTTTTCAGAAAGGGACTCAGGGCAAGGGGTTGGGAGAGAGGAGTACTGCAGGGTGTTCGAGGGGGCTCAGGGATGAGGGTGGGGTGCAGGAGGGGGTGCACAGTGTGGGGGGTGCACAGTGCGGGAGGGGTGTGAAGTGCTGCAGGGGGCTCAGGGCACAGAGTTGGGGTGCAGGAGGGGTATGGGGTGCAGCAGGGCACTGGGATGCAGGCAGGGGGCTCAGGGCAGGGAGTTGGGGTGCGGAGTACAGGAGGGGTTCAGGGTGCGGGCTCCAGCCTGGCCCTGGCCCTGGCCCCGGAAGCGGCCAGCACCATGTCCCTGCGGCCCCTGGGGGAGGGGGACAGAGGGCTCTGCGCGCTACCCTTGCCTGTGGGTACCTCCCCCAAAGCTCCCATTGGCCACGGTTCCCCATTCCCGGACAATGGGGGCTGCAGGGGAGGTACCCACAGGCAAGGGCAGTGCACTGAGCCCTCTGTCCCCCCTCGGGCTGTAGCGACCTGGTGCTGGCTGCTTCCGGTGCGGGGCCCGTGGGGCCACGGGGGTAGCAATCCCATGGGCTGGATCCAAAGCCCTGAGGGGCTGAATCCAGCCCACGGGCTGTAGTTTGCCCACCCCTGCCCTAGACCCACCATCCTGCAGCAGGGCAGAAGCCCTGAGCTCCCTCCCCCCCACAGTCTGGTAGATGGGACCGGGGGGAAGAGGCCGCGCTGGGGTGGGATCTTGGGGTGGGGCCTGGAGGGGAAGAGACCAAGCGGGGGTGGCACCATGGTCCAGGTACTGGGGCCCACAAAAGATTAATCCAGCCCTGGGTTTGGCCATCCCTAGCCCAGGCTGTAACTTGCTGCTCTCTGTGGTAACCAAGGCCTGGCTACGGCGTGTTCCAGACACCTGCTAACCTGCCGCTCTCGCCTGCCAGCCAGGCCTGCCGACGGGGTGGGGGGCAAAGGGACGATTGCTGCAGGGCTCGCAGGGCGCGCCTGGGGTGGTACCGGCGGGGCCAAGGCAGCCAGGTGGGCATGTGGAAGCCCTGGCCATGCAGGAAGAGTGTGTCCAGCAGGGCAGATGCAGCGCCACCCAAATGTCAGGCAAACCTTTCTAGGGGGCCCATTGACTGTTCTGCCCTGGGCAGGGCCATTCCTAGTGAAGGGCAAATCGGGGTGACCGCACCGGGCCCCATGCTTTGGGGGGCCCTGTGGACCAGCGTGATCGGCCAGTGCGGTCCATCCCGGAAGTGACACATTCGTCACTTCCACTCTGAGCCATGCACCCCCCTAGGCGCTGCCTGGTTATTAGGTGGGGGGAAGGATTGTTTACTCTTCACAGAGATCATGGGGTGACTGTGCTTGGCTGGGGCCTGGGGACGAAGACAATGGCCTGGACGTTGGGTATCTGGCGACTATCCCTGGATGGTTCCCCTGCTGCAGGGAGCCGGCCGGGTGTGAGCAGCTGGAGGACAAAGGGCTGAGGAGGGGCCCAGTGGGGTGGTTCCACGGGGGCGGTTGCAGGCAGGAGAGATGTTTCTGGACGGGGCCTAAAGGGGTCAGTGGGCTCTGAGCTAACTCCGCGGACCCAGGCTGTAACTTGGTAGCCAAGGCCTGGCTACGCCATGTTCCAGACACCTGCTAACCCGCAGCTGTCACTCGCCGGCTGAGAGTCCCGGCCGACCAGGGGAGGTAGGGGTGCAGTGCTCCCTTTGGGGTACACGTCTCCTCCACGGATCCAGCTCAGGGGGCCTCACTGCAGGGAGCTCACGGCGCCGACACAGGGGGCTGAAGGCTCCATGGTTCGCTCCCAGGAGGTGGGGAAGCCAAAGGCTGCCCCGAGAGACAGTGAACTTAAGGCAGGGGTGATAGATTCTTCCTAAAAGTGGAGGGGCATGAGGCCCCACCCCCTCTGTGACTCCACCCCTTCGCTCGAGGCCCAGGCCCTTTCACCTGCCTGGGGTGGGGGGGCCCAAGAGCAGCCCCCAACCCATGTCACCATGCCCTGGACCCTCCGCCCAAGGCAGGGGGAGGTCTGCAGCTCCCCACAGCTGCCCCTGCAGCTCTTACCCTGATCTGGCTCAGGCTTCTGGCTGAGCTACAACGGGCCGTAGTAAAGTCCGTGGCTCCCCGCAGCTGCCCAGGCTCCCTAGGCCGCTCTTACCTGGGCCACGATCCAGCTTCCCGCCTGGCCAGGGGCTGGCGCCTCAGAGGAAGAGAAGGGGCTGGGGCCGGGGCCAGGGCTGGGGCATGTTGAGAAGTGGACGGGGCAGGTCTGGCCATGGCCCTTGGCCCCTCCTGTTCTGGGCCCCTGCCGAGGGGGCAGGCACAGTGACGGAGTCCTCCGAGGGACTGTACCAGAGCCATTGGAGAGCAGCACCGGGCCTGTGGATCCACGCTTCCTTCACATGCCAGCTGGCTCTGAAAAGTGACTGTGTGACTGGCCTCTTGGCAGATCCCCTCCCACTTGCACCAGGCTGAGCTGCTGCTCTCCTGGTCTAGACTAGCTCCTGTGTCACCAGCAGAATTGGTAGCTAGGGTCTGCCAGGCAGGACACCTGGCACAGGTGTCCTGCCTCCCAGCTTTGGCCTCAGGACACTGGTGCAGCCCCGCTGAGGCCTGGCACGGGGCCTATGGTTGGGGTGAATTTACCCCGTGCCCGCAGCTAACCCGGTTCCAGGCTGGCTTGTTGCAGCACCCGGGCGCGTGCACGGCACCTGGCTCTCCAAGGTCTCACATCTGTCACATTAAACCTGATTCCCTGCAGCGGCTGGTCAAAGGCACTTTCAGAGCGAAATCTCATTGCTCAGCCCCCGGCTGTTCCCATTGCAGGGCTCAGGCGGAGCAGAGGCGGGCGGAGAATTCAATTAAAACCAAGCAAATCGTGGCAGAGGCTTGGCTCTGTTTGAATGCTTACGCCTGGGGAATTCCACAAGGGGCAGCGCTAGCCTCCAGCCTGGGCAGGGACATGGTGCCAGGCCGTGCCCTGCGCCTTGGTTGGTACCCAGCGCCCAGCTGAAGGGTGAGGTCTGCCCAGCGCCATGGACCTGAGCAGCCCTGGCGTCACTTCACCAGCCAAGTCCCCAGTGGGTTACTGGCCTCTCCGGCGCCCCTCCCTTAGCCAGCCTGCTCGAGGAGGGTTTGCATGGGCGTGTTCCTCAGGGAACTGTGCAGGGCTTGGCGTGACCTCACCACTCTGTGCTGGCACATCACTGCCAGCCAGCCAGCCAGGTGTCCCCAGGCCCGTGCCGGGGGAGAGCAGCTGAGGGAGGGGGCACCCCAGTGGCCGCAGTGCGTGGGAGGGGCCTGCTGGAACGCACATGTGTATTGCATAAGGGCTCCGGGCTCCCAATTCAATTGAAATCACTTTTTTGGCATGACAAGATAGAAACAGTGCCAGACTTAATCCATCACGCGGGGCTGGAACGTGGCCCTCTGCCGCCCATGCTGCAGTAATGCGGTTATCCTAACGCATCCCCCAGAAACCTGCTCCCTGCCCTGCCTTCCACCCGCTGCATGCACAGAGCCACAGGAGTGTCTGCTGCAGGTCAAGGGACAGACAGACAGACACACACAAAAATACACAGCCACACACACATGCTGACACACACACACTAATACACAGCCACACACATGCACTCTGATACACATTCACTGACACAGACACTGAGGCACACACAAGTACACAATGACACACATCCACTGACACACAGACACAAATACACACACACTAATACACCGCCACACACACATGGACACACACGCACTCTGACACATATACACATTGACACAGATACAGACCCACTGACATACACACATGCACACTGTGACATACACATGCACTAACACACCAGTGACACCCACCCACTGAAACACACACACATTGATACAGAGGCACACACGCACACGGACAAATGCACTCTGACACACACTCACCAACACACACGTTGACACAGACACACCCACTGACATACACAGACACAGACACACATATACTGATACACAGCCACATACATCTAGACACACACAGACACACTGACATACACACTGTGACACACACATACACAGTGACACAGACACACACAGACATACAGCTGGACACATATGCAGTCTGACACACACAGAGACACAGACACAGATGCACACACATACACTGACACACACACTGGCACATGCACTCTGACACAATCACACTCAGTGACACACTGACACACACACAGAGATACACACACATGCACTTTAACACACACACTCACTGTAACACAGACACACATGCAGTCTGACACACATAGACACACACATGCACTGAGACATCTGACACAATCACACTCAGTGACACACACTGACACACATGCACTGACACAAACCCAGACACACTGACACACTCATGCACTGACACACACTCTGACACAATCACACTCAGTAACACACACAAACTGACACACTCACATTCACTGAAACACACACACACCCTGACACACACACATGCACTCACACCACACACACTGAGACACACACATTGACAGACACTGACACACAGGCACTGACGCACACACTGACATGCACGTTAACACACACCCTGAAGCCCACACACACACGCCCTAGTATGTTGGGAACAGCTGCACTTCCTGTGAAGGAAAGAGGACTCCCTGCCTGGAGAAGCCCCCAGAAGGGGGCCGGGGCGGGAACAGAGCAGGAAGGGTGAGCTAGAGCCCCCCAAGCACAGGTCCTCGTGGGGCCTTGTCCTGCAGCCTGCAGCCAGCCCAGGCGCCAACTCCTGCCACGCCGCACAGCTTTGAGGTCACTCAGTTAACTGAGCAGCAGCCTCAGTTTCCCCTGGGCTGCCCGCAGAGCCTGGGGTGACTCCTGGCGACTGGGGCCAGCCTGAGGCCCGTTGTCCTCTGTCCAGTTCACCTCCGCTCCGAGCCAAGGCTGGCTGAGGCCAGTGGGTTGTGGCTCCCTGGTGCACCCCCATCCCGCTGGCCATGTGTGAGTCCCACGGGCCATTGGTCACCGGCCCAGCTGTGAGAGCCCAGCCACGGCCCTGCCGGCACCGCCTGCCCCATGGTCTGGCCACCAAACGGTGGGGGTCGGGGGGGGGGGCTCTCCTGGGCCAGGGGAGCAGAGAAGGAGCTCGGTTAGCAGAGCCCAGCAACAAAGCCAGAGAGAACAAAGGGGCTGGAGCCACGACAGCCAGAAAGAGAAACAATAGGAAAGGGACGGTCACGTCAGGGCGGGGGCGGGGGCGTGGGGGGGAGCAGCAGGAATCTGAGGGGGAGGGAGATCCTTCCCTCCTAGGCAGGGGCCATAGACAAGTGACAGGGGGGGCCTGAGTGCTCTGATCTCCGCGGGGGGGCCGGCCCCAGGATGCTCTGGTCTGGGGGGGCTCTGATATGGGGGGCCTCTGATTTCCGGGGGAGCCGCCCCAGGGCGCTCTGATCCCCTCCCGGGGGGCCCGCGAAGCTTGGCTGAGGCCCGCCCGCTCCCCCTGCCGCGAGGGGGCGAACAAAGGGCCTTGACACCCCCGCTGGCTGCGCCCCCCCCCCAAACAGCCGCCGATTGATCTGCGAAGTGCTACCAATGGGCCGCGGCTGGACAAAGGCGGGGGGAGCCCGTGGTGGGTCCACAGCTACCCCCGCCCCGCCGGGGCCGGCAGCAGATGCGGGGTGGGGTGGGGGGCTGCCCCCCACCGGATCAATCACCCGCCTGGCGGTGCTGCGGCGACTCGCAAACCATATGGAGCCTGGCCGGCTCCTAATCGAATCGCTCGCGGAGCCGACACCGCGTGGAGAGCCGGCCGCTGCCCGATGCCGCGGGGGAAGGGTCCGACTCAGGCCTTGGGGGGCCGCCCCCTCTCCGTACGGTCACCCCGGTCCGAAACTGCCTCTCGCCCGGCAGCAATAAGGCCCGCACCCTGCTGTTAATAAGGTGTCTCCTTTTATTCAAACTATATACACCCAAAAGAGGGGGGACGGGCCCGCGGGGAGAGCCAGGAGCAGGGGCCGGAACTGCGGACCACGGAGGGGGGCCGGGCGCACCCCATTGTTCCTTTCACGACTCCCGGAGCCCCCTGTTCTCACTGAGCCGCTCCCCCCAGGCCAGGGCTCCCCCCCCCAGCCCGCGGCACGGAGCAGCCGAGGGATACGGACACACCCGACGGGACCAGACGACGCTATAAAATAAAATAAAATAAAATAAAATAAAATAAAATTGCACCAATTCCCCCGCGAGGGCGACTGGAGAGGGCGGGGGGCAGGTCAGGTCTAGGGAGGTGGGTACCCCGCGCCCGGGGAGGAGGCAAGGCGGGGGTGGGGTGTACCCGTGCCCGGGGGTGAGGAGAAGGGGCATAGGTAGGAAAGGCGGAGTGGTGTGGGTGGCGTAGGGAAAGGGTACCGCACGCCTGGGGGGGAAGAGAAGGAGAGGTAGGCAGGGGTACTCGTTCCCGGGGGCGGGCACGCACGGGTGTGTGTGGGTAGGGTAAGATAGGCAGGGATGGGGTCGGGGAAGGGTATCCCGCGCCCCGGGGGAGGGGGCAAGAGGAGGGGGTAGGCAGGAGGAAGGGTACCCGCGCTCGGTGGGGTAGGCGGGAGGAAGGGTTCCCGCGCCCGGGGGGGGAGGTAGGCACAGGGGGCTCCCCCCTCAGTGAGGTGTATTTGGTAAGTCCCAGGCTCTCAGTACAGAGGGGCGCAGGCAGGGGGCCCGGCCCGGCCCGGCCCCCCAAGCCGGCTGCCTGGGGGCTCCCTGCCGCAAGCCCCGGGCGCTCGGCCCCTGCCCCTAGTCGTCCACTTCGATCTCCTCCTCAGAGCAGGGCTCGGGGCCTGGGGGCTCGCCGAGCTCGGCCATGCCCGCCAGGCTCTCCAAGGCGGCCGGCGGCAGCTTCTTGAGCGACTCCACGTCGGCCTTCATCTCCTCCAGGTCCCGCTTGAGCTTGGCGCGGCGGTTCTGGAACCAGGTGATCACCTGCGCGTTGCTCAGCCCCAGCTGCTGCGCCAGGTGGTCGCGGTCGGCCGGCGCCAGGTACTTCTGGTAGAGGAAGCGCCTCTCCAGCTCGTGGAGCTGGTGGTTGGTGAAGGCCGTGCGCGATTTCCGCCGCTTCTTGGAGGCCGGCCGCGGCCCGAAGGCGCCCAGCGGGTCGCGACCTGCGAGGGGAGAGGGAGAGGCGGTCAGGGCGGCTGCTGTCCGGGGGCACCTTCCCTGTACCCGCCCCCAGCCGGGGCCTTTTCCTCGGCGCCCCGCGGCCATGGGGACGCGGGTCTGGCTCCCTGTGGCGCAGCCTGCGAGCCCCCCACACGCTGCCCTGGCCCCTCGGCCCCAGATAAGGCATCTCACAGCCCGGGCTCATTTCGGCTGGGGGGGAGAAGAAACCCCTTCCCCCGCTCTTTGGGGAACAAAGATATCCGGGACGGGGAAAGCAGCTGAGAGGGGGGGAGCTGGGCGGGCAGGAGAACCGGGGCAGGGCCCCGCCGGCGCTGGAGTCTCGCACCCACGGCCTCCCTCTGCCCGTTTGAGGGGGACCCAGCGCTTCGGCCCTTTTTCCCCTGCAGCCCCGAGGCCTGTCCATGAACCCCGCGGTCCCGGGGAGCGGCTCCATTCTGTAGCGCTCGGGGCTGTACCCCGCACCCGCTGCCAGGGGCAGAGCCGGCTGCTGTGACTTGTCCCGCTCCCTGGACTTCACCGGGGCTGGGGCAGCTCGCAGCAGCGGCGGATCTGGCCCTGCAGGCAGCCCGCGGATTGTCCTTCGGGCTGAGGCCGGGCCAGCGGCGAGGGGCCGCGGGCAACTGGAGACAAACTAGGCGAAGACACTGAAGTGACCCGAAATCTCCCGGCCCGTCCCAGACTGACACAGACACTCCCGGCCGGCAGCTTCCCCGCTGCGAAACTCTCTTCTCCGCGCGGGTTCAAGTCCACGCACCGCAGCCCTGTAAGCCGGACACAGGCAGGGCGCGGGAGCAATGCGGGGAGCGAGCCGGGGCTGGGGGTTGCGGGGACCGGGCCGGCGGCGAAGCTCGATTTGTGCTCTAGCACACAGCGATCGCGGCGCTGGTTACAATCCGCGCGTGTATTCGCCGACTCTGAAACGAAAATCTCCTGGCTTAGAGACACAGGCGGGTTTAAAACAGCCCGCAAGTTTCCGCGTCTTCCTTCCGTTTTAGAAACCCGGGCGCCTTTACTTGGGAAGTAAAATCTCCCCGAGGACACCACTGCGGTGGCTTCTGCCCCTGACCGTCCCCGGGCACCCCACAGAGCGGCGCGGCGCACACTGGTAACGGGCCCCAGGCTGACGATCTGAGACGCATTTGTGTAGAATAACGAATATTGGGTCTTTTCTGTCGCTTAGGAAATGCGTCTGTCCCGATAACGCGCTCCAGTGTGGACGAAACAGACACGCTGGGGCGTAGGAACGGAGACCGGTGCGCGGGGACCGGATTGTCTGAAAAGGTCGGGCGCATTCGAGTCTATTTTTGAACTTTCGGAGAGGCGCGCACGGGGATTTCTCGCCAGAAATGTGCTTGCTCCGATTCAGTAAATACACACCCCTGTGCCTGTAAATCCGCAAGCGGGAAAACACACCAGGACTCAATGGTTCGTATGAGTTTAACGGGTCCTGCGGAAGAAACGATTTTAGACACCCCTTGGCCGGTGTCTGCCAGTGGTTTGGATAGTTTCATTGCACCCCGCGAGCTGAGTCGAATCACACATTTCCCGCGACCTGGGTCAATTAGGTGTGCCAGGTGGAAAGTCCGAAATAAACTAGAGAATGCGGGTTCGCGCGGGATTTCACCTATTTGCTGCAGCTCCTTGGCGGCGCATCCCCGGCTGCTCGTACAGCCAGTTACGCCGGTCTCTGTTCGGATGATATAATTGTGCGTGTCTCAGAAAAAAACGAAAATTTGCTGTAATACGCGGGGCTCTGACCGCAAATTCAGAGCCCGCATTTCGCACCGCTCCTCCGGGAGAGCGGATTCCAGCACCCGTTAGTGTAAATCTCTGTGTTCTCACACGGGCTGCGGAACAAAACTTTGTCCCAGAGACACGCGGAGTATTTATTTAACCGCTCCAATAATGGTAACAATGTCTGTGTAAACCGAAACGGGAACCTGCCGCTCATTCCTTCGCGCTGGGAGCGTCCAGCCCCGCGGAGAAGCGCTCGGCAGCTGCACAGACATCGCTGGGATCCGTCTGTCTGGGTCGGTCTGTCTGGTTATCCGTGGGTCGGTCAGTCTAGGAAACGGGGAAGGAGTCTTCCACGCAGACCAGCACCGGCGCAAGCTAAGACAGCGGCTCGCAACCTTTCCCCGCCACTGAACCGCTCCGGAGTCTGATTTGTCTGGGGCACCCCAAATTCCAAAGCCAGAGCTAAGGATACAGAAGTGTCCCCGCGCACTGGCACCGAACAATGGCTGCCTTCCTCATTGTTACCACGGAATTACAAAATAAATCCGTTGGACTAGAAATACGGCGTTTACATTTCAGTGTATAGCGGCATAAACAAGCCGTTGTCTGGTGCTTTTATTGTCGCCTGTTGTACAACTGGGCAAATCTCTAGAGAGTTGTTGTCCCCCTGGCAGTCCCCTGCGTACCCCCGGGGTACACGAACCCCCCGGCTGAGGATCTCGAAAACTCAGCCCCGTCTCTCTCGCTTTCCCGCTCGAAGCGCGCAGGCCCCGGTCCCTGCGACTTTCCCCAGCTTGGGGGTTTCTTGCCCCGGGCTCCATTTCGTTCTCCGGCAGCTCTGGCTGCAGCCCCAGCCCGGCCCGGTTTCACCCTTACTGGCGGTTGCAGGAACTCCCCTGCCCCGGGCGCTTTCGCTTTCTCCGGGACCAAAGTGTCCCGGGCCCCGGGCGGGGGGACCGCGGGGCCGCCAGGGTCCCGGAAAGAGCCCGGCGGAATTCGGGGCCGCCTCCCCTTCCCTTCTCCCAGGGGCCGGCCGGGTCACCGCGGTGCTCCCCGCCTGGCAGCCAGAGTCGGCAAGGCCCGGCTGGGGAGCGGGCAGGGCCCGGAGCCCATGGGGGGGGCTGCCCTGGCCCTGGCCCTGCTTTCCCCGGGCCCCCGTCCCGCCCCGGCCGCGCCCCGGTACCTTCCGCAGCCTGCAGCACGTTCATCTCCAGCCCCTGGAAAGTTTTGCTGGCCAGCTCCTCCAGGGCGCAGAGCGGGGAGGACGGGGCGGGCACGCCGTTCCGGGGCGCTCCGGAGCCGGCCGCTTTGTCCAGCAGCCGGGGCGAGGGGGCGCAGGACGCTTTCCGCACCGACGGCTTGCTCAAGATGTCCTCGATGCTGAACGGGGTCAGCGGCTTGTTGGAGTTGGCCGGGGGCGGCAGCTGGTCCAGCGGGCTCCTCCGCCTCTCGTGGCCGGCGGGGTACAAGAGGGGGCCCGCCGCCTTCCCTTCCTTGGCGGAGATCATGGCCCCAAAAGAGGGGTGCGTCCGCCCGCCCCCGGGCTCTTGGCTCCGCGTCCTCCGCCAGATAGGGGCTCAGCAGCCCCCCCGGGCCATGGGGCCGGGTCCCCCCAGGAGACTCCGCTCCTGGGCTCCCAGCCTCCTCCCCACTCCTGCTGCTGCCAACTCTCACACTTCCCCGAGTCCCCCCGGCGGGGGCCTAGGAGCGAGGGCGGCGCGGGGACCGGCGCGCCCGGCTCCCAGCTCCGGGGCTCCCCCCCCCCGCTCCCCGCTAACGAGTCACTGCTGATTCGGAGAGTTCAGTTCTAGCCAAAGCTTCCCCCTGGCTGGCCCGGCGCTGGAGCCTTAAAGGGACAGGGCCAGAGTCACTAATTGGGCACCGGGGTAGGAGGAGCCTGAGCTGGAGTGTTAGCAAAGTTTGGGAGTGGGAGGGGAACCCCTCTTCCAAGGCCCCGCTGCGGGGGGGGGGTCCCCGAGGCGCAGGCCCCGCTGCGGGCGGGGGTCCCCGAGGCGCAGGCCCAAGAAGCCCTTTGCAGACACAAGCGACCCAGTTGGTCGGAAGCCCGAACCCGCGGCCTCTTGGCCTGGGATCCCCGCAGAGCGCACGGGCCCCCCTCCGCGGCGGTACCGCCGGCCAGAGCTCACGGCGCGGCTGGGGTTGGGAGCCGCAAAGCGCCCGGCCAGGCCCTTCGGCTCTGTCCGGCTGAGCCCCACTAGGTGCCGGGAGCTCGGTCTGGCGCCTGTGGGCGGCCTCGCTTTCCGGGCCCCCGGGGACCCGCTACCCCGGGCCGGGCTCCGCACACGCCCAGCGCCTGAGCACTCCGGGCCGGCTCTGGCGGCGGGATGGGAGCTGTGCTCGCCCCCGGGGCTCCGCGGGCAGCGGGTCCCAGCGCGCCCGGCTGCGCTGCTGACCTTGGGGTCACAAGCGGCTCGTGCCGGGGCGACCGTCCCTGTCCTGGGAGCCAGCGCGGGCGGGGCGGGCCGGGCAGACCCTGGCTGGTGGCCCCTGCTGTTCTCGGGCCGTTACCGACAAATCGGCGAGCGGAGCCGGGCTGGGCCAGGCGCCCCGGGGACCCCAGCGTCCAGGGGCGGGATCGGGGCCGTCTGGGCTCAGGCGCTCGCCCCTTAGCCGCAGCGGCTTTGTCCGGAGGCTCCTGGAAGCCGCTGTCCGCCTTGCTCCGGCGGGGCCCTGGCTTGGCCTCCGCCGGGGTTAGCTGGACGCGGGGCTCCCGGCTGTTGGCTGGTTGGTGCCGGGGCTCCGGGTCCTTGTCAGCCTCCCCGGTGGTGGCCCGTCTGGCCCGGGCCCGGGGGCGGCCCGGGCCGGGCCGGGCTTTGCCCGCAGGGCGGTGGCTGTAGCTGCCCTGCGGCTGCCGCGAGTGGGACTTGGGTAGCGTTGACCCCTTGAGCGACCGAGCCGTCCCTGCTCGCCGCCTGCCCCTTCCAGCCCTCGGGTGGGAGCCGCGGCTGCAGCCCGCCGAGCCCCAGGCCCGGACCCAGCCTCCCCCGGCGCCCCGGCCTCTCCAGCCCGCTCACTAATGCAAGGCAGACCCGGCCCCAGCCAGATAAAAGGCGAGCGATAAAAGGCTTTTCCTGGACTATCGTAAAGAGCTTTTCAAAGTTCCTGCGGCCGGCGGGCCCGGGCCATGTGCGGCGCGTCTGGGCCGCGCCTCCCCTCCCCACTGCAGCCGGGTGCGCGGCTCCCTCCTGCGGCCCTTCACCCCGGCTTCCCCGTCCCCCCTGCGGGGCTTCTGCCGTCCCAGAAATTTATTAGCTCCCTTGCTCTAAATGCCCCATAAAAGCGCAGGGGCCGCCGCGTCTGGCAGTGATTAGGGCTCCGGGCCCGGGGCTCTGCGCTGGTTTTGGGTTTCAGTGAGCGGCCCGGCTATAAACCCACTTACAAATAGCTTTATGATCCAGCGCACTTGTAAACCCCCCTACGCTGCGCCAGCTGGGCCGGCAGCCGGGGACCCGCGGCCAGGCTGTCTGGGGCCGGGACACACACAGAGCGGGCCCGGGACAGGTGAGCGCCCTTCTCGGCCCCCTGGGGCGGACAGGGAGAGTGCCCCGCGCCCCGGCCAGCCCGGGCTCAGCTGCGATCCTGGGTTCAGAGCGGCACTGGGAGACAGCCCCCTCCCCCTACATGTCAGTGTCTCTCCACGGGGCTGGAGCAAACCCGCTGCACAAGGATCATCCTGCACACAGCGACCCAGGGAAACCCCCATCGACCCCCGCCCGCTTCTCAGTGCACTGACCCCCAGCCAGACCCCCTCCGGCTACACGGCTGCCCCGCACCCACACAAACACACACTGCTACAGACACCGAGATCACCGCTATTCCCTAGACGGGTTGTGTTTGCTGCACGCTCCTGTGTCTGCCCAGCGCGCACAGAGACAGACACACACACAGAGACCCAGACAGACACACACACTCACACTCACTGCTATTCCGTACACGCGCAGAAGCACATATAACTGTTAATGATCTCTCTACCACTCCGATACAAATCGACCCATCCCCATAGACACCCGTCGGGCTCATCTGTCTGTCATTTCCCGTACACATCTCCTAGCTACCATCTATCCCCATCCACCCCCTTTATCATCTATCTATCTATCCTCATACACCCCACTCTATCTATCTATCTCCATACACCCCTGTATCTATCTCTCTATCTACGTCTGTCTATGTATCTCGTTCCCTTTCTCCGTTCCGGGCTGGACACGGCTCCGTTCTTTGGTGAGCCTGGGTTTTTGAGGCCAGGCCGGGCCTGCCGGGATAAAGGCGAAGCCGCAGCAGGGAGCTCCCGGGTTTTCTCTCCGGTGTCTCCAGTCTGGACGCAGCAGCCACTGGGCCGGGGACAGGACCCTCACGGGCAGGCTGCTGGGCAGCCCCTAGGCTGCGGGTTCGGCTCCCCCGGGCTCTGGGGTCAGGGAGGCAGGCCCCAGGCGGTGTCCGGAGAGCTGGCGGAGAAGCGCCATCCAGCAGAGCGGAGCGGAGGCCCGCGGGACCAGGTGCCCAGCCCGGGTACCGGTACCGGCGCTAGCGGTTGTTGGCCCAGGTAGGGGCCTGGGGAGCCAGCGCGGGCGCGGCTGTCGGTACCGGTGTCAGCGCTGGTGCTTGTGCCTGCAGCTCTGATTCTCCGGCGGGTCTGGCCCTGGAGCCCGGGCCCCGCTCCGTTCTGTGCCGGCCGCTCTAGTTGGGGAGACTCGGACACTGCGCTCCTGGCCTCCGCGGGTTGGGGCCGTCCCCCAAGGACTTGTGTCCGGCCTGGGGCTTGCAGGCCGAGGCGGGGCTGGGCTCTCAGGCCTACAGGGCAGGGAGCCCCCAGTGCCTGGCAGGGCCCGGAAAGCCCCCAGCCCAGTGCGGCGCAGCGGGATTCAGCGCCCGGCGCGGGAGGAGCTGAGGGACAGACAGACACCCGGAGAGACGTGCCCGGCCCCGCAGTTAGAGGGCTGCACGCGGGGCTGCAGTCCCGCCACAGCCGGGGGCGCACGCACACGCGTGGGAGCGCTACTTGTGCGGCGTTGCAGGGACAGCTGGAGACTTTTGATCTTGAGCACCCGGGGAGCGGGGCTGGGGCCCCGCGTGGCAACCCCCGCCGGGCCTGGCTTGGGAGACCGGGGCCCCACCCGGGACCGTGCGGGGCCGGAAAACTGCCACCGCGGACGCCAGGGACGGAGCCACAGCCCCGGGCGTGGCTGGCTCCGGCCTCCCCCGGCCCCATCGGCCCCCGGCGGCGGCCCCAATCAGCGGGGTGGGGGTAGCGGAGCCACTGGGGCTCCCCGCGGCTCGCAGCCACCTGGGCGCCCGAGCTGCGCCCCGCGGTCTGGCGGTGAAGGGGTTAAAAGCTGCCGTCACTCAGCCGGGCCGCGGCCCCGCTCCCCGCCCCCGGGGCCTGGAGACTCAATTGCGGTGATAGACGCGCCGTTCACACGAGCCATTAGAAGCGGCTGGATCCTGCCGCAGCGCGCAGGAGGAGCCGCGCCATATGGTGACAGCGGCGCGGCCTCGCCGGGGAGCGGGACAGACAGGAGCAGCCGGGGGAGAGGGTGTGTGTATACACACACACACACACACAGAGCCCGTGGTGTACACACACACACACAGAGCCCACGGATGAACGCACACACACACACAGCCTGGGGGTGTACACACAAACACACACACATACACACAGCCCAGGGATGTACACACACACAGCCTGGTGTTCACACTCACACAGAGCCTGGGGGTGTACACACACACACACACAGCCCAGGGATGTACACACACACAGGCTGGGATGTTCACACACACAGAGCCCAGGGTTGTACAGACACACACACAGAGCCTGGGGTGTACACACACACAAACACACACAGAGCCTGGGGTGTACCCACACGCACACACACAGCCCGGGGGTGTACACACACACACACACACACACACACACACACAGAGCCCAGGGATGTACACACACACAGCCTGGGGTGTTCACACACACACACACACAGAGCCCACGGATGAACGCACACACACACACAGCCTGGGGGTGTACACACACACACACACACACATACACACACACAGCCCAGGGATGTACACACACAGAGCCTGGGGTTTTCACACACACACACACACACACACAGAGCCTGGGGGTGTACACACACACACACACAGCCCAGGGATGTACACATATAGAGCCTGGGGTGTTCACACACACACACACAGCCTGGGGATGTACACACACACAGGCTGGGATGTTCACACACACACAGAGCCCCGGGGGTGTACACACACACACACACACACACACACACACACAGAGCCTGGGGTGTACACACACACAAACACACACAGAGCCTGGGGTGTACACACACGCACACACACAGCCCGGGCGTGTACACACACACACAGAGCCCAGGGATGTACACACACACACAGCCTGGGGTGTTCACACACACACACACACACACAGAGCCCAGGGATATACACACACACAGGCTGGGATGTTCACACACACACACACAGAGCCCGGGGGTGTACACACACACACACACACACACACACACACAGAGCCTGGGGTGTACCCACACGCACACACACAGCCCGGGGGTGTACACACACACACAGAGCCCTGGGGTGTACACACACACATACACACAGCCCGGGGATGTACACACACACACAAAGCCTGGGGTGTATTCACACATATGCAGCCCAGGGGTGTACACACACACACAGAACCTGGGGGTGTACACACACACACACACACACACTGAGGCCCAGCTAGCCCCAGGGCCTGCTCTGCCCCCATGGCCAGGGTGCTGTTGCAGGCCTGCTGGTAGGGTGCCATCCAGGCCCCAAACCATGCAGGCCTCAGGCACCGCCTGCCCCAAAGAGCTCACCGCCAGCAGAGGGATGGGACACGCACGGGCGCAGGGTGGGGCAGGGTGCTTGGCGGCCCAGGGAGTGGGGATGGCAGAGCAGAGCGTGGGGGGCGGGTGGGATCCTTGCAGGGTCGGGGTGGCCTGGGACCAGTGCAAGGGGCCAGGGGAGAAGCGGGGCCTGGGCAATGAGGCTGGTACAGCAAAGGCTGCAGGGGGCGTCATGAGCTGAGATCAGTGTGTGGGGCGGCCCCACCTCCTTAGCACAACCTCCGAGTGCTTAGCCCCCCACCCCTGGAGTACAGCGTGAAGCACACCCAGACACGCACATCACACCCCAGAGCACACACCTCGTGCCACACATATCACACCCAGACACGCAGATCACACCCCAGAGCACACACCTCGTGCCACACATATCACACCCAGACACGCACATCACACCCCAGAGCACACACCTCGTGCCACACATATCACACCCAGACATGCACATCCCACCCCAGAGCACACACCTCATGTCACGCACATCACACCCCAGCACACACACCTTGTATCACACCATGTCACACATATCACACCCAGACATGCAAATCACATGCAACACACACATCACACCCAGACACACACCCCTCGTGTCACACTCATCACACCCAACACACACATCACACCCAGACACACACATCACACACATCTCATGTCACACACATCACACCCCAGCGCAGACACATCACACCATGTCACACACATCACACCCTGACAGACACACATTATACCCCAGCAGAGACCCCCATGTCACACACACATCACACCCCAGCACACACAGCCATGTCATGTACATCACACCCCAATCGAAATGTCACATCCCGACACACACCTCACACTGTGTCATGCATATCACACCCAGACACATCACACCCAAACAGACACCCCCATGTCACACACACACACACACACACAGCACCCCAACAGACACACATCACACCCTGAGAGACACACATCATGCACACCACACCAGGCACACATTACACCCCAAAAGACACCCCCCATATCACGCAATCACACTCTCAACAGACACACATCACACCATGTCTCACACACCCAGACACATCACAGGACGTCACACACATCATACCAAACTGAGTACACCTCACATCACACCATGTCACTTGCACACACACACACACACACACATAGAGCATTGTATCATGCCTCACTTCCAAGCCCCCGAGTGAGGAGTGCTGTGTAAAATCCTGTCTGGAATAGAATGGAACAGGTTCGACCAGAACACCACAGACAGCGCCCCCCCCTTCCCCCCCACCCGCAACTCCCCCGCCTTATGGGATATGCTGGAAGCCAAGCGCAGAGGGGTTTGTTTGCATTGTCGTTTTGGAAGGAGCCGCCATCTCGGATAAATCAGCTGGACAGAACCAGAGTGGAGCAGCCGATGCAGTGGCTTCTCCAGGAGCAAAGGTCTGACCTGCTGGAGCTCAGAGACCCACTGCCAGACTCTCTGGGGCGCTGAGCCGCATTGGGGGAGGGATCCCCACCACCCGCCACCTCCCATGTGCTGCTGCATTTCCAGAACTCCCTGGAGGGAGCTGAATGCAAGCTGCGGGGGAGCGTCTCTTGTAGGGCCAAGGCTCACATGAGGAGTGTGGGGGGTGTCAATACCTGCCCCCACCGGCAGCCTCCTAACCTTCAGTGGCTTGGGAACTGGGCTCAGGGGAGGTGGGTTTGAATCTGGACCCTGCCAGGGCCTGCTGGGCAGCTGGGACAAGTCACTCCCCTGTCTGGGCCTCTCCCTGGCCGTGCTCCCTGGGAGCCCTTTGGGGTCGAGCTGTCTTTGGTTTGGCAAAAGCAAAGCGGCGTGTTGCAGCAAGGGGATGGTAGCACCAACCCAGACAGACACGGCCGCTGTCATGCTCTGGCCACGCGCCCTGGCTCAGGCGACAAGTGCTGCCCTGGCGAGCAGGAGACAGAGGCCTCAGCCCACTGCTGGGGCTGCGCGAGGATCAAAGGGGGTCGTGAACCCAGAGAAATTCCCCTGCGTGCCAGCCAGCGAAGATCAGGGATTGTGGTTTGAACCTAAGTTAGCGGGTTGAGGCAAACCCATGCCCCCCTCTCCCGCACACACACAGCCGTGCCTAGCTATTCACCCACCCCTCAGCCAAAGCAGGCCCACAGCCTGAGAGCAACCCCCTCCTCTGGCTCCATGAATGCCCAGGCTGAGGCCTGCACCAGGAAATTGCAGCTCCTGGCACTGATCAGGGCTTTCCGGGCCCTGGGCAACGCCAGCTGGTCTGGTGGCCAGGAATGGAGCCTGCGAAGAAAGGGAGCCGGACACAGAGAATGTCCCTGCATAGGGCAGGGCAGAGGCTCCCACCTAGGCCTGTGGCGGGGGGGCAATGGCGGTCAGGGATTGAGGAGACAGGAATGGAAACACAGTGAACAAAGCGGATGGGAGGAGAAGGGGAATGTGACCGGTGGGGAGAGGCAGGTGCCAGGTGGGAGCTGGCTGCAGAGCGGGTCTGGCATGGCCCTTAGAGTTCTCCTGGCCCGGCCTGCAGTCCCCTCCCTGGCCCGAGCAGCCCTTTGCCCTCTCCACTGGGGTAGGAAGATGCTCCCATGGCAAAGGGGCTGCAGCTGGGGCTGGGAGTGCAGTGCTGTAGCTGGTCTCTGCCCCATGGAGAGAGGCTGGAGGGCAGGGTAGGAGAGGCTGCGGCCCCATGGAGCGTGGCTGGGGGGCGGGCTGGGAGAGGCTGCGGCCCCATGGAGCATGGCTGGGGGGGTCATGCCCCCTGGAGCAGGGCAGGGGACTGGAGGTGGTAGCTCCCATCTGCCTCCCCCGGCCCCGCTGCACCATGGCGCTGGCCTGGTGACTGACAGCACAGCTGTTTGCTTCCCTTTGCAATCCAGCTGGCTGCCACCAGCAGGACCCATGGCCAGGGCCAGTAGCAGCCCGAGGCCCCTCTCACCCCCAACCCTCCCGCGCAGGCCGAGCTGCTCCCGGATGTCCTGCCCAAGTGGGCACCTGCTGTGCCCCAGCGTTCCCACGCACTCAGGGAATTGGGAGTGCTGGGCACCTGACACACGCAGGGCTGGGCAAGGGGTGCTGATGTAACACCAACAGACCCTGGTTGTGGGCAGGCGGGATCAAACCTGGGGCCTCTGGAACTTAGTGCATGAGCCTCTACTGCGTGAGCTAAAAGCCAGATGCTCCTTAGCTAAGGATGTAGCAGACTCATAATCTCTCTCTCTCAAAATAGTCTCGGTGCCACTTGATGGGACAGAGCCCCACATCCAGGAGGTGCATGGGTTACACTTACACACCAAGGAGGTGTGTGGATTACACTGACACACGCAGGGCAGGGCAGGGTTGGGGGTGCTGACACATGGGCAGGGTAGGGAGTGCTGACATACCCAGGGCATGGCAGGGGGTGATCCTGCCCCATGGCCGGGACCCACGACCCTCAGAAGAGGTCAGCATGAAGCTCAGAGTGCCATGGGGGATGGAGTGTGTGTGTGTCTGTGTGTGAGGGGTGCCCTGGGACAGGGACTGACATGGGGCTCACCCCCCACCCGTCACATGTGCCCCACATGGGGAAGGGCGTACCTGCCCTGAGGGAGCTTGGGAAGGGGGCTGGCTCCCTATTACCATCTGGTAGCTCGGGCATCACATGCCAGCCCAGGGAAGCCTCAGTGAGATGAACTGAGTGGGAGTGGCTGAGCGTGAGGAGGGGTGTGAGGGGCAGTGGATGGGTGGGAGATTGTGGCCCATCTTGCTGGGACTCCATGGCTGGGCCCTTCCCAAAGGGATCCCCAACTTACAATGTTCACATAACTTTGGGAGTTGTTTCCTGTGTTGTGGGATTACCTGGCCATGGCTGAGCCCCCTGTGGGGCTCCCTCCAGCAGAGCTGTTCAGTGCAGACCCACTGGGGCCATCCAGGATTTCCCCAGAACTGTGTGAATTTGAAAGATTCATTGGTGTCTAGCTACATGCCAACTGGGAGCTTTGAGACAGTGGCAGGGGATAGATACATACAGTCCTGTGAATCCTCATCCCATTCCTGTCCCTATAGTAATTGTAGAAAATTGATAAGGGAAGCCAAGGGACACAAGGAGAAATCTTTGGCCAGCAGAATTAAAAACAATAAGGTGTTTTTTTAAATGTAAGGGACAAAAAGAATCTTAACAATGGTATTGGTCCATGACTAGATGGAAATGGCTGACGTATCAATAATAATGCAGAAAAGGCAGAAAGTCTTCAATAAATATTTCTGTTCTGTATTTGCGGGAAAAGAGATGATGTAGTCATTTCATATGATAATCTTTCAATTCCACTAGTATATCTGGAGGATGCTAAACAGCATCTACTGAAGTTAAGAGATTTTTGATATCAGCAGGTCCACTTAACTTGCACTCAAGAGTTTAAAGGAGCAGGCTGAGGAGCTCCCTGGACCATTGATGTTGAATTAAATAAGTCCTGAAGCACTGGAAAAGTTCTAGAGGACTGGAAGAAAGTGAATGTTGTGCAAACATTTAAAAAGAGTAAAGGGTATGATCCAGGTAATTATAGGCCTGGCCAGTCTGACACGGAATCTGGGCGAGGATAATGAGCAGCTGATATGGGACTCGATTAATAAAGAACTCAATTAATGTGGGTTTATGGACGATAGATCCTGATAACATGCTGTCTGTTCCGATGAGATTACAGGTTTGGCTGATAAAGGTAACAGCTTTTGGATGTAATGTACTTAGACTTCTGTATGGTGTTTGACTTTGTGCTAGATAACATTTTGATTAAAAACTAGAATGATATAAATTAACATGGCACACATGAAATGGATTAAAAACTAGCTAATTGATTATGTCTCAAATGTGATTATAAACAGGGAATGATCATTGAGTGGGTCTGTTTCAAGTGGGGTCCCACAGGGATCGGTTCTTGAAGAAAAGAAAAGAAAGTTTGCTGATGACACAAAGACAGGTGTGTGGTGTGTGTAATAATGAAGAGGACAGGTCACTGATGCAGAGTGATCTGGATCGCTTGGTAAGCTGGGTGAAAACAACCATATGTGTTTCAATACAGCTAAATGTAAACATGTACACCTAGGAACAGAGCCCACAGGCTGCCCGTACAGGCTGGGGGCTCTGTCCTGGCAAGCAGCAACGCTGACAAAGCTTTGGTGGATGATCAGTTGAACAGGAGCTCCCGTGTGACGCTGGGTCAAAGAGCTAACAGGATCCTGGGCTGCATGAACGGGAATCTCGAGGAGCAGTGGAGACATGATTTTCCCTCTGTGTCTGGCACTGGAGCGACCGCTGCTGGGATCCGGTACCCAGGTCTGGGGCCTGAAATTCCGGAAGGATGTTGATCAACTGGAGCGGGGTCAGAGGAGAGCCACGGGAATGATGAAAGGGTTAGAAACCTGCCATGTAATCACAGACTCACGGAGCTCAGTCTGTTTAGCTGAACAAAGAGCAGGTTACGGGGTGACTTGATCCCCATCTCTAAGTATCTACGTGGGGAACAAATATTTAATAATGGGCTCTTCAGTCCAGCAGACAAAGGTCTAACCCAATCCAAGGGCTGGAAGTTGAAGCTAGGCAAATTCAGCCTGGAAATAAGGCATATATTTTTGATAGGGAGGGGAATTAACCGTTGGAACAGGTTACCCAGGGTCATGGGGGATTCTCCATCCCTGACAATTTTTCAATCAAGACTGGACGTTTTCTAAATAACCTGCTCTTGGAATAATTTTGGGACTGGCCTCTGGCCTGTGCTATATAGGGGATCAGACTAGATTATCACAACGGTTCCTGCTGGCCTTGGGATCTCTGAATCCCATGTCCTGTGCCCTCTGTCCGTAACCCCATCCTGTGCTTGTCCCCAGACCTGGTGCTCTCACCCTGCACCGTCCCCATCTTTGAGCCATATTGGCTGAAGCAGTCAGGGACTAGGGATCCAATGCCCAAGTGCTCCCAGGCCAGAGGGGTTTGGCTCAGGCCCCCACCCTGGGCCTGTCTCAGCTGCTTGGATGGGAATCTTCCTGTTTGAGGTGGGCTCGCTGCTGCTGTGCATCCCCGTGCCGGTGTAAAGCGATTAGCAGGGTGGGAAGGAGCAGCTAAGCACTTTAATGTGCTTATGCCAATGTCTCGTTTTCTGTGCCCCTTATATATTATTTAGCGAATCCATCTCAATAATGGCCGGCTCTGCACAGATCCGCCTAGCAGTAATTGAATTAGGGGCGCTCCCAGCCCCACACAGGGCTCAGAAATGCAGAGCAGTTTGCACATGGAAATTGCTTGCAAATAAATTTTCCTTTAATAAGGGGAATAGCTCAGTGCAAAATTAACTGTCAATAGAGGAAAAAAGTGGGGCACTCACAAAGGAGCAACTGGGAGCGGCTGCATCCGCAAAAGCAGGCCTGGCACAGCCCCCGAGCCAGGGCCCGCCCGTTGCTGGGGATTCAGGGGAACCCAGTTATTACAGCTCTGCAGGGCGGGCACGTAATGCGATTGCCATCAGCTCCAGCTGGCTGGGCCCAGGGAGGGGGTCTGGCCAGCCAGCAGTCCCAGCCAGAGGTGTTACTGGCAAAATGATCTATTCATTAACACAGCGCTGCCTGCGCTGGCGCACACTAGTTGCCGGGGTGACCCCCCGTTTAATTAAGCGGCGAGGAGGAGGATTATTATCTCATTATTTTCAGCAGCTGCTCTGGCCCTCCCCCTGCCAGGGCTGGCGCAGCGGAGGCAGGGCCAGGGGGCTGCAGGGCTGGGAGCTAATTGCTCAGAAGGGTCCCCAGGCGAAGAAGAAATGAACAACTGCACTTGTTTCCTGTGATTATTATTTCAGCTCAGCCAGGGGGGTCAGCAAACAGGTCGTCCCCAGAGGGGCCTGGGGCCAGGTCCTCTGGCAGCGCAGGGCCTATGGCACACAGACAGGCATGGCTGAGTCAGCAGGGGGCACCCTCTGGTTTGTGACCAGGACCGTGCCCACAGGGCCGACCTGGCAGAGCCCAGGGCAGGCTGAAGCAGGGGAAGATCTTGTTGGGGACAGGGGTGCATCTGGCTGGGAAGGTCCCGCAGTCCCAGCTCCAGTGACTGCGGGGGGCCCAGGGGACAGGCAGAGGGGCAGGATTGTCCCTCTCCAGCCAGCAGAGAGCGGGAATCCAGCCGGGTTTCCCACAGAAAAAGGGCCCACCCCAGCCCCCCTCCCACAGTTGCCAGCCTCCAAATGGGCCAGGGCCAAACGCTCAGCCAAATGGGGTGGTGGGATTTGCATTTCAAAGGCATTGGCTGTGAGCATACAGGGCAGCTTCCCTCCCCCCTCCACACCTCCCGCCAAGGGGGAGGGACCATTGACCTGGCTTGGAGTACAGGGCAGGAGTGTAAGGCGGGGCGGGACTCCCAGCACCTTGTGGGGGTCCCTCTGCACTGCCCTGGCCCCACAGTGCTCACCCACTGCCAGCCATGCACCCCAGGGATGCAGCCCCCTCTGGGCTGGAGGGCAGCAGCCAGGGGGCACCAGGGCAAACCCTGACCCACTGAACGGTACCCAGGGGACAGCCAAGAGCTCTGCCCCCCCCCCAAGGCCCTCAGTCCCCTGCTGCAGCTCCAGGGCAGGAGGAATTGGAGTCCTGAACCTTGCTTAGCTTCATCTGCACCATGAGGTGGCCCAGATTAAGGTCCCTGGGTGGGGCTCAGGGTCTGTCCACCCCCCTGATAGTGGATGGTAGGGGGACGTCTCCCCCCAGCTGAGTGACTCGGGCTCCCTCATGTCCCCCGGCATGCCCTCCCCCACAAACACTCAGGGGCAACCTCCACTGACCGGCTTACCCAGAGAAAAGCTCACCCCATATCCCCCCATCCCCCCATCCCCTGCACCCTCTATCCCCATAGCGCCCCCAGCCCCATATATCCTCCTTAGCACCTTGTATCCTTATACCACTTTGTATCCCCTTGCACGCCCTATCCCCCATATCTCCCCATATCACCCATATCTCCCCTATCCCCCTGAATCCCCTATCCCCATAGCCCCTTTCCCCCCATCCCATAGCTCCCTGCAGCCCCTCCTACCACCCCATCACACCCATCTGCCATAGCACCCCATACCCATATCACTACATATCTTCCATTGCACCCATAACCCTCATACCACCTCCGTATTCCTCCGCTACCATAGCCCCCATAGCCTCCTGTACCCCAGTCCTGATCACCCCATTGCCCTCTATCCCCCTGCACCCCTATCTCCCCATATTCCTTGCACCCCTGTATCCCCCATATCTCCCCATATCCCCCTCACGCAGTATCCCTATGTCCCCCTGAACCCCATGTGCCTCTGTAGTTCTAATAGCCCCTGTATCTCCCTGAACCTCATTTCCTGAATATCTTGTGTAACCCCCTGGACCCCATGTCTCCCTGTACCCAGTACTCCCTACATCTGCCATGTCCCCCTGCACCACACATCCCCCCTCACACAGTATCCCCATGTCCCTCTGCACCCAGTACCCCTACATCTGCCATGTCCCCCTCTACCCCATATCCTCCTCACATAGTACCCCATGTCCCCCTGCACCCTGTATCCCCCCATACAGTATCCCCCATCTCCCCCTGCACCTCATGTCTCTCTGCACTCCATATCCCCCTCACAGTGCCCCCATGTTCCCCTACACCGCATACCCCCTCACACAGTATCCCTATGTCCCCCTGCACTCCATATCCCCCTCACACAATACCCTCATGGCCCCCTGCACCTCATATCCCCCTCATACAGTGCCCCCATGTCCCCCTGCACCCTGTATCTCCCTGGCCCTTTAAGGGGTGATGGGTCCAGCTGCTCCCAGGTGGAGAGGCCTGTGGCAGGCTGGCCATGTGGCTAGCACAAGCCTTCTGGGAGGGTGATAGAAACAGAAGCCGGGAACCAATGGCACAGGCTGTTCCATGCCCACTAGGCTAGTAGCTGTGTGCAGGGGGGGGGCACGCTCCCTCCCCTCCCTTCCCTTCCCATTCTTCACCCCCGGATGGCCTGGCCCTTGTGCCGCAGCATCACATGGGGGTGAGGGTCAAGTCCTGCGTGTTGCTGCTGTCCCCGGCAGTGGTGCAGTCCCTGGGGCCTGGGGCAGTGTCTCCGTCTGGCTGCATTAAGACGTAGTTGTGGGTTGTGGCCAGTTCCCAGGCTTGCAGACCACCAACCTCTCCGCTGCGTTAGTCACCATGCCACCAGCCCGCAGACTTTCCCACCAGCTGGATCCCTGACGGAAATCATAGCCAGCACCGGACCGAGAACCAGGCCCTGGGGGCTGTGCTAGAGATGGCTTCCCTCGCTCATGTCTCCCCAATAACAGCCACACGATGAGACCTGGCGGGGAGCTGAGGGGTACCCTGCCAGCTGGTCCATCACAATGCCCTGCGGTACCTGGCCATGTGCCATGGAGAATCCAGGTAACAGCTCCCTCTAGCGACAGGGGCCTGCACCCTTGGGCAGTCCCGTCCCATGCACCAGCCCACGTGCATGGAGCCAAGGAGCCCAGCTTGCGGGTTGCTGCCAGCCTAGTGCTCTGCAGGGTCCCCTCCATCACCCCATTACACCCCGGGCCCAGCTGTCCAGCAGCAAAGCCGCCCAGCAAAACGGGGTTAAGGGGTGTCTGACCCGAGCCCTCTCCCCATCAGGGCGATGTGGGACCACACAGGAAAACCGTTGCATTTTCGGGGCAGGGCCTCCTGCCCGTCCAGGTGTGACAGTTGCCATGTGGCAGTATCACAGGAATGGCGCATGTCACAGGGTCCCGGGGCTGGGGTCCCTGGCATCCCGAGTGATCTCAAATCCCCGTACTGGAGGGAAGGGCGCTGCATCCCTGTCACAGAGTCCCCGGGCGATGCTCTGGAGCTGCTCCCTACAAAGCCAGGCAGGACTCTGGGGGATCCTCCTCTCTGGGAGCAGCCTGTCTGCAGGACACACAGCTCGCCCGGCTTCCCCCTTCCCGGGTCTGACCTCGGATCATTCAGCATCCCCTGCCTCTCCGGGTGCTTCCCACAGCGAGTCCGCCAAGACGGGGTCCTGGGGAAGCCAGAGGGTCCTGCCCCCCAACTCCGCAGCAGACGGGACTCTCAGCCAACCAGGAAAACAGGTTTATTAGATGACAGGAACATGGCCTAAAACAGAGCTTGTAGTGCAGAGAACAGGACCCCTTAGCCAGGTCCATTTTGGGGGGCAGTGAGGCAGACAACCAAGTCTGCACTTCACTCCATGTCCCCAGCCAGCCACAAACTGAAACTCTCTCCAGCCCCCCTCCTCTGGGCTTTGTCCCTTTCCCGGGCCAGGAGGGCACCTGATTCCTTTGTTCTCCAACCCTTTAGCTCTCACCTTGCAGGGGGGAAGGGCCCAGGCCATCAGTGGCCAGGAAACAGGGTGTCGGCCATTCTCTGTGTCCAGACCCCTGCACACACCTGCCCTCTAGGGCTCTGCACCATCATCCACCCTTATCCCACCAGATACTTAAGAACTGCATGGGGAAACTGAGGCACCCCCACAATATTGAGAGGAAAATTAAGAACAGTCCTGCTTTGTCACAATCCCTTTTTACAGAGGGGAGATGGAGGCACCGGGGGAGATGACAGGCTGAAGGGAGGGGGGACAGAGAGACAATGAGGGGACAGACCTGTGGGGTGGGAACCATAATGGCAATGCAGAGAGCTGGGGCTGCAGTGCCCTGGTGGGGAGATGCACCAGGCTCTTCAGGCACTGGGGAGCTTGGGTTGGTAGCAGCGTTTCCCTGGTGCATTGTGGTGCAGTTCTCTGACCCTGGGGCACTGCAGAGCTGATGGAGCCATGGGGCCATGCAATCACAAAACTCACCAAGCTGAAGTCCCTCGGCATGGCCGGTACGCCAGGGTTTCAGGACCTGAGCGGGGATGAATGCTGGCTCTAGTGCAGGGCAACCCCCTCATCCCCTCCATCCTGTGCATGGGGTTGAGTCACCCTGCATTAGCCTAGACTGAGAGCGGGGCTGGGCCCAGGTGGGGCCAGGAGCAGCCCAAGAGGGAGATATTAAAGGACGTTCAAGGCAGCTGAGGAGTGTGAGTGGAGCCAGGCCTGAGCAGAGTGATCACGACTTCTCAGCCACCCCTGCACAATACAAATAAACCACTTGGGGCCAGCCAGCAGCAGGAGGAGCCAGTGTTAAGGCTGCCCAGATAACCTTAACTCTGCTCCTTGGGCCCAGGCACCATTCAGTTACAGTCTTTAGTGCCAGAATCCTACAATGTGGGTGGCACTGTGCCCAGCCTCAGTCACTGCACATGCTGGGCCCAGAATGGAGACAAGAAGTCTCCTAGTTCACTGCCAGCCTACTTGTGTCTGCAGCATGGTCTCACGTACCCGTAGAGCACCCAGCTGACATCAGGGCTCTGTGCATAGAACCACAGCGCTGAAGGAATTCCCCACACCCTGGGTAAGTGGCTAATCCCCTGCCCTGGTTAAAACATGCCCCGTATTTCCAGGCAGAGTCTGGCCAGTTTCAGCTTTCAGCTGTCGGACCTTCGTGTGCCACATGAAAGCGCCCTCTGCTGTCGGCAGCCTCCTCCCCCAGAGCTGCTTCAGGCTGGAGCCAGCGTGTCTCTTCCTGAGCCCGTCACCCTCCGATAGCTTCCCTTCTAGAGCATGGTCCCTAGGACTAGCTAGGGCTGGGCTTTCCAAGGAGCTGCCGCCTCCCCCCCGCACTGCGCCACGGCTGCCCAGGCCCCCAGTGCGAGATGCTCCCTGCCCCACAGAGCCAACGCTCTCCAGGGACAACGGGAGGCCTGGCCCCATAACAAGGTGCAGGGAACCCCAGCTTGTGGGGCTATCCCTGTGCAGACAAGACCAGCGTCCCAGACCACATTCTCCCAAGTCCGTCCGGCGCCTCCCCTCCTGAGCTGGCAGGGCCTGAGCCCGGGCAGTCCGTCTCGGAGCGGGCGCGGCAAGTGCGTCTGAGCTGCTTCCCCTAACGTCCCCCGGGGGCGCTCCTCCGGCCATTCCCAGCCAGTGGGCGTGGGAACCCCCTGCCCACCAGCACCTCAGCCCAGGGCAGGGCCCTATTGTTGTGGGACCTGCGACCGGGGCTTCTGGTGGGCTGGGGCTGGGCTATTTCTAAAGGGGGCGGCAGGAAGCAGGGCAGGCAGGACGGTCTCACCACAGCCGCTTCCTTCCCCGTCTGCAAATAGCCAGCAGAGCAGCCTGCTGAGCCACCAGGGACGGGGACGGGCTCCTGGCTCCGCTGCTCGGGTCGGCATGCGGGGTGCAGGCTGGCACAGGCTCCCAGCTGCCGGACCAGAGAATGGGGGCTGCTAGGAGCCCACTGCCTCCCCCTCCTACCGTCCTCCCAGTTCTGCTCTCTGCGCCAGGCGGAAGGAGAGTCCCAGACTGGGGTTGGTAGGGCGGCCCCTGCCTAGCCACAGCCTGAGAGCCTTGCCCCGCTCAGGGCCTGCAGTGTCGGGATTGGGAGCCAGCCAGAGGGGTTCCGGGAGCGAGAGCACGGCCATGTCGGCACTGTGGGGGCCAGGGCATTGTAGCTGGTCCCACAGTGCCGGAGTGCAGACGCTTCCCACTGGCACAGGAAGGGGGTTTCCATCGCGGCTGGGGCAAAGGACTCATTTGCCCACAGACCTGGCAGCGTATCTATGTTGGGGGTCAGGCCGGCATAGCCCCGGTGCTCTAGGGTTCCTTCCCTCACAGTCCTGAGAGCTGCAACTACATCACCTCCCACGTCCAAGCCCACAGGCCTGGACTTGGCGCTAGGCAGCTGTGGGAGGCAGGTACCGTGGAATGAGGGGCATGTACCACATGCTGAGGGGCAGGTGCCACAGGCTGAGGAAGGCAGGTACCGCGGGCTGTGGGGCAGGTACCACATGCCGAGGGGCAGGTGCCATGGGCTGAGGAAGGCAGGTACTGCGGGCTGTGGGGCAGGTACCACATGCCGAGGGGCAGGTACCACGGGCTGTGGGGCAGGTACCACATGTCGAGGGGCAGGTACCACGGGTTGTGGGGCAGGTGCCGCGCACAAGGATCAGTACCGGGGCCATACTGCCCAAACCGGGGGCCAGGCCATTGGTGGCAGTGGGGGGCTCTGGGCTCAGGGCGGGGAGTGGAGCAGTCCTGGCCCAGTGGGGGTGACACTTGAGGGCATCTACCCCTCTGCCAAGGGCCCCGGCAGGTGGTGCCTGGGTCTCGCACTGGCCCCCTGCCCAGGGATTTCCCCTCCATGAGCAGAGGGGCCTCTCCCAGCAGGGGACACTGTGGGGGCTGGGCAGGAGCTGTCTCCTTTCATTTCCAAGGGCCCCAACATCTCTCCCAGGCGGCCCCTCTGGGGTGGGGCATGCTGACTGTTTAGCACAGTCGGGAGCAGAGGAAAATCAACACCCCCCCCATTTCACAGGGTATCCACCTGCTCCACGTTGGCCCTGCTGGGGGCGCTGTCTGGCTCGGGCACCTCTGTGATAATTGTGAATAGCCGCCAGCGAACTGGGGGTGGGAGCAAGAAGCCAGGTGTCACGGAGTGTGGGGGAGTCCGGGGCCTGCACCCCTCTTCCTGGGATTCACTGTGACTCTCAGCCAGCCAGTAAAATGGAAGGTTTATTGGACAATAAGAACACAGTCTAAAACAGAGCTTGTGGGTACAACCAGGACCCCTCAGTCAAGTCCTTCTGGGGGGCAGGGAGCTTAGACCCCAGCCTTGGGCTTCCCTGCGTTCCACCACCCAGCCCAAAACTGAAACCAACCCCACCCCCACTCCCCGCCGGCTCTCTCCTGCAGCCTTTGTCCCGTTTCCCGGGCAGGGGTGTCATCTCCCCCATCCTCCTCCTGGCTCAGGGGACAGGCTCTCAGATCTCCAGTCCCCAATTAAACCCCTGCCACATTCCCAGGTCAACACCCTGCTGCGTCACTCCTGGTGGAGCGGTGAGAGGAGCTCAGAGTGGTAGGGGCAAGGACACAGGGTCTAGGGGTAGAGCCAAGGGGTTCGGGAGCCAGGACTCCCGGATTCTCCTGAGAGGGGAGTGGGGTCTAGCAGTTAGAGCAGTGTGCATGGGGGGAGGGGTATAGGGTGGGTTAGAGTCAGGACTCCTGGGTTCCATGTCAGCTCTGGGAGAAGAGTCGGGCCTAGAGGTCAGAGCGTTAGAGCACCGTGTGTGGGTCTGGGGGATGAGGGCTGGCATCAGGACTCCTGGGTTCTCTTCTTAGCTGTGCCGCTGGCTGGGGCGCTGGGCGTCCCCGGGAAGGCAAGGAGCGGGTCCGGTGGCTGGGGTGCGCTGGGTGGCCTGTCCCGCAGAAGCTCCGGCTCTCGGCAGATGTGCGGATTCATTTGGCTGCCAGAGGAGCCGGGAACTCCAGCTCACCCCATCTCCGAGCGAGGAACTGAGGAAATGGCTTGTCTGAGCAGCTGACAGGCCCGAGCCGCGCACGGAAGATAAATGACCCGGACGATTAAAGGGTCGCATTCTCACCGAACTCACCTGAGCGGGGCCTGGCTGGGGCCCAGGCTGAAGGGATGGGTGCCCACCAGGCCCGGGCACTGCCAGCCCTAGAGCCTGGCAGCTGGGAGGGCGTTTGGGGTCAAGCCGGGGGGGATGGAGGGCCCCCAGGGGAGAGGTAAAAGGAGCCAAACTGGTCTGGCTCTGCAGAGCCCTGGGAGGGAGATGGGGCAGGCGTATGTGAGGGGTGCCAACCCTGGGGAGGGGGGGAAATGGGGAGCTCGGGTCCAGGGCGTGTCCTGCTAGCTCCAGGGAAGGGGCCGAGTGCCGGAGCCCAGTGAGCCCCTCAGCCCATCCAACTTGCTCATGGAGGGGAAATCCCTGGGCAGGAGGCCAGCGCGAGACGCAGGCACCACCTGCCGGGGCCCTTGGCAGAGGGGTAGATGCCCTCAAGTGTCATCCCCACTGGGCCAGGACTGCTCCACTCCCCGCCCTGAGCCCAGAGCCCCCCACTGCCAGCAATGGCCTGGCCCCCAGTTTGGGCAGTATGGCCCTGGTACTGATCCTTGTGTGTGCCACCTGCCCCCCCCGCAGCCCGTGGCACCTGATCCACCCCCTCCCCTCAGCTCATGGTACCTGTTCTCCCCCAAGCCCTGGGCACCTGCCCCCCCGCCCAGCCCCACAGCACCTTCCCCCCCCCACATTCCGCAGCACCTGGCCCCCCGCAGCTCGTTGGTACCTGTCCCGCCCCTTCCCCCAGCTTGTGGTATCTGTTCCCCCCCCACACCAGCCCGCAGCACCTCCCCCCACAGCCCATGGCACCTGTCCATCCCCTCCCCCCAGCTCTCAGTACCTGTTCCCCCCCAGCCCGTCGCACCTGCCCCCCTGCAGCCTGCAGCACCTGTCCCCCCCACAGCCCGTGGTACCTGCACCCTCCAGCCCATGGCACCTGCCCCCCCCCGCAGTCCCGCAGCACCTGTCCCCCCCCACATTCCGCAGCACCTCCCCCCCCACAGCCTGTGGCACCTGTCCCGCTCCCTCCCCCCCAGCTCAAAGTACCTGTTCCCCCCCCCCCACAGCCCACTGCTCCTGCCCCCCCACAGCTCGCTGCACTTGTCCCCCCCAGCCCGTGGCACCTGTCCTGCCCCCTCCCCCCAGTTCATGGTACCTGTTTCCCCCCCCCAGCCTATGGCACCTGCCTCCCCCCAGCCCGCAGCACCTGCCCCCCCGCAGCTCACGGCAGCTGCCCCAGTGAGCACTGGCCATCAACTGGCACCCTCAGCTCCTGGTGCCAGCCCCGTTGGCGCTAGTGGCAAAGGCGGGAGTTTGGACCGGAGGGACCCGGGGCCGGGGGGCGTGTGGGTGGCAGCACTCGCTTGTCTCCCCGGCGGTGAACGCACCGGCACTGCAGGCCTGGGTGCTGCACCTGTCCCGGTGCTGGGTGACGGGCACGGGGACTCCTGGGGCACCCCGGGCACTGCCTGCTTCCCACGCTCCGGCTGCCCGGCCCAGGGAGCTGCCCGTTCCTCCCTGCGGTGTGAGGGGCTCTGCGGGCCCAGCTCCGCCTTCTGCGGCTGCCCGGCAGGAAAGGGGCATTGGGGGCTCCGTGCAGGGGCAGAACGGAGACGCCGCAAGTGCAGGGACCAGCTGCCAGTGCTGGTGGAGCAGGACTGGGAGGGCGGCAAGAGGTGAGACAATCCCCCCCCTCGGTTTCCCAGGCCCACCCCCAGACATTACCCCCCTCCTACCTCCACACAGATACCCCCTCCAATCCCAGACACCTCCCCACACACACCTACCCCCCAGACACCCCGCACAGCTACCCCACACACCTCTTCCGCACCCCCCCACACCTACTCCCCCACCCCCAGACAACCCCCCCCTCCGTTCCCCAGGCCCACCCCCACACACCTCCCCCCAATCCCCAGATACAACCCACCCCCACTCTCCGTTCCCTGGGCCCACCCCCACACATCTACCCCCCCACATCCTCCCCACATCTACCCACCCCCAGACACCCCCCACCCCCACACAGAGACAACACAACCCTCCCTCTGTTTCCCGGGCCCACCCCCACAATCCTACCCCCCCCACCCGTACCTCCCACACACTGCCCACTGCCAGACACACCTCTACCCACCCATCCATTCCCCAGGCCCACCCCCAGACACCCCCCACCCCCACCCACCTACCCATCTCCACCTTCTCCCCCACATACCTACCCACTGCCAGACACACCTCTACCCACCCGTCCGTTCCCCGGGCCCATCCCCACATACCTATCTCCCCTCCCCCCCACACCTACCCACCCCTAGACACGCCCCACACCCCGACACCTACCCTCACCACCCTCGCACACTTACCCACCCCAACCTTGACACACCTACCCACTGCCAGACACACCTCTACCCCTCCCGCCATTCCCCAGGCCCATCCCACACATCTACCCTCCAACTTCCAGACACATTCTGACCCACCCGTCTGTGCCCCAGGCCCACCCCCACACACCTACCCCCACCCCCACCCCCGGACACCTACCCACTGCCAGACACTCCTCTACCCACCCGTCCGTTCCCCAGATCCATCCCCACACACCTACCCTCCCCCAGACACCTGCCACCCCCCGCCCCCCACACCTACCCACTGCCAGACACTCCTCTACCCACCCATCCATTCCCCAGGCCCACCCCCAGACACCCCCCACCCCCATCCACCTACCCATCTCCACCTTCACCTCCACACACCTACCCACTGCCAGACACACCTCTACCCACACCCAGACCCCCACATCTACCCATGTATCCCATCACACCCCCATCTCCAGACACCCACCCATCCCATCACACCCCCACCCTGACTGACCCCTACCCACCCATGTATTCCCCAGACCCACCCCCACACACACCCTCACCAACCCATCCATCCTGTCACCCTGTCATCCCCCTCACACCCAGCCATCCATCCTATCACAGCCCTAACCCCAGACACACCCCTACCCACCCATCCATCCTGTCACACCCCTGACCCCTTCATTCATCCCCAGACTTACCCCGGAGTTACAGCCAGTCGCCTGGGTGCTCCCACCACCTGCCACCCTGCCCGGCTGGACAGAGCGAGCGCTGGTTCCCGGACACCAAAGATCACAAGAGACCAGACTTGCCCCCAGTCAATTGGTCCCTCAGCTCACACACCGGAGACAGCGCTTGCAGCCAGACCTGGGGTGCACTAGGGGGTTACTAGCTAAGCGAGGGGAGAGTTGGTCCCAGGTTAAAGTGGGGAACCTGGCACACTGTTGAGTTACAGGCCCTGGATTTGACTGGGGACAGAGTTGTAACCTGTCAGCTCTGAATGTCTTCGAGGGCCAACCCGGGTCGGCCCTGGGGGTCTCGACGTCTGGGCCATAGTTCCGGCCCTGGGAGAGTCCAAACAGCCAAAGATGAAAAATGTCCTTGTCAGCACTTTTATTTCCTTCTTCCACAATTCGAGCTGATGGGACAAGCCCTTTTTGTGGGTGTAAAGGGCAATTAACAGAGTCTTTGTGTTGTGATGTCCCAAAATGGCCCATTTAGGTTGAGAGGCTGTCTGACTGGACGGGAGAGCATCCCTCCCACGCAGTCACACTTACAAAGTAAAAACTTAATATTACCTTCTGGCAGGTGTGAAAGAAATGACCAGGGAGATGACTGCCGGCACCACTGACAAGAGTTTCATACACGCCAGCCACGGTGTTCGACGCCAACCCCCGTCTTAGCCGCACTGACACAAGGGGCAGACTGGGGTCCAGCGATGAATGTGTCAGTGCTCAGCTGAGGGCTCAAGCCTTGGCAAGAGCTGGCACCTGGTCTGCCAGGGTCACACAGTGCCCCAGGCACTCTCCAAACACGCACAGGGATGGACCCTGCTCCAGGGCCTGAGATCCAGGACTGGCTGGCAGGGGGCCGAGTTCGGGACAGCGAGCACTGCCAGGGGCCGCAGGCGGCAGGGCAGCAATGGGCATCAAGAGGCCAGAGCGGCAGGTGTGTGTGTGTGCGCTGGGCATGAGGGTTGGTGGTGCGGACTTGCTCCATCCCTCTGCAGTCTCGGTGCCAGAGGACAGTGGGAGGCAGTGCTGGGCATGCCCACAGGGGGGATGCCCTGCCTGCCCCCAGGCAGCGGGCGCGGGCTCCCGTCCATGTGAGCGCTTGAGTCCACGGCTCTAGCCTGGCCGGGTGCTGGGGGGGAGGCCGTTTGCGCTGGGGGGTGGTGGTGGTGTCTGCCTGTCTGCTTTTATTGCTGAGAGAGCGCAAGGCAAGAAATCATGTCATTCCTGGGAACTTTATTAACCCTGCTCCTCTGGGGGGACGTGATTGCAGTGAAATATCTGCCCCCCGGGGCCCAGCACCGGGATCAGCCTTCCAGCCCCCCCGCCCTCCCCCCCAGTAATTACAGCTCCTGGAGCCTCAGACAGAGCCTCATTGCAAAGGGAAGGAAAATTGCCACAGCCCAGAAAAGGAATTCGCCTCAGCCCAGCAGGGCCAGCATGGGGCACAGACCTGGGAGACCAGCCCCAGGAGCAGCACCAGACCTGGCTCTTCGAGGGCTCTAGGAGAAGCAGTGGGTGCTAGTGGTTAGAGCAGAGCGGGCCGTCAGGACACCTGGCTGCTCTGCTGGGCATTGCTATTGGTTCACTGCCATCTGGTCTATACTGCAGACCTGTGTTGGTATAAGGACATCACTCAGGTTGTGAATAGTCCACCAGCCTTACCCCCGTGTAGATAGTGCTGTGTTGGTAGGGGAGCTTCTCTGCTCCCCTTCGAGCGGCTTCATTAAACGCTGCATCGGTGTGTAATGATGCTGGTTCTGGGGTTTCTGTGCACATCAAGTGTGATGAAGGGGGACTGTTCTTAATGTTTCTTCTGAATATTGTGGGGGTGCCTCAGTTTCCCCTAGGCAGGTCTTAAGTATCTAGGTGGTGCGATAAGGGGGTATGATCCTTGCAGAGCCCTACAGGGCAGGTGTGTGCAGGGGTCTGGACAGAGAGAATGGCCGACACCCTGTTTCCTGGCAACTGATGGCCTGGGCCTTCCCCCCCCCTGCAAGGTGAGAGCTAAAGGTTTGGAGAACAAAGGAATCAGGTGCCCTCCTGGCCCGGGAAAGGGACAAAGCCCAGAGGAGGAGGGGCAGGAGAGAGTTTCAGTTTGGGGCTGGCTGGGGATGAGGAGTGAAGTGCAGACGTGGTTGTCTGGCTCACTGCCCCCTAAAATGGACCCAGCTGAGGGGTCCTGTTCTCTGCACCTACAAGCTCTGTGTTAGACCAAGTTCCTGTTGTCTAATAAACCTTCTGTTTTCCTGGCTGGCTGAGAGTCACGTCTGACTGCGGAGTTGGGGGGCAGGACCCTCTGGCTTCCCCAGGACCCCGCCTGGGCGGACTCATTGTGGGAAGCGCACGGAGGGCAGAGGATGCTGGATGCTCCGAGGTCAGACCCAGGAAGGGGGAAGCCGGGTGAGCTGTGTGTCCTGCAGACAGGCTGCTCCCAGAGAGGAGACTCCCCCAGAGTCCTGCCTGGCTTCGTAGGGAGCAGCTCCAGAGCATCGCCCGGGGACTCTGTGCACACCAAGGCAAACCAAACCAGCCAGACAGAGAGGACTTTGGTTTTACCCCACTGGCTAACCACAAGTCACACAAGCAATTCCCTTAGACACTCCAGTTTCCCAGTATCACCACCAATGCCACTCGTTATGGGGACAAATGATTATGAAAACCAATACCCCAGTAAAAGAAAAAAGGTTCTCCTGATCCCAAAGGACCAAGCCCCAGACCCAGGTCAATAGACAAATCAGATTTTATCCACAAATCACGTTGTTGCCAATCCTTTAGAATCTAAAATCTAAAGGTTTATTCATAAAAGGAAAAAGATAGAGACAAGAGCTAGAATTGGTTAAATGGAATCAATGACATACAGTAATGGCCAAGTTCTTGGTTCAGGCTTGCAGCAGTGATGGAATAAACTGCAGGTTCAAATCAAGTCTCTGGAGAACATCCCCAGCTGGGATGGGTCATCAGTCCTGGGTTCAAAGCTTCAGTGGAGCAAAATCCCTCCAGAAGTATGAAGCAGGATTGAAGACCAGATGGAGGAGCTGCCGTAGCTTTTTATAGTCTCTTGCCATGTGGTTTTTCTTTCTTTGTCCCAAAGACAAGCTGCCCATCACATGGCCTGGAAACACCTCAGAGTTCTGTCCATAGGCAGGTCCCTGCACACCTGGTTGAGTCCCCAGGCGTGTCTGTCCTCTCTCAATGGGTCAGCTGTGTCGCTGATGGTCCTTAATGGGCCATCCAGCAGGCTAGGCAGAGCTGACACCAACTTGTCTGGGGTGTCCCCCAGAAGCATAGCACAAGTTTGAAATAGAGACAGTACAGAGCCAATATTCATAACTTCAACTACAAAAATGATACCCACATACAGACAGCATAATCATAACCAGCAAACCATAACCTTGTCTGAGACACCTCATTTGACCACCTTTATGCAAGATTTGGTGCCACTACAGGACCTTGATTGCAACAATGTTCTATACGGTCCCAGCTCATGTCAATAACGTTGCACGGTGCAGCTGCATCGGTGCAGCATTTTGTGTTGACGTGCTGTGTGACTTGAGCTGAACCTCTTTCATTGACTTGGAGGGCCCCAGCTCGTCCAGGCTGAGCTCCTGCCTATCGCAGCCCAGAGACCTCAGGGACTCTTGGGCCAGCCCAGACCCCTGGCTGGGCTCTTTGAAAGGGATGCCCGGGCTTAGTGGCCCGTGGGGGAGCCTTTGCCATGCCCTTTGGGGAGCTGTTCCCAAGGTTCATCCCCCCCATGTTAAATGTCAGTACTTTTGCTCCAGGCTATGTCTGTGCTGGCCCAGCCATGGGCTGTCCCCTGCCCTCAGAACTCTCTGCCCCAGGGAGGTGCTCAGAGACCAGGAGCAAGTTCTCTCGGCACCTTCCCAGGGGCTGTGTTCTGTGTCTGGCTGACACTTTGAGATCCTTGCAGGGGAGGGCTGGGGGCATCGCCAGTGGGGACATAATGGCGGAGAACACGGCCACGGAAGACACCACCCGCTCCCAGCAGCTGGGATCTCCCGTGTCCCTTGGAGCCGGGAGCTGGCAGGGGGCGTGCGTGGGAAAGTGAGACGGAGAGCTGCTGCTCTGTGCCCTCGGGTCTCGCCTCTCTCCTTGCTGGATGGGGAGCACCCAGAGTCCCTGGGCCCAGCTTGGCTGGAGCAGGGGGCCCCCTGCACCCCATAATCCGGCTACCAGCAGCTCTGAGCGGCTCCTCACCTCGGTGGCCATGGCCGTCCCGCCCTCAGAAAGGTCCATTTGTCGCTGTCTCTTTGCCCAAGTGCAGCAGCAGTTAGTCCCCCTCCCGTCGCCCCCGGCCCCAGCACCGATTTACTGGTACTTAATCGTGACCTTTCCAAGGGAGCCGGGCGGGGAGGCCAGGGGTGAAGAGGCAGGAGCCAAAGGTCAATCGCTGCTTTCATCCCTCAAGTCACACGCGCGAGGTGGAGGGAGGGGAACGGCTGCAGTCAGTTCATCGCTGGTGCAGTCTGGCTCCCTGCCAGGCCGGGCAGCTCACCCCCGTCCGTCCCTGTGCAGCGCAGCAGAATCCAGGGCCCAGCCCGGCTCCCTGCCCTGGAATGCAGCCTGAGCCACTTGGGGCCCCCTGGCTGGACTTGCTGGGCTCATCCCACCTGCTGCAACACAGACATTGCAGAGAAGTGAAGCGTTTCCGTCCGGCCAGGCTCCGGCCGGGGTGCTGAGCAGGCCGAGGCACTGGCAGAGCCTGAGAAAGCCGAAGAAAGGTTCTGGCTCAGTGATAAACCAGAACAATGACTGGGTCAGGATCATCTGGGGCACCCAGGAGGAGGCAGGGGCTCAGCTCCCAGGACAGTCAGTGCCCATAGCATGGGATGGGAGCGGAGGAATGTTGGATCTGTTTTTAAAACGGTGACCCAGGCAAGTCCAGAGCAGTGAGCCTGATGTTGGTAGCCACAAAATTGGTTGGAAGAAATCACTGAAGAGAGTGTTTGAAGGCAGCTGGGTAAATAAGATGTCCTAGGATCTATCCAGAGAGAAATCACACCTCATTAGTCCATTAGGGCTCTCTGTACTTGTCAGTTAAATAACAGATGGAGGAGAACTGGCTGATAACAGAAATGGCTATAAAAATAAATAAATAAATAACAAATGGAAGAAATGGGAGGTTGATAGTAACGAATATAAATCAGAAGTTAGGAATTGAAGAAAAGTGATAAGGGAAGCCAAGGGACACAAGAAGAAATGTATGGCTAGCAGAATTAAGGACAATAAGAAGGAATTTTAAAAAATCTATTAAGAATAAAAAGAATTTTAACAATGGAATTGGTCCATGACTAGATGGAAATGGTAGAATTATCAATAATAATGGAGAAAAGGCAGAAATATTCAGTAAATATTTCTGTTCTATATTTGGGGAAAAACAGATATAGTCATGTTATATGATAACTCTCTTTTTGTTTCACTAGTGTCTCTGGAGAATGTTAAATAGCAGCTATTAAAGTTAGACATTTTAAAATGAGCAGTTAACTTGCATCCAAGAATTTTAAAAGAGCTGGCTGAGGAGCTCGTTGGACCATTAATGTTGATTTTCAATTGCATTAGGAACACCAGGGAAGTTTCAGAAGACTGGAAGAAAATGAATGTTGTGCCGATATTTGAGAAGGGTAAATGGGATGACCTGGATAGTTTTAGGCCTGTCAGCCTCATATCAATGCCAAGCAAGATAATGGAATGGCTGAGATGGGACTTGAAGGTAATATAATAGATGCCAACCAACATGGCAAATAGATCCTGTCAAATGAACTTGGTATCTTGTTTTGATGAGATTGCAAGTTTCGTTGATGAAGGTAATAGTGGTGATATAATATACTTAATTAGACTTCTGTAAGGCATGAGATTTTTATTAAAAAACTAGAAAGATATAAAATCAACATGGCACACATTAAATGGATTAACAGGTGACTGATAGGTCTCCAAAAGTAATTGTAAATGGGCTCATTGGGTGGCCGTGTTTCCCACAGGGATCAGTTCTTGGCCCTGTGCTATTTAACACTATTCTCAATAGCCTGCAAGAAAACATAAAATGATCCCTGATAATGTCTGCCAATGACACAAAACATCGGGGAGGGGTAGATAATGAAGAGGCAGGTCACTGCTGCAGGAGCAATCTGGATCGCTGGTAAGCTGGGTGCAAGTCAACAATATACCTTTTAGGAGAGCTAAATGTAAACATGTACACCTAGGAACAGAGCCCACAGGCCGCCTGTATAGGCTGGGGGGCTCTATCCTGGCAGGCAGCTACTCTGACAAAGCTTTGGGGGTCGTGGTGGATGATCAGCAGAACAGGCGCTCCCAGTGCGAAGCTGGGGCCAAAGAGCGAAAGCAACCCTGGGCAGAATGAACAGGGGAGTCTCGAGTAGGAGCAGAGAGGTGATTTTATCTCTGTGTTTGGCACTGGTGCAATGTGTGAATGTGCAGATGACACAAAGCTATTGAGGGGAGCCGAGCCCTGAGGAGCCCATGTGGAACTTCACGGGACTTGCCCCAGGAGGGGAAAGGGCAGCACGCTGCCAGGCACAGAGGGATTCTGGTTTGACAAATGGGAAGTAATGCACATGGGAGATCAGGCAGCTCAAGGGACAGGATGGAGAATAATCTGAGAACAGTTGAGGGACACCCTTTAAACAGACAGGCCACCCTGCTCTGGGGCTCAGTGTGCAGTTCTGGGCAGCTCAGGAAGGAAAGAGCAGAAGCACAGCCAGTGTTGAGATGGGGCATAAACGGCATGATATTCAATCAGCACAAATGCAAAGTGCTGCACTTGGGAAGGACCAATCAGTTGCACACCTACACAATGGGCAATGATGGCCTAGGAAGGAATAGTGCCAAAAGGGATCTGGGGGTGGATCACAAACCAAATATGAGCCAACAGTGTAATGCTGTTGCAAAAAAAGTGAACATCTTTCTGGGCTGTATTAGCAGGAGTGTTGTCAGCAAGAAACAAGCAGTAATTCTTCCGCTCTACCCTGTGCTGATTACGCCCCCGCTGGGTACATGTCCAGTTCTAGGTGCTGCATTTCAGGAAAGATGTGGACCAACTAGAGAAAGTCCAGAGAAGAGCAACAAAAATTATTAAAGATCTAGAGAACATGATCTATGAGGGAAGAGTGAAAACATTGGGTTTGTTTATTCTGGAGACGAGAAGACTGAGGGTATGTCCACACTAGAAATTGGTTGATTTTATCGAAGTCGATCTTTAGAAATCGATTTTATACAGTCAATTGTGTATGTCTCCACTAAGTGCATTAAATCGGCGGAATGCATCCTCAATACCATGGCTAGCATTGACTCACAGTTCCCACAGTCTCCACTGCCCATTGGAATTCTGGGTTAAGCTCCCAATGCCTGATGGGGCAAAAACATTGTCGCGGGTGGTTCTGGGTACATGTCGTCAGGCCCCACCCCCACCCTCCGTGAAAGCAATGGCAGATAATCATTTCACACTTTTTTTCCTGGGTTACCGGTGCAGATGCCGTACCACGGCAAGCATGGAGCCTGCTCAGCTCACCGTCACCGCTGCTGTTGTGAGCATTGTAAACACCTCGCGCATTATCCTGGAGTATGTGCAGGATCGGGCTAAGAGGAGGATTTTGAGGAGGACATGGACACGCACATTCCTGAAAGCACGGGCTGGGCAATTGGGACATCATGACAGCAGTGGGGCGGGTTGATACAGTGGAACGTCAATTCTGGTCCAGGCAAACAAGCACAGACTGGTGGGACTGCATAGTGTTGTAGGTATGGGATGATTCACAGTGGCTGCGAAACTTTCGCATGTGTAAGGCCACTTTCCTGGAACTCTGTGAGTTGCTTTCCCCCACTCTGAAGTGCAGGAATACCAAGATGAGAACTGCCCTGACAGTTGAGAAGTGAGTCGCCATAGCCTTGTGGAAGCTTGCAACACCTGACTGCTACTGATCAGTAGGGAATCAATTTGGAGTGGGCAGGTCTACTGTGGGGGCTGCTGTGATCCAAGTAGCCAACGCAGTCACTGATGTTCTGTTATTAAGGGTAGTGACTCTGGGAAATGTGCGGGTTATAGTGGATGGCTTTGCTGCAATGGGATTCCCTAACTGTAGTGGGGCAATAGATGGAACCCATATCCCTATCTTGGGACCGGACCACCTTGGCAGCCAGTATGTAAACTGCAAGGGGTACTTCTCAATGGTGCTGCAAGAACTGGTGGATCACAAGGGACATTTCACCAACATCAACGTGGGATGGCCAGGAAAGGTGCATGACGCTTGCATCTTTAGGAACTCCGTGCTGTTCGAGCAGCTGCAAGAAGGGACTTACTTCCCAGACCAGAAAATTAGTGTTGCGGATGTTGAAATGTCTATAGTTTCCTTGGGGACCCAGCCTACCCCTTGCTTCCTGTGACGAAGTGGGGGAGTTTCTTGTTTTTCCTTGTTTCCTATGGGGGATTTTCTTGGTTTTCCTGTGGTTTGCATGCAGAGGGGGTGGGACTCAGCTTCCCTAGGTGCGAGAGGTTTAACGAGATGATGAGAGAGGGAGTTGGTTGTTACAGAGGACCGGCAAGGGAACTTGGGAGCCCAACCACTGGCCTGGAGAATGGAGACCCCAGCGACTGGTGACCTGGTGATCCAGAAGCCCAGCTCAGGAGTCCCAGCCGGGTCTGGCCAGTGGGGGGACAATGGGCTGCGAAGAGAGGAGAGGGGGCCCAGGTGACCCTGTTTACAACCCTGTTTACCTGGACAGAAGACAATGGACAGGGGGGGCTTGGGGCCAGTGATATCAGATGCCCAGCTGGGAAGCAGGGAGCCTCTGGGCTGGAGAGAGGGAGCAGGCAGAAGCCACCTGGATGCAGGGGAGACTTGGATGTGCTGGGCTGAGGGAGGTGTCATGGAGTCCCTGGGCGATGCTCTGGAGCTGCTTCCCATGAAGCCAGGCAGGACTCTGGGGAGTCTCCTCTCTGGGAGAAGCCTGTCTGCAGGACACACAGGTCACCCGGCTCCCCGCTTCCTGGGTCTGACCTCGGAGCATCCAGCATCCTCTGCCCCTCCGTGCGCTTCCCACAGCGAGTTCGACCAGGCGGGGGTCCTGGGGAAGCCAGAGGGTCCTGACCCCAACTCCGCAGTCAGACGTGACTCTCAGCCAGCCAGGAAAACAGAAGGTTTATTAGACGACAGGAACATGGTCTAACACAGAGCTTGTAGGTGCAGAGAACAGGACCCCTCAGCTGGGTCCATTTTGGGGGACAATGAGCCAGACAACCCCGTCTGCACTTCACTCCTCGTCCCCAGCCAGCCCCGAACTGAAACTCTCTCCAGCCCCCACCCCCTGGGCTTTGTGTACACTGGCCTGGACACCACCAGGATGTAATTCTTCCCTGCACAGGTCAGCTTGATGAGGGGCCCCACTATGTTCATAGCCACCTTCTGGAATGGTTCCTCTGTGATGGGCAGGGGGTCTCAAGGGGGCTTCCCTCTTGTCCCGGCCTTCCCCCCAGTCTTGCCGCAGGACCTGCCGGGCTGCAGGGCTGCGTCCCAGACTCTGGGCCAGTCCCAGTTCTGCAGCAGCAGTGGAGGTGCCTGAGCCTTGGCCCTGGGAGAGAGAAGGACTTTTGCAGTAACAGGGTTCCCCTGGGGATTGCAGCGAGCGGTCCCAGGGGCGGAGAAGTCTGCAGCTCGACCCTGGCAAAGAGACGGTGACCTCGAGAAGGGCTGGCACACTAGGGGTTCTCCCTGGAAACCCTGTGGAGCTGATAGCACACAGGCCTGTGAGTCCACTACAACTTAGGAAGAGCAGAGTGAGGGCCTGTCACCATCTCCTTAAGAAGGACATTGTAACCCTGTGCAGAAAGAGAGGGTTGAGCACTGGAAAGTTCACCAAAGCACAGTTCATCGTGCAGCTGGAGGAGGATGACCGGGACTGTCCCAGTGGGGGCAGGCAGCCGGGTCCATTTTGGGGGGCAGTGAGCCAGACAACCAAGTCTGCACTTCACTCCTCATCCCCAGTCAGCTCCAACTGCCTCACCCTCCAGCCCCTCCTCCTCTGGGCTTTGTCCCTTTCCCGGGCCGGGAGGTCACCTGATTCCTTTGTTCTCCAGCCCTTTAGCTCTCACCTTGCAGGGCGGGAAGAGCCCAGGCCATTAGTTGCCAGGAGACAGTGTCGGCCTTTTATGTAAACTGGCCCTTTGCTCTGCAACAATTACACCCCCTGCCTTATCTCACCTAGAGACTTAAGAACTGCATAGGGGAAACTGAGGCACCCTGACAGTATTCAGAGGAAACATTAAGAACAGTCCGGCTTTGTCACAGGAGGCCAGGCCTGAGGCATGAGAGTTTCCTGTGCTGTGTTCAACACTCAATAAACCCTCTTGTGTTACTCTGGCTGAGAGTCGCTCCGGGCTAGAGAACGGGGTTGCATCATCCCCTTCGGGGGATGGAGGCCCCAGGGATCCAGAGCGAGTGGACTCCCTGAGGGGGCCCACGGCAAGAAACAGGTGTGCTAAGGCTAGAGAGGTGCGGCTCCAGGAGGTGGAGGGGCTTAACCCCTACAGAGAGTGGAACCCTGGGAGAAGGGCTGTCTCACTGAAAGAGGCAACCCCCATGGACCACATGGGGCCAAGAATGGGCACGATCTGTGAGTCCGTGGCTCATGAAGCTGTACACAGACACCCTGGACAGTAGTAAAGAGCAGTTCAACTATAGGCTGAGCAAGTGCGGAATGGTGGTAGAATGTGCCTTTGGACGTTTAAAAGCTCGCTGGTGCTGTTTGCTGACTAGGTTAAACCTCAGTGCAACCAACATTCCCATTGTTATTGCTGCTTGCTGTGTACTCCATAATATCTGTGAGAGTAAGGGGGAGACATTTATGGCAGGGTGGGCGGTTGAGGCAAATTACCTGGTGGCTGATATTGAGCATTTTGAGCAAGGCAATTAGAAGAGCACAACAGGGCGCGCTGCGCATCAGAGAGGCTTTGAAAACCAGTTTCATGACTGGCCAGGCTATGGTGTGATAGTTGTGTGTGTTACTGTAATGGAGTCCCCGGGCGATGCTCTGGAACTGCTCCCTGTGAAGCCAGGCAGGACTCTGGGGAAGTCTCTTCTCTGGGAGCAGCCAGTCTGCAGGACACACAGCTCACCCGGCTTCCACCTTCCCGGGTCTGACCTCGGAGCAGTCAGCATCCTCTGCCCCGCCGTGCACTTCCCACAGCGAGTCCGCTCAGGCGGGGTCCTGGGGGGGCCAGAGGGTCCTGCCCCCCAACTCCGCAGTCAGACGTGACTCTCAGCCAGCCAGTAAAACAGAAGGCTTATTAGATGACAGGAACATGATCTAACACAGAGCTTGTAGGTGCCAACAATAGGACCCCTCAGCTGGGTCCATTTGGGGGGCGGGAAGTGAGCCAGACAACTACGTCTGCACTTCACACCTCGTCCCCAGCCAGCCCCAAACTGAAACTCTCTGCAGCCCCCCCCTTGGCTTTGTTCCTTTCCCGGGCCAGGAGGGCACCTGATTCCTTTGTTCTCCAACCATTTAGCTCTCACCTTGCAGGGAGGAAGGGCCCAGGCCATCAGTTGCCAGGAAACAGGGTGTCGGCCATTCTCTGTGTCCAGACCCCTGCACACACCTGCCCTGTAGGGCTCTGCAAGGATCATACCCCCTTATCGCACCACCTAGATACTTAAGAACTACATAGGGGAAACTGAGGCACCCTCACAATATTCAGAGGAAACATTAAGAACCGTCCCGCTTTGTCACAGTTTCTCCTTACTGCAAACCTGCCCCCTTTGTTCATTTTAATTTCCTGTAAGCCAACCACCCTCCCCCCTCCAATCACAGCTGGCAAAGGAAATAAAGTAAGTATTGTTTTGAAACCATGCATTCTTTCTTTATTAATTAAAAAAAAAGTGAGATAACTGACAAGGTTGCCCTGGTGGGGTGGGGGAGGAGGGAAGGACAAGGCCACATTGCTTATTGTAGCCACACTACTAATCAAAACTGTTTGAATGACAGCCTTCTGTTGCTTGGGCCATCCTGTAGAGTGGAGTGGCTGGGTGTTCAGAGCCTCTCTCCTCGCGTTCTTTGGCATCTGGGTGAGGAGGGTGGAACTTGGGGAGGAGGGTAGGCGGTTATACAATGGATGCAGCGGGGGTCTTGTTGGCTTTCCTGCAGCTTCACCAGATGCCTCATCATGTCTGTTTGCTCCCCCATTAGCCTCAACATCGCATCCTGCCTCCGTTCTTCGTGCTCACTTAATGCTTTCCTGGCCTCTGCCACTGAATGCCTCCATGCATTAGGCTGTGCCCTATCAGTGCAGGAGGACTGCATGAGTTCGGAAAACATGTCATCATGAATGCGGCTTTTTCGCCTTCTAATCTGCGATAACCTCAGGGACGGAGATGATAGGGGAAGCGTAGAAACATTTGCACCTGGGAGGAGATAAAAAGGGAGAGTAAAATCGAAGATGATACATTTCTGAGAACAAAAGGGAGACTCTTCCACAGTGAATCAAACAATTCAGAGCACACAGCACTTGTGCTTTAGGTACAAGGTCGCATTTTGTCTTTTATATTGAGTGTCTGGAGGTATGGTGACACATCACGCATGGCTGGACAACAGAATTTGGTTTCCAGGCAGCCATGGTAAGCCAAAGGGTACGCGGGGTTGGCTTCTTACACCTTCATAACACGTGGGAATGGTTTCAAACTGCAGCACCATCCTTTCCCATAGCAAGCAATGGGTTGGGTTTCACATTTAAAAGGAGGGGCTGCAGTTTTCAGCTGGATGTGCAGCACACACCTCCCCCCACCCCACCGCGTGGCTATTCTCTGGGATGATCCCTTCTCCCCTCCCCCCGCCACGAGGCTATTCTTGAGGATGATCCCTTTTAGCCAAGCGCAAACAGCCCAGCATGAAAGGGGTCCTTTTACTGTTCCCTTACAAAAATTCCCTTATTTCAACCAGGTGGTCATGAATAATATCACTCTCCTGAGGCTAACGTAGAAAGATAAAGACCGAATGTTGCTTGAATGCGACCAAAACCCAGGACCATTCACTGCCATGCTTTGTGCTGCAATGATTCCAGACTACTTGCTACTGGCTTGGCGCAGTAAAGTGTCCTACCGTGGAGAACGAAATAAGGCAGCCCTCCCCAGAAGCCTTCTGCAAAGGCTTTCAGAGTACCTCCAGGAGAGCTTCATAGAGATGTCCCTGGAGGATTCCCGCTCCATCCCCGACACATTAACAGACTTTTCCAATAGCTGTACTGGCCGCGAATGCATCCCAATTCTTCAAGGCAAATCAAACATTAAACACTATTGCGTTTAAACCCTGTACTGTAATTACAAATGTGCACTCACCAGAGCTGCCTTCTCCAGCTTCCGGGTCGGGGATCCCGCCTTGGGAGGGTATTGGCTCCAGGGTGATGAAAAGGTCCTGGCTGCTGGGGAGAACAGATTCACTGCTTGCCTGCTGTACATTCTCCTCCTCCTCTTCCTCATCCACAAAATCCTCTTCCCTGTTGCGTGAGACTCCCCCCTTGCAGGTGTCCACGGACAGTGGTGGGGTAGTGGTAGGTCCCCCCCTAGAATGCCATTCAGCTGATCATAGAAGTGATATGTCTGGGGCTCTGACCTGGAGCGACCGTTTGCCTCCTTTGTCTTTTGGTAGGCTTGCCTGAGCTCCTTGACTTTCACGCGGCACTGCTGTGTGTCCCTGTTGTAGCCTCTCTCCAATATACCTGTGCAATTTTGGCAAATCTATTTGCATTTTTTCTTTTTGATTGGAGTTTGGCATGCACAGGTTCTTCTCCCCATACAGCGATCAGATCCAGTGTCTTCCATTCACTCCACACTGGAGCTCGTTTGTGATTCTGGGGAGACTGCATGGTCACTTGTGCTGCTGAGCTCGCGGCGCTGACCAAACAGGAAATGAAATTCTAAAGTTCCCGAGGCTTTTCCTGTGTACCTGGCTAGTGCATCAGAGTTCAAAGTGCTGTCCAGAGCCGTCACAATGGAGCACTCTGGGATAGCTCCCGGAGGCCAATACTGTCGAATTACGTCCACAATGCCCCAAATTTGACCCAGCAAGGTCGATTTTAGCGCTACTCCCCTCGCCGGGGAGGGGTACAGAAGGCGATTTTAAGAGCTAACCCGGTAGTGTAGACCAGGACTGAGAGGGGATATGATAAAAGTCTTCAAGTATGTAAGAGGCTGTTATAAAGAGGAGGGTGATAGATTGTTCTCCTTGACCTCGGAGGACAGGACAAGAAGCAATGGGCTTAAACTGCAGCAGGGGTGGTTTAGGTTGGAGATTAGGAAAAACTTCCTCCTAGCTCTCAGGGTGGTTAAGCCTGGAACAAGTTGCCCAGGGAGGTGGTGGAATCTCCGGCCCTGGAGGTGTTTCAGAGCAGGTCAGACAAACCCATCAGGGATGGTCTATGAGTCCTGCCTCAATGCAGGGGGCTGGACTAGATCAGGGGACCTAGCGAGGTCCCTTCCAGCCCTGCATTTCTATGATGGGAATGATGAAGGGCCTGGAGAGGTGGAAAAGCTCAGGACTCTCCCTGAGGAGTTGAATTCGAGGGGTGCGGGAGAGGAACAGCAAGAGAAGGCAATTTCACCCCTGTTGTTCACCCCCCCCCCACAAGAACAAGGGCACGCGGGATACAGTTGACAGGCAGCACATGTAGAATGGATCAAAGGACCCACTGTCCTATGCCACACAATGAGCCCATGGCCCTGCCTTCCAGCCCCCTGGGAACAGGGACAGTGGCTGCAGTGGGAGTCTGGGCACTTGGGTCTTGTTGCAGGGCCTGGCTAGCAGCAGGGCTGGAACGTGACAGCCCAGGATGCTCTGTCAGGGGGATGCTGTTTGCCCCACACTGGGGGGAGGCTCCTGGCTGCCCTGCTGGATGACTTGGAGCTTTAATTAATGTCACCGTGTCACAGCCTTGGGGGGAGCTCAGCCTCCATGCCCTAGAGGCTCTGGGAGGAGGGGCACAGCTCCATGGCACCAGGACCCTGAGGACATTTCCCCCACACATGCTCCTACTCTGGGGTTGGCCATGGGTGCCAGGCAGGAGGGCTGGAGGATGCTCCTGCCTCCGGTGCTGGCTGATCACACCAGCCCATCAGCGAAGGACATGCAGACGGCCCCTTCCCGACTGCGGGCTGTGCAGGAGCCCATCACAGCACTGTGGGATGAAGAGCAGGGGACGAGCCAGAGGGGCCTGGAGGTTCATGGGCAGCTCCATCCTGGGTAACACATCTGGGGGAATAACCCACAGCCTTAGGGAGCAGGAGTGGGTAAGGGAGCCCGGGAAGAGGCAGCAAGCGAGATGGTCTCAGGTACACAGGCGGGAATCCCTCTCTTTGGCTGTGGAGGCCCCCCAGGGCCATGCCACCAGCTCCTGACCCCAGCATCCCAGGAGCCATTGACAGACTACTGACAGTTCAGAGAGGAGCCACGAACACACCTCTCCCGCAACCCAAGTGCTGGAATTCCGCACCCACACCCCCCTCCAGGAGGATTCCTTTCCCTAGGGGCTTTTCTATGCAACAATTCACCCTTCACAGAAATTCTGCCCTTTCCCTCTTCACCTGGGGCTTGCTCTAGAGAAACACTTTCCTGAGCAACAACAGACTCTTTCTGGGTCTCACTTACATCCAGAATTATCTCTGGCCCATCAGGCGGATTCCTACACAATCCCCTTTCAGGCAAACTGACAGAGGTCCTAGATAAAAGGTTAGAAGCCTTCTCCTTCCCTTTGCCACACACAAGTTCAGGAATCTTCTCCTTCTTGCTACAGGTTTCCACACCCTCAGTAGGTAACACAATCAAATCACCTTTCTGCTCTCCCTGTGCCCTGGCTAGGATCTCACCCTGATTAGACAGAGTTGCTACCCCTTTCCCAACCACACACTAGCAACAGGCAAAATATAAGCACCAGAATTGTCTGGGCTCTGGGATTTTACATAGACACTAACTGGATGCGACCTAGTTACAGGGCCAGTCTCCCGAGCAGACACAAACTTAGGACCGGTTTCAGAGTAGCAGCCGTGTTAGTCTGTATTCGCAAAAAGAAAAGGAGTACTTGTGGCACCTTAGAGACTAACAAATTTATTAGAGCATAAGCTTTCGTGAGCTACAGCTCACTTCATCATGCATCCAAATGCATCCGATGAAGTGAGCTGTAGCTCATGAAAGCTTATGCTCTAATAAATTTGTTAGTCTCTAAGGTGCCACAAGTACTCCTTTTCTTTTTGCGAAACTTAGGACCATTCCCTTCCTGGGCTTTAGCTGAATCCAGAACCGACTCTGAGACAACTGCACTATTCTCAGCCACCACAGGCTGAAAGGCCCCTTCTGTCTGCTCCACAGACAAAGAAGAGCCGGACACACTTTCTCCTTTACCAGACACACAGCTCGGGATCATTCCCCTGGTCCCAGCACACAGGGCTGTTCCCAGACAACTGGTTGGAGACCAGGGTAGCTCCCTCCATAGGCGAGTCAATACACCTGACAGACACAGGCACGTTTCCTTCCCTGTCCCACTTCTCCACCCAGCTAACAGGTAAGGTCCAGGGACACTCATCTTCCACTCTCCTCGCCTTCCCACCCTGCTGACTAGACAAAGCCATCAGCTCACAAGGCTGCCTAGGCTCATCCAGACTTTCCTTACCAAGCACCTTGCCATTCCCCACAGATCCCCTGCCCTGCCTGTGTCTCCCCCACTCAGCTGGGGTCTCAGCTCCCACTGTGCTCAGCGCTGCCCTTGCTGTCCCAGTGGGGGCAGGCAGCGAGCTCGCTGCTTTCCTCACTGCATCAGAGCCAGTGTGAGCCCCCTGAGCCCCCTCTCCGGTGTGCAAGGGGGCGGGGAGCATCTCTCTGTCCCACCCAGCCCCAGGGGTCTGGTTACAGGCAGGCAGGTAGCCTGAGCCTAGCAGCTCCTCCCTGCTGCCAGCCAGGTCAGCTGCATTTTCACTGACCATTTCCCTCTCCGCCGATTGGTTCCCTGGATTCAAATTCAAACCTTCAGCAGTTATTGGAGCAGGGCTTGGATCCTGTCCCAAAGAGGCTGGTATCCTGGAGAACCCTAACAACCAGCCAGCCCCACCTCTCCTGGGTCTGCACAGGGATCTGGGCCATAGGCAGGGCGAGAGGCTTCATCCCTGGGACCCTCACCCAGCTCACCCAGCCCCTCAGCATCTAAGGCTGCACCAGTGGCTGAGAACAGCTCTCTCTGTCCCAGGATCTCGCCACCCCAGAATGTCTCCCCATTGACCATCACCTTCCGCTCCCACTGGGGGTCCGAGGGGCCTGAGCCCAGGAAACTCCACACAGACATATAGGTTGGGGTCAGGAGCGGGAGCCTGTCCACCTCCCCATCCATCTGGCTGACGGAGTCTATGGCCTTGGGACCCAGCAAGGGAGCTAGACACCGGGGCTGTTCCGCAGGGCCCCCCTGGTTCAAATCACCAGCCTGCTCCAAGGCAGTGAGGGGGCATCCACATCCCCCCCTTAACCAGGGGCAGCAATTTAGTCTTGAGGTTCCCTGCGGAACTAGACCCCTGGGGTCTATCCCCACTCACCCCTGGCAGGTCCCCTCTGCCTCTCCGCTCCACCATCACCAGTTCATGCTGCTGCTGCTCCTGCAGCTCTTTCTCGGGCTCTCGCTCTCTCTCAATGTCCTCCTGCTCTCTCGGACTCAGCTCCAATCCCGTCCGTCTCCGATCCCCCGATGGGGAACCCGATCGTGAAGACCCCCGTCTGGTCGGGACAGGAGTCTTGGGGATGCCTGGCTACTACTCCAACTGCTCCCAGATCCTGCTATAGCCCCATCTGGGGTCAGAAATCTGCTCCTTAGAGTGATCATCCTCCTCCAGCTGCATGATGAACTGTGCTTTGGTGAACTTTCCAATGCGCAACGCTCTCTTTCTGCACAGGGTTACAATGTCCTTAAAAAGATGGTGACAGGCCATGACTCCGCTCTTCCCAAGTTGTTGTGGACTCACAGGCCTGTGTGCTCTCCGCACCCCACGGTCTCCAGGGAGAACCCCTAGTGCACCAGCCCTTCTTGAGGTCACCATCTCTTTGCCAGGGTCGAGCTGAAGACTCCTCCTCTCCTGGAACCGCTCGCTGCAATCCCCAGGGGAACCGACCCTGTTACTGCAAAAGTCCTTCTTGCTGGTCACACACTCCCGGGGTTAACCGCTCCCCGAAACCGCTCCTCTCTGAGCCTTCAGCACGCCTGGTCCTTGTCAATCCCCCTTCGTTTTACTGCTCCCCAGTCACTTATTGCAGGAAGCGCCATCCATGGGGTGCAGTACATCCCACCTCTGCCACCAGTTGTCACAGAGTCCCTGGGCGATGCTCTGGAACTGCTCCCTACGAAGCCAGGCAGGACTCTGGGGAGTCTCCTCTCTGGGAGCAGCCTGTCTGCAGGACACACAGCTCACCCGGCTTCCCCCTTCCTGGGTCTGACCTCAGAGCATCCAGCATCCTCTGCCCCTCCCTGCGCTTCCCTCAGCGAGTCCGCCCAGGCGGGGTCCTGGGGGGGCCAGAGGGTCCTGCCCCCTAACTCCGCAGTCAGACGTGACTCTCAGCCAGCTAGTAAAACAGAAGGTTTATTAGATGACAGGAACATGGTCTAACACAGAGCTTGTAGGTGCAGAGAACAGGACCCCTCAGCTGGGTCCATTTTGGGGGGCAGTGAGCCAGACAACCCCGTCTGCACTTCACTCCATGTCCCCAGCCAGCCCCAAACTGAAACTCTCTCCAGCCCCCCCTCCTCTGGGCTTTGTCCCTTTCCTGGGCCAGGAGGGCACCTGATTCCTTTGTTCTCCAACCATTTAGCTTTCAGGTTGCAGGGGGGAAGGGCCCAGGCCATCAGGTGCCAGGAAACAGGGTGTCAGCCACTCTCTGTGTCCAGACCCCTGCACACCCCTGACCTCTAGGGCTCTGCAAGGATCATACACGCTTATCCCACCACCTAGATACTTAAGAACTACCTAGGGGAAACTGAGGCACCCCCACAATATTCAGAGGAAACATGAAGAACAGTCCCGCTTCGTCACACTGGCACCCCAAGCCACTATTCTGCATAAGCCCCCCATTTCTGCTGTGCCAGGCTCTTGGTTGGGGCCTCTCCCACCAGCAACCCTGCCCTTATCGAGTCGCACCCATTGCCAAATGCTGTGTGAGTGTATCGCGGACAGATTCCGGTTGTCGGTGAGTGGGATTGAACCAGGGACCTCTGGAGCTTAGTGCTTGAGCCTCTACCGCATAAGCACAAAGCCATCTGGGTGGACTCATTTAACTCTCTCTCTCTCCATGGTCTCGGTGCCACTTGCAGGGACAGAGGTGGGCGGGTTACATGAGCAATAAGCGGCCTGGCCTGGGCTGGCTCCAAGGCGGATAAGCTAGGCAGCAGGACAGTCCGGGCTCTCTGCTCCCTGCACCCAGCGCCGGCTCTAGGTTTTTGCCGCCCCAAGCTCCGAGAGCACCAAAGGGTGCCCAGAACGCTGCCCCTGGAATTGTGCCGCCCCAAGCACCTGCCTGTGTTGCTGGGGTCTAGAGCCTCTCCGGCCCCCACCCCCGTGCCACAGGGCAGGCTAGCTGCCAGGGCCTGGAGGAGCAGCAGCCCCTGGGCTGGAGAGCTCGCAGGGGAGCAGGCCAGGCAGTGCACTGGGGTGGAGGGCTCGGGGGGAGCAGGCCCAGCAGTACACTGCAGTGGAGGGCTCAGGGGGGCAGCAGGCCGGGCAGTGCACTGGGGTGGAGGGCTCGGGGGGGAGCAGGCCCGGCAGTGCACTGGGGTGGAGGGCTCGGGGGGCAGCAGGCCCGGCAGTGCACTGGGGTAGAGAGCTCGGGGGGGGAGCAGGCCTGACAGTGCACTGGGGTGGAGGGCTCAGGGGGGAGCAGGCCCGGCAGTGCACTGGGGTGGAGAGCTCGGGGGGGAGCAGGCCTGACAGTGCACTGGGGTGGAGGGCTCAGGGGGGGAGCAGGCCCGGCAGTGCACTGGGGTGGAGGGCTCGGGGGGCAGCAGGCCTGGCAGTGCACTGGGGTGGAGAGCTCGGGGGGGGGGAGCAGGCCTGACAGTGCACTGGGGTGGAGGGCTCGGGGGGGAGCAGGCCTGGCAGTGCACTGGGGTGGAGGGCTCAGGGGGGAGCAGGCCCGGCAGTGCACTGGGGTGGAGGGCTCAGGGGGCAGCAGGCCAGGCAGTGCACTGGGGTGGAGGGCTCAGGGGGGCAGCAGGCCCGGCAGTGCACTGGGGTGGAGGGCTCAGGGGGGCAGCAGGCCCGGCAGTGCACTGGGGTGGAGGGCTCGGGGGGAGCAGGCCCGGCAGTGCACTGCGTGGGGCTGGAAGCGCTCCTGGGGCTAAGCTGTGGGGCAGGGTCTCTCTGCCGTGGCAATGAGCGCCCCTCTTGCAGGGCTGCCAACCCAGGTGCACCTGCAGGTGTTTGAGCCGCCGTTGGCAGGTGTGAGAATTGTGCCAGCCGCCCCCGCTCCTGCTCCCCAGGGTCCCCAGGGGCTGAGCGGGGGGCTCCCATCTGCCCCATGACTGAGTGTCCTGGATCCACATCCCAGGCTGGTGAAGTGGCATGGGCCACCAGGCCAGAGGCCACTGAAAGATTCAGCAAAGGCCTGGCTCCTGGGAGGCGGGATTCCCGTCATTAAAGCTTTGGGGGGATTCCCCTCACCGAAGGCCTCTGAAAGCCCCCTCCCTGGGGTGGAGCAGAGAGTTGGGCAGCTGCTGGTGGTGCCCCCCGGCCGCAGAGCTGGGCAGCTCGCCCCCCGCCTGGAGCTGCCGAGGGAAGGGGAGCGGGGAGGGAGGCCGGTTTTATGTTTCCAGCAGCGTCGTGTCTGGCGGAGCCGTGCGGCTCAGAATGGAGGCGTATTGATCCGGGCGCCGCGCGCTCGGCGGGTCAGCGATATCATTAACCCCGACAAGACTGCAGACCCGCAACTCCGAGAGGTTAATTAAAAAGAAAAGTTCAGATAAATACAGCAGCAGACTGTCTGCACGGGGAGGGGGCTCAGGCGACTCCCGGCAGGCGGCTTGGCCCGCAGAGCGCCGCCTGGGGCCGCCGATGGATTGTCTCCCTCCAGACTTGTTCTGTCATTGAAGTACTGCGAGTGGGTGGATGGGCCAGGATGGGGCAGGGTGGGGTGGGACAGAAAAGGGTGGAAGGGGTGGCACGGGATGGGATGGAGTGGGGTGGGGCAGGACAGGGTGGGACAGGATGGAGTGGGGGGCAGGATAGGGTGGGACGGGATGGAGTGGGGTGGGAGGGATAGGGCAGGGCAGGACAAGGTGGGACGGGATGGGGTGGGGTGGGTCAGGGCAGGACAGGGTGGGATGGGATGGGATGGGGTGGGGTGGGTCAGGGCAGGACAGGACAGGGTGGGATGGGATGGAGTGGGGTGGGGCAGGACAGGGTGGGACAGGATGGGGTGGGATGGGATAGGACAGGGTGGGGCAGGACAGGGTGGGGCAGGGCAGGACAGGACAGGGTGGGATGGGATGGGGTGGGGTGGGGTGGGGCAGGGCAGGACAGGACAGGGTGGGATGGGATGGAGTGGGGTGGGGCAGGACAGGGTGGGACAGGATGGGGTGGGATGGGATAGGACAGGGTGGGGCAGGACAGGGTGGGGCAGGGCAGGACAGGACAGGGTGGGATGGGATGGGGTGGGGTGGGGTGGGGCAGGGCAGGACAGGACAGGGTGGGATGGGATGGGATGGAGTGGGGTGGGGCAGGACAGGGTGGGACAGGATGGAGTGGGGGGCAGGATAGGGTGGGACGGGATGGAGTGGGGTGGGACGGGATAGGGCAGGGCAGGACAAGGTGGGACGGGATGGGGTGAGGCAGGGCAGGACAGGACAGGGTGGGATGGGATGGGGTGAGGTGGGTCAGGGCACGACAGGACAGGGTGGGATGGGATGGGATGGGATGGGGTGGGGTGGGGTGGGTCAGGGCAGGACAGGACAGGGTGGGATGGGATGGGGTGGGGCAGGACAGGGTGGGATGGGATGGAGTGGGGTGGGGCAGGACAGGGTGGGACAGGATGGGGTGGGATGGGATAGGACAGGGTGGGGCAGGACAGGGTGGGGCAGGGCAGGGCAGGACAGGACAGGGTGGGACGGGATGGGGTGGGGTGGGGTGGGGCAGGGCAGGACAGGACAGGGTGGGATGGGATGGAGTGGGGTGGGGCAGGACAGGGTGGGACAGGATGGGGTGGGATGGGATAGGACAGCACGGGGCAGGACAGGGTGGGGCAGGGCAGGACAGGACAGGGTGGGATGGGATGGGGTGGGGCAGGACAGGACAGGGTGGGATGGGATGGAGTGGGGCGGGGCAGGACAGGGTGGGGCAGGGCAGGACGGGACAGGGTGGGATGGGATGGGGTGGGGCAGGACAGGGTGGGATGGGATGGAGTGGGGTGGGGCAGGACAGGGTGGGACAGGATGGGGTGGGATGGGATAGGACAGGGTGGGGCAGGACAGGGTGGGGCAGGGCAGGGCAGGACAGGACAGGGTGGGATGGGATGGGGTGGGGTGGGGTGGGGCAGGGCAGGACAGGACAGGGTGGGATGGGATGGAGTGGGGTGGGGCAGGACAGGGTGGGACAGGATGGGGTGGGATGGGATAGGACAGCACGGGGCAGGACAGGGTGGGGCAGGGCAGGACAGGACAGGGTGGGATGGGATGGGGTGGGGCAGGACAGGACAGGGTGGGATGGGATGGAGTGGGGCGGGGCAGGACAGGGTGGGGCAGGGCAGGACAGGACAGGGTGGGATGGGATGGAGTGGGTTTGGGGCAGGACAGGTGAGTGCAGGGGAAGGGCAGGTTGCAGTGGGGTTGGGACTCCTACCCCTGGGGCTCGGGGGGCAGTTGTGCCATTCTCACCCTCCCCAGGCCGGAAAGAGCCCCCCACCCTGCTCCTGTCAGCCGCAGGGACAGCACCGTGGCATGGCTCTCTGCACAGGCTTCCCACAGGGGCTGGGGCTCAGACACCCAGGGAGGGCGTATAGCAGAGCGCAGCATCCCCGGGTGGGGGTGGGCTCTGAGCTTTTGGGTGACCCGACACAACCCCCTTTGGTGAAATACAGGGGGGTGGCAGGTGGGGGTAACCGGCCTGTCTGAGCACGTCTGTGTCACGTCCAGGCTGGGGGCGGGATGGGCAGAGCTGCCGGAGCTCCGTGAGCAGCACCTGCTCCCCTCGCCCGCCTCGCTCAGACCCAGCGTCTGTCCCACCCCCAGCCGACCTGCCCCAGTGGAAGCAGACAGGCCGAGTCAGCGCTGATGCTGTGCTGGATTTATGCCCCATTGGCCAGATGTATGGGGCAGGGGCTCTATCCTCGGAGCAGGGACTCTGAGTTTGGGGTCATGGTTGGGAATCAGCTGGACACAAGCTCCCCCTGTGACACTGCAGCCAGAAGGCGAATGCAATCCTGGGCTGCATGAACAGGGGAATCTCGAGGAGCAGCAGAGACGTGATTTTCCCTCTGTGTCTGGCACTGGGGCGACGGCGGCTGGGATCCGGTGCCCAGGTCTGAGGCCCACAGTTCAGGGACGATGGTGATAAATTGGGGAGGGGTCAGAGAAGAACCATGAGAATGATCAAAGGGCTAGAAAACCTGCCTGACAGCGAGAGACTCACAATCTATTGAGCTGAACAGAGAGAAGAATGTAGAACTTGTAAAATTTCTATGAACATACACGTGCCTCAGTTTACCCATCCCTTTGTATTGCCCCCCTGGGGGTGCAGGAACTGATTCTCCTAGGGGAGAGGGGAACGGGGAGGGAGTGGGCATTGTGTGTGCATGTGGGTCAGGAGGTGTCCTGCTATCAAGGACCGAATGGAGCCGATGCCTCTGAGCGGAGCTCCCTGGGGAGCCAAAGGCCGGACGTTCACCCCGCAGGAGCGGGAAGCCCGGGTGGGCTGAGTGTGTGAATACTGCAGAGGCTGCACCTGGGACCAAAGCCAGGAGGGGTCAGGTGGCTGGGTCTGAAGTAACGTCTGGCTCTGGCACCCCACTAGCCCCTGAGGGACTTGGTACAAGACTCCCCCTCCCCCTACAGGGATCCAGACCACCTGTCGCAGGTCATCTGTGAACCACAGTGCCCTGTGAGGACGACGCCAGGAGCAGGTTGCCTGTAGGTTATGCCACCGATAGTGTCTCCTCAGCACTTCCCCCCCGGGCGCCGGCAGAGTAGCCGGCTGGGGGATCAGTGCTGCCCATCAGGGCCTAGCATACCTGCTCTGGTTTCATACACGGCCCAGGCCATCAGCGGTGCCCATGCCTGACACGGGGGGTCCAGCAGGGTACATTGACATGTGCAGGAGAGTGCCCGAGGCAGCCCTGGCACACGGCAGCACCCACAGGCCTGCCAGTAGAGCCGTCTCCGCTCACTACACAGCCACCAAGCCCGTGCCCCGGCCGACTGCCAGCGAAACAGGGAGGGAGGGAAAAGGGGGCAGCAGCTCCCCACAGTCAGCCTGGGGGGTGTGAGGCTGCAGCTCAGGAGGAAGGGCTGGCAGGCAGTATCTGCGCCGTCAGGCTGGACGGTTGCTGCCGTGTGGGTGCGGAGTCCAAGGTAGGTGGAAACAGGACCCAGGACCATGAGCCATGTGCTGGATCGGGGTGAGGTGGGGATGAAAGTTGTAAGAACTAGGAGTCAGCAAATGAAATGAATAGGCGGCAGGTGTGAAACACACAAAAGGAAGTATTTCTTCACACAACCCACAGTCAACCTGTGGAACTCCTTGCCAGAGGATGTTGTGAAGGCCAAGACTATAACAGGGCTCAAAACAGAACTAAGTAAGTTCACGGAGGATAGGTCCATCAATAGCTATTAGCCAGGATGGGCAGGGATGGTGTCCCAGCATCTGTTTCCCAGAAGCCGGGAATGGGCTACAGGGGACGGATCTCTTGGTGATTCCCTCTTCTGTTCATTCCCTCTGGGGCCCCTGGCACTGGCCACTGTCGGAAGACAGGACTCTGGGCTAGAAAGACCCTTGGTCAGACCCAGTCTGGCTGTTCTTATGGAGTGCAGGCCCCGGGAGCCATGGAGATGCCGTTAGCAGAATGGTCAGAGCACAGAGCAGGGACTGGGCTCCCAGCAGAGCAGGGGCTGTTCCCCAGCACGCTGGGTGTGCAGGGATCTGTGGGTTTGAGTGCGTTACCCAAAACCCTGACTGGGGGTGACCAGCTCCAGCCGCCAAACCTCACGCTTTCCTTGCTCAGTGTCCAGGTGTGGCTGTGGGGGTCTGAGCCTGGGGCTAGGGCAAGGGCCAAGGACCCCTGAGATCTGCACTGAGCTCCTGGCTCACTTCCTGCTCCTGGAGCATGCTGCAAGTCTCTGCTCCAGTACTCCTGTGCCTGGCGCCTCCCAGGGCTGTGCAGCCTGGCAGCTCCCCTGGGCAGGGCCTCTCTGACCCCGGGCAGCTCCTAGCACAATGGGGCATGGAGCGTGGCTGGGGCCTCTAGTGTCAGCATTGTAAAAAGCCCTTCCAGGGAGCACAGGCCTGCGCTGACATCACAGGGCACTGACATCACAGGGTGCTGTGGACATCACAGATGTGCCAACATCATAGGGGCGCTTACATGACAATGCTTTTGACATCAGAGTGCTGACATCATGGGGTGCTGACATCACAGGGTGCCCGGGAAGTGGGGTGGCTGGGAGGAGCAGGGAGGGGATTGGGTCCTGCTGAGCTGAGAGTCCATAACCCCCTCCCACCCTTGAGTAGGCGACAGCTCCTGGTGCTCCTGGGTGAGGCCCACAGTGGCTGCAGGGATGAGCCAGGGAACCATGGGGCTTCTCAGTCCTGGAGTTCAGCAGACCCCGGGGTGCCAGCAGTGAGCCCCGTGCACCGCAGCCCAGAGGGGGGCACTGTGAGCGCTTCAGCAGCTAGACCTCATGGCGCAGGGGCAGGGCAGCGCTAGGGCTGGCAGGCCAGGGAAGCTGGCAGATCCCCTGGGCACAGAGGCTGGCACGGCACCAGCTGGTCCTGGCTGGCCCTGAGGCAGCCCAGTTGAGAGCCAGGGTCAGGCCCAGTGCAGGGGGCCCCTCTCCCCGCCAGTCTCTGTTCAGGCAGACAGGCGCCTGCAGGTTTCCAGGCCAGGCTCAGTGTCTCTCACTGGGGCCCCTCTGCCCTGGCTCCATGCCCAGCTGCTGCTGCACCCCCATCACCCCCCCCAGCGCTGCATCTGGCTCTGGGCCACACGCGGCTCTGGCCACAGCTCCTGGAAGCTTCTTGTGGCATCCGGCCTCTCTGCAGCTCCCGGCTCGCCAGGCAGCTGCCAGTTCGCACAGAGCCCAGGTCCCTGCTGGCTACCGGGCGTTCTCCTGCCCAGCCAGTGGAGGGCTGGCGGCTGCCGCGCTCCCCGGCTCAGGACAGGCTCGGCAGCAAGCCGGGTGGCATGCCACGGCGGGACAGCGCTGTGTGGCCACCGCAGTAGCAGTGTCCGCTGCAGGCATTGCTGTGCCAGGGACAGGCCACACCAGCCCTGCTCTGGGACCTGCGTGATCATGCTCGGGCCCATGCCTGCGAGGATCGGCACAGCTGGTACAGGCTTTCCCGTCCAGCCAGACAGCGCCCTGGGAAGAGCCAGGATCGCTGTGGGGCCGGGATTGCTATGGGGCCGCTGACGCTGGCTGCATTGCAGGGTTCCCTAGGACAGGCCTGAGTCCCTTTCCAGGCACGGGCATGGCCAGTTCGCTCCTTGAGAGCCCCCGGCTGCAGGGGGATTGGCCGGCTCTGGCTGGTGGCAATGGGACCAAGCAGGGCTGTGATGGGGCAGGAAGGGAACTGACCCTGGCTCTCTGCCCCTGGCATGAGAGGTGTAGGCTGGGCTGGGGTCCCCGTGGTTCCTGCAGTCACCAGCTCTGAGGGCGGTGCCCTGGCATTGTTCCTGGCGTGCGCTCAGTCTCCTGTCTTTCCCAGCCACGCGGATCCTTTCCCCCTCCATCCGTTATTGAAATGTCACATCTCCATCTCGCAGCTAATTGCATCTGGTCCCTCCGAACGCGGCGACGCGGGTGCCTCTCGCACGGCTGAATTATTCATGGCCCGGCCTCCCCGACCACCTTGTGCTGAGCACCGGGAAATGGAAGTGGGGGAAGGCAGAGGGGACTGGGAGAGGCCCAGGGCAGGAAGGCAGCTGGGCCCCGGCTCCGCAGGGCTCTGCCCCCGGCTGGAAATTGGTTTGCAATCACCGTCGCTACCAAGCCTGTTTCAAACCATCCAATGGCCCCTAAGAGCCAGGGCGTCAGCCCAGAACCCCTGCGCGGGGAGGTGGGGTCCAGCCTGCCATGCCCCCAGGGCCTTCCCTCGGTACAGATTTGTTACCCGCCTGCTGCCCGCAGCCCTGCCCCCATCCGGACGAGTGCCCCAAGGGTGAGTGCTCCTCACCTCCCAGGAGCCCCTCTGGGACCCAGCTTTGGGCCACATGCCCCACCTGGCTGCCCCGGCTCTGTAGGTGCCTGGGTGGGGCCAGCTGCAGCGTTGTACAGGAGGGGGGGAAGGGGGCACAGAGACTCGCTAGGGCAAGACGGGCCCCTGGCTCTGCTCTGGTGCAGTGGGGGACAGGGGGGATACAGGAGCCTGATCTGGGGCTGCAGCGAGTCCCTGGGCTAGCTGGGCCCCTGGGCCTGACCCAGGCTGGGGGGGATCCTGGCTGGGTTGGGGGGCCCTGGGACAGACCCAGGCTGGGGGGATCTTGGATGGGTTGGGGGGCCCTGGGACTGACCCAGGCTGGGGGGATCCAAGCTGGGTGGGTGGGTGGCACCTGGGACAGACCCAGGCTGGGGGGATCCTGGCTGGGTTGGGGGGCCCTGGGACAGACCCAGGCTGAGGGGATCCAAGCTGGGTGGGTGGGTGGCACCTGGGACAGACCCAGGCTGGGGGGATCCCGGCTGGGTTGGGGGGCCCTGGGACAGACCCAGGCTGAGGGGATCCCGGCTGGGTGGGGGGCCCTGGGACAGACCCAGGCTGGGGGGATCCTGGCAATCTGGGCCCAGCGAGCTGCTCCTGGCGTGGGTTGGGTCGTCGTGGCCCCGTGGCAGCCGAGGGTCGCTTGGTGCAGCGGGTGGGCAGAGAGAAGCCCATGGGGGCCGCTCAGGTGGCAGCGAGCCAGGGCCCCTCTCCGCCTGGCCCCGCCGGCCTGTCCCTGATGAGTCCCAGCATGGCCGGGGCTGGCGGAGATGAAAGGGCAGCTCGGGCGTCTCATCCATCATGATGTTTTCTTAGCCTGCCCCCGTAACCCCCACCGGCCCGGCCCCAAGTACCTGCCCCCTGCCACGGCCCGGCCCCTCCCCCGCGCCCGGGCCCGGCCCAGCCCCCCGCTTTCCCGGGGCTTGTAATGGCGAATTACAGAGTGTTACACGGGGAAGATTAATTGGCGGGGCTGGGGCGGCCTCATGCCTGCGGGTAACCCGAGAGGGCTGAGCCGAGCGCAGGAATGCAGCGCGCCCGGCCCGCTGACCTGACACCGCTCGCCGGGCCGGCGTGGGCAGGAGAGCGCGGTGGGGCCCAGCCAAACGGCCTCGGGGTGGGCACCAGGCGGGCACTGCCCCAGGAGCCCCCAGCCGGCGCCATTCCCCCCCCACCCCCTGCCCAGGCTGGCACCGTCCCCAGGGCGGGGACATGGCCTGAGCTGCACCAGCCTCTGGGTGTGAGGGGCAGGGCCCTAAATCAGTTGCCAGGCAGAGGTGGGCGGGGGCAGCGCCAGACCAAAGCCATAAACAGCCTTGTTTACAAGGTGCCAGGTGCATTGCACCTCGGGGAGCAGGGAGAACAGCTGAGAACGGCGAGCCAGCCCGGCACCCCCCCGGCACACACAGCCTGGCACACACAGCCCCACTGCCAGCACCCAAAGCCTGACACACACAGCCTGGCACACATGACCTGGTACCTACAGCCTGGCACACACAGCCTGGCACACACGACCTGGCACCCACAGCCTGGCACACACAGCCCCACTGCCACACCCACAGGCCCCCACACACAGCCTGGCACACACAGCCTGGCACCCACAGCCTGGCACACACGGCCAGCACACATGGCCTGCACACACGGCCAGCACACACAGCCCGGCACACACGGCCTGGCACACATGGACACACCTCCAGCAGCCGCCAGTCCAGCCGGGCTGTGCTCCGTGTGTGTCTGTCCCTGTTGCCGTCCTCGGCTGCTCACGGAGCTTGCTACACCCCAGCTGGGTTCCTCACCCCTCCTGTGGCTGCCAGGTACTGCTGAGGTTCGGTTCAGGGCAGGGGGTCCCAAGCATTTCCCCTGAGGTCCCCCCTGGGCAGGTGCAACAGGAGTGTCTGTCAAGGAGAGGGACACCACGGGGCGTGTGCAGCCCGATGCCTCAGCAGGGACCAAGGCCAGTGAGCGGGCGACGGGGCCAGGCAGGTGCCACAGCCAGCCCCCACGACACCCCTCGCTGAGTGCCTTGAACTGGTCACCTGGCAGCCCTGCCTCAGTCACCCCCCCAGCACCCTGGGGCTCCTCATAGGCACCCTCTGCCCGGGAACACGGGACGGGCTTGGGGCCGCCAGCGCTGGAGAGCCAGGAGCTTGGGCTGGGCCCGGCTGGTCGCTGTGATAGTCCAGGGGGCCCGACAGCCACGGATCACAGGGTGCGGCAGCTGGGAGCGAGAACAACCCCAGGGGGCACATATTCCAAGTTCCCAAATAAAGGCCACTGCTGGGGGAGGAGGGGTACAGTTGGGGGTGCTGGAAGGGTCTAGTGTTTCTTAGGAGAGGTATTTGGGGGGTGCTGGAGGGTGTGTGTACTGGCAGGGTTTTGGAGGGTGCTGGAGGTGTGTGTGTGCTGGGAGGGATATTTCAGGGGTGCTGGAAGGATGTGTGTGTACTGGGAGGAGTATTTGGAGGTGCTGGAGGCTGTGTATGTACTGGGAGGGTTATTTGGGGGGTGCTGGAGGGTGTGTGTATACTGGGAGGGTTTTGTGGGGTGCTGGAGGGGTATTTGGGGTTGCTGGACAGTGTGTGTGTACTGGGGGGGGGTTTGGGGGATCCTGGAGGGTGTGTGTGTACTGGGAGGGGTACCTGAGGGGTATTAGAAATGGTACCTGCAGCCTCACTCTCAAGGTGGGGGGCAGTGTCACTCCCTGTCACAGTGACAGGATGGTTGGCATAGGCCTAGATTGCAGGGCCAGCCTGTCAGTCAGCACCTCCCTGTGGGCCTCTTCCTTCCCCAGGGCAGGGAGCTGGGGCCTGGCCATATCACCCCTCCCAGCCAGGCTCTGAGGCCCCGTGGCAGGGCAGGCGGCCTGGCCGAGAGGCGCATGGCAGCTCTGCTTCTCGCCACGAGTCCATCAGCCACCCTGGTAGCCTCCAGCTCTCGGGACTGGCCCCATCTCCTCGCCCTCCGCCCACCAGCCAGCGGCTCCTCCGCCGCCCGCCAGCATCTCTGGGCTCCTCGCCAGCTGCCTGCTGCCAGCGTAGACCTGCCCCATGCCCCATGCCCACCCGTGCCCCATGTCCACCCGTGCCCAATGTCCATCCATGGCCCCATGTCCACCCGTGCCCCATGTCCACCCATGTCCACCCATGGCCCATGTCCACCCATGTGCCCATGTCCACCCATGCCCCACATCCACCCGTGCCCCATGTCCACCCATGTCTCCATGTCCCACCGTACTCCATGTCCACGCATGTCCCCATGTCCACCCATGTGCCCCATATCCACCCATGTCCCATGTCCATCCATGCCCCCATATCCACCCATGTCCACCCATGGCCCATGTCCACCCATGGCCCCATATCCACCGATGCCCCACGTCCACCCGTGCCCCATGTCCACCCGTGCCCAATGTCCATCCATGGCCCCATGTCCACCCGTGCCCCATGCCCACCCGTGCCCCATGTCCACCCATGGCCCATGTCCACCCATGTGCCCATATCCACCTGTGCCCCACATCCACCCGTACCCCATGTCCACTCATGCCCCCATTTCCACCCATGCCCCATGTCCAACCATGCCTCCATGTCCATCCATACCCCTTGTCCACGCATGTCCCCATGTCCACAAATGTGCCCCATGTCCACCCATGGCCCATGTCCACCCGTGCCCCATGTCCACCCATGACCCATGTCCATCCATGCCCCCACATCCACCCATGTCCAGCCGTGCCCCATGTCCACCCGTGCCCCATATGCATCCATGCCCCATGTCCACCCGTGCCCCATGTCCATCCATGGCCCCATATCCACCCATGCCCGACATCAACCCATGCCCCATGTCCACCCATGCCCCCATGTCCATCCATGCCCCATGTCCACGCATGCCCCCATATCCACCCATGCCCCATGTCGACCCATGCTCTCATGTCCATCCAAGCCCGATGTCCACGCATGCCCGCATGCCCACCTGTGCCCCATGTCCACCCATGTCCACCCATGGCCCATGTCCACCCATGTGCCCATATCCACCCATGCCCCATGTCCATCCATGCCCCATGTCCACTCGTGCCCCATCTCCACCCATGCCCCTATATCCACCCATGTCCACCTATGCCCCATGTCCACCCGTGCCCCATGTCCACCCATGGCCCCATATCCACCCATGCCCCATGTCCATCCATGGCCCCATGTCCACCCATGCCCCATGTCCACCCGTGCCCCATGTCCACCCATGTGCCCATATCCACCCGTGCCCCATGTCCACTCATGCCCCATGTCCACCCATGCCCCCATATCCACCCATGTCCACCCATGGCCCATGTCCACCCATGTGCCCATATCCACCCATGCCCCACGTCCACCCATGCCCCCATTTCCACCCATGCCCCATGTCCATCCATACACCATGTCCACCTGTGCCCCAGGTCCATCCATGCCCCATGTCCACCCGTGCCCCATGTCCATCCATGGCCCCATGTCCACCTGTGCCCCATGTCCACCCAAGCCCCCATATCCACCCATGCCCCATGTCCACCAATGGCCCCATATCCACCCATGCCCCATGTCCATCCATGACCCCATGTCCATCCATGGCCCCATGTCCACCTGTGCCCCATCTCCACCCATGCGCCCATATCCACCCGTGCCCCATGTCCACCGATGGCCCATGTCCACCCATGCCCCCATAACCACCCGTGCCCCATGTCCATCCATGCCCCATGTCCACGCATGGCCCATGTCCACCCGTGCCCCCATATGCACCCGTGCCCCATGTCCATGCATGGCCCATGTCCACCCATGCCCCATATCCCCCCATGCCCCATGTCCTCATATCCCGCTGTGCCCCATGTCCACCCATGCCCCTATGTCCACCCATGTCCACCTATGCCCCCATATCCCCCCGTGCCCCATGTCCACCCATTCCCCATATCCCCCTGTGCCCCATACGCACGCATGCCCCATATCCACCCGTGCCCCATGTCCACCCTGCCCCATGTCCACCCATGCCCCATGTCCACCCATGGCCCCATATCCCCCCGTACCCCTATATCCCCCTGTGCCCCATGTACACCCATGGCCACATATCCCCCGTGCCACCATATCCCCCCGTGCCCCATGTCCACCCATGCCCCATATCCCACCGTACCCCCATATCCCCCTGTGCCCCATGTCCACCCATGGCCACATATCCCCCCATGCCCCATATCCACCCGTGCCCCATGTCCACCCATGCCCCCATATCCCCACGTGCCCCATGTCCACCCATACCACATGTCCACCCATGCCTCCATAACCCCCCAGTGCCCCATGTCCACCCATGCCCCCATATCCACTCATGTCCGCCCGTGCCCCATCTCCACCCGTGCCCCATGTCCACCCATGGCCCATGTCCACCCGTGCCCCATGTCCATGTATGCCCCCATATCCACCCATGCCGCCTTATCCACCCATGTCTGCCCGTGCCCCATGTCCACCCATGCCCGCATATCTACCCATGTCCGCCCGTGCCCCATGTCCATTCGTGCCCCAAATCCCCCCGTGCCCCATGTCCACTCATGGCTCCATATCCCCCCGTGCCCCATATCCAACCATGGCCCCATGTCCACCCTTGCCCCATGTCCACCCGTGCCCCCATATCCACCCGTGCCCCATGTCCACCCGTGCCCCATTTCCACCCATGCCTCATGTCCACCCATGGCCCCATATCAACCCATGGCCCCATGTCCATCCGTGCCCCATGTGCACCCATGGCCCCATGTCCAGCCATGGCCCCATGCCCATCCATGCCCCATGTCCACCCATGCCCCCATATCCACCCGTACCCCGATGTCCAACCGTGCCCCATGTCCACCCATGCCCCCATATCCAACCATGTCCACCCGTGCCCCATGTCCACCCATGCCCCATGTCCACCCATGGCCCCATATCCACCCTTGCCCCATGTCCACCCATGCGCCCATATCCACCCATGCCCCATGTCCACCCATACCCCCATGTCCACCCGTGCCCCATGTCCACCCATGGCCCCATATCCTCCCAGGGCCCCATGCCCATCCATGCCCCATGTACCCCCTGCCCCATGTCCACCCATGCCCCATGTCTCCCCGTGCTCCATATCCACCCATGCCCCATGTCCACCCGTGCCCCATGTGCACCCATGGCCCCATGTCCTGCCATGCCCCCATATCCAGCCGTGCCCCACGTCCACCCATGCCCCATGTCCACCCAAGCCCCCATGTCCACCCATGCCCCATGTCCACCCATGGCCCCATGTCCACCCGTGCTCCATGTCCAACCGTGCCCCATGTGCACCCACGGCCCTATGTCCAGCCATGCCCCCATATCCACCCGTGCCCCACGTCCACCCATGCCCCATGTCCACCCAAGCCCCCATGTCCACCCATGCCCCATGTCCACCCATGGCTCCATATCCACCCATGCCCCATGTCCACCCATGGCCCCATATCCACCCATGCCCCATGTCCACCCATGCGCCCATATCCACCCGTGCCCCATGTCCACCCATGGCCCATGTCCACCCATGCCCCCATATCCACCCGTGCCCCATGTCCATCCATGCCCCATGTCCAAGCATGGCCCATGTCCACCCGTGCCCCCATATGCACCCGTGCCCCATGTCCACGCATGGCCCATGTCCCCCCATGCTCCATGTCCTCATATCCCACCATGCCCCATGTCCACCCATGCCCCATATACCCCTGTGCCCCATACCCAACCATCCCCCATATCCACCTGTGCCCCATGTCCACCCTGCCCCATGTCCACCCATGCCCCATATCCACCCGTGCCCCATGTCCACCCGTGCCCCATGTCCACCCATGGCCCCATATCCACCCATGGCCCCATGTCCATCCATGCCCCATGTCCACCCAAGCCCCATTATCCACCCATGGCCCATGCCCATCCATGCCCCATGTCCACCCATGCCCCCATAACCACCCGTGCCCCATGTCCACCCGTGCCCCATGTCCATCCATGCCCCATGTTAACCCGTGCCCCATGTCCACCGATGGCCCCATGTCCACCCATGCCTCCATATCCCCCTGTGCCCCATGTCCACCCATGCCCCCATATCCCCACGTGCCCTATGTCCACCCGTACCCTATGTCCACCCTTGCCCCGTATCCCACCGTGCCCCCTGTCCACCCGTGCCCCCATATCCGTGCTGCACGTCGACCCATGCCTCATGTCCACCCATCCCCCCATGTCCACCCGTGCCCCCATATCCCCGCGTGCCCCATGTTCACCCATGGCCCCATATTCCCCCGTGCCCCATGTCCACCCAAGCCCTCATATCCACCCATGTCCGCCCGTGCCCCATGTCCACCCATGGCCCATGTCCACCCATGCCCCCATATCCACCCATGTCCACCCATGCCCCATGTCCCCCCGTGCCCCATGTCCACCCATGCCCCCATATCCACCCATGTCCACCCATGCCCCATATCCCCCTTTGCCCCCATATCCATCCATGTCGCATGTCCACCCATGGCCCCATATTCACCCATGTCCACCCATGCCCTATATCCACCCGTTCCGCTATGTCCGCGCATGGTACTTTGCCCATCCATACCCCATGTCCACCCATGCCTCCATATCCACTCATGTCCACTCATGCCCCATATCCACCCGTTCCCCATGTCCACCCGTGCCCCATGTCCACCCATGGCCCATGTCCACCCTTGGCCCTATATCCCACCATGCCCCATGTCCACCCGTGCCCCCATATCCACCCATGTTCGCCCATGCCCCATGTCCACCCGTGCCCCATGTCCACCCATGGCCCATCGTCACCCATGCCCCCATATCCCCCCGTGCCCCATGTCCACCCGTGCCCCATGTCCACCCATGTCCCATGTCCACCCATGCCCCCATATCCATCCGTGCCACATGTCCACCCATGCCCCATATCCCTCCGTGTCCCATGTCCTCCCATGCCCCCATATTCCGCCGTGCCCCATGTCCACCCTTACCCCATGTCCACCCGTGCCCCCATAGCCCCCCGTGCCCTATGTCCACCCGTGCCCCATGTCCACGCATGGCCCCATATCCACCCATGGCCCCATGCCCATCCATGCCCCATGTCCACCCATGCCCCCTTATCCACCCTTGCCCTATGTCCACCCATGGCCCATGTCAACCCATTCCCCATGTCCACCCATGGCCCCATGCCCATCCATGCCCCATGTCCACCCATGCCCCCATAACCACCTGTGCCCCATGTCCGCCTATCCCCCATGTCCATCCATGCCCCATGTTCACCCGTGCCCCATGTCCACCCATGGCCCCATGTCCACCCATGCCCCCATATGCCCCCATATCCACCCATGCCGCCTTATCCACCCATGTCCTCCCATGGCCCATGTCCACCCATGTCCGCCCGTGCCCCATGTCCACCCATGCCCCATGTCCATCCATGCCCCATGTTCACCTGTGCCCCATGTCCACCGATGGCCCCATGTCCACCCATGCCTCCATATCCACCCGTGCCCCATGTTCACCCATGCCCCCATATCCACCCTTTTCCGCCCGTGCCCCATGTCCACCCGTACCCCATGTCCACCCATGTCCACATGTGCCCCATATCCACCCGTGCCCCATGTCCACCCATGCCTCCATATCCCCCGTACCCCATGTCCACCCATGCCCCCATATCCAGTTATGTCCTCCCGTGCCCCATGTCCACCCGTGCCCCATGTCCATCTATGCCCCCATATCCACCCATGCCGCCTTATCCACCCATGTCCTCCCATGGCCCATGTCCACCCATGCCCCCATATCCACCCATGTCCGCCTGTGCCCCATGTCCACCCGTGCCCCATATCCCCCCGTGCCCCATGTCCTCTCATGGCTCCATATCCCCCTGTGCCCCATATCTACCCATGGTCCTATGTCCACCCTTGCCCCATGTCCACCCGTGCCCCCATATCCCCCCATGCCCCATGTCCACCCATGCCCTATGTCCACCCATGGCCCCATGTCCACCCGTGCCCCATGTCCACCCATGCCCCATATCCACGCGTGGCCCATGTCCACCCGTGCCCCATGTACACCCATGGCCCCATATCCACCCAGGGCCCCATGTCCATCCATGCCCCATGTCCACCCATGCCCCATTATCCACCCATGGTCCATGCCCATCCATGACCCATGTCCACCCATGCCCCCATAACCACCCGTGCCCCATGTCCACCCGTGCCCCATGTCCATCCATGCCCCATGTTCACCGATGGCCCCATGTCCACCCATGCCTCCATATCCACCCGTGCCCCATGTCCACCCATGCCCCCATATCCCCCTGTGCCCCATGTCCACCCATGCCCCCATATCCCCACGTGCCCTATGTCCACCCTTGCCCCATATCCCACCGTGCCCCATGTACACCCATGGCCCCATATCCACCCAGGGCCCCATGTCCATCCATGCCCCATGTCCACCCATGCCCCCATAACCACCCGTGCCCCATGTCCACCCGTGCCCCATGTCCATCCATGCCCCATGTTCACCCGTGCCCCATGTCCACCGATGGCCCCATGTCCACCCATGCCTCCATATCCACCCGTGCCCCATGTCCACCCATGCCCCCATATCCCCACGTGCCCTATGTCCACCCTTGCCCCATATCCCACCGTGCCCCATGTCCACCCGTGCCCCCATATCCACCCATGTTCGCCCGTGCCCCATGTCCACCCGTGCCCCATGTCCACCCATGGCCACCCATGCCCCCAGATCCACCCGTGCCCCATGTCCTCCCGTGCCCCATGTCCACGCATGGCCCCATGTGCACCCTGCCCCATGTCCACCCATGGCCCATGCCCATCCATGCCCCATATCCTCCCATGTCCTCCCATGGCCCCCCGTGTCCCCTTGTCCACCCGGGGTTGCGCTGCCACCCCCGGCTTGGGAGCCTCCGCAGTGAGGCAGGAGGCAGCGGGCGCCATCTCGTGGCCGAAGAGGGAGGTGCCGTTTCGCGTGGCGCCGCCTCGTTCCCCGTCCCCGCTTCAGCCGCGTCTCGCTGCCTGTGAAGTCCCGCAGGAAGCGTCTGGGCCTGGCTCGGAATCGTCCCGGTTCCCTCCTCACACGAGCCGCAGGTGTAACAAGCTGCCCGTTCGCTGCCACGCCTGGCTGCGGTGGGCCTGGAATCCCTGAGTCGGCATCTTGTTCTGCATGTGCCCGCTGCAGAGTTTGCTCCATGGTTTTTCTTTCTGACGAGCCAGCTGCAGATGTCTACAGTGTCTGTTGAACTCTCCGCTCTCGGTTTTGAGCTGGGTGCTGAAGTTTTTTTCTTGCCAACAGCTGGAGCTTCCATGCTTTTTCTCCACTTAATTCGACATGAAGGTGGTCACCAGGTTCTAGAGCTGGCAGTTCTCTGTTGCAAATGTCTGTTGCAAAAGTGTTCATAAGCCCTTTTAGTCTTTTTATCCAATGTGACTATTCTCTTCATGGGGGGGAGGGATAGGTCCGTGGTTTGCGCTTTGGTCTGCTAAACCCAGGGTTGCGAGTTCAGTCCTTGAGGGGGCCATTTAGGGATCTGGAGCAAAAATTGGGGATTGGTCTTGCTTTGAGCAGGGGGTTGAGTTCAGTGACCACCTGAGGTCCCTTCCAACCCTGATATTCTATAATTCATGGCTGGCCACTTTGGAGCTAGGTTCTTTTCCAAAGTCAGAACAGCCAGGCTGAGTTGTCTTTCTATCAGGGATTGTACTGGATTATATCTAATAGCTGCTATTAGTTCTGATTTGTAACTCGGAGGAGCAAGGACTGGATCTTGCTGTTGTAGGATTTTCTTGGCTCTCTGTAGAGATCTCTCAGCCTCTGCCTTCACTGGTGGGTAACATATTTTCTTCTGAATAATTTTAAATTCTGCTGCAGTGAATTGGGGGCCATTGTACTCCACTAATTGTTCTGGAATACGAAAGGGATCAAAAGTGCATTTCAGTTTCTCTATAACTGCGACATAAGGTCAGGCTTGACAAAGCCCTGGCTGGGATGATTTAGTTGGGGATTGGTCCTGCTTTGAGCAGAGGGTTGGACTAGATACCTCCTGAGGTCCCTTCCAACCCTGATATTCTATGATTCTATGATATTACGTCTTTCATGTCAACTATTTCTGTGTACCTGGAAAAAGAAAAGGAGGACTTGTGGCACCTTAGAGACTAACAAATTTATTAGAGCATAAGCTTTCATGAGCTACAGCTCACTTCATTGGATGCATTTGGTGGAAAAAACAGAGGAGAGATTTACCTGTGTACCTGGAGATGACCAGTTAATGCTGTCCTGTGAATTCACATAAATCTGCAGCTCATCTCTTCCAAGGTCTGTCTGGCACAGATGTTGCTATGAAAGGTTCCTTGTGTGTCTGTTAGTTCTGCAATGTTCACATGCAGACACTTTATTCTTTACATCCTTGCCACTGCTCAGCCCCCACACTGACTGGTTGGCCCATTCATGGCATTTCATTTATCCTCAATGTCCTTCCTGGATGAGGGTTAGGATTTCACCTCTCTTTTCGTTTGGAATTACGATGCAGCTGTCTTTAATCATGAGTCTGTTTGGTTCACTTCATTGTCCACGCACCGCAAAGTAGTCTCTTATCACTTCCTTAGTGTTCTTTAGACACTTGAGCCAGATGCCCCTAATATAACTAAGAACTTCCTGAAGCTGGGTGTCTGTCAAGGTTGCTTTTTGTAGCTGCAGTTGTCTCTGTTCTGACACTGGTCTGTATGTGTCCACAGCATCCATGTACGTCTTTATGTCATCTTCGAGCTCCAGGGTAGATGAGTGGAATACCGGGCTCTGTGACAGAGTGTCTGCTACTCCCAGATTTTTCCCAGGAACATTTAGCAGTTGGGTTAAATCGTATTGCCCTTAGCAATAGACACTGGCTTCTCGGTGGTGCTTGATCCAGGTCTTTGCCACTGAGGAGGGTTACAAGTGGTTTGTGGTTGGTTATCAGTGTAAACAAATCCAGCTCTGTACAAGTTTCACATGCCCAGATGCTTGCCACACTCCTTTTCAATCCGGGCAGAGTGTTCTTCTGCTTCTGTGCATGTGGAAGAGCAAAATGCAGCAGGCTTCCACTCGGGACCATGTTGTTGGAACAAGACAGCACATAGGCCAGGACTCCTGGTGTCTGCACTGTCCATTGTGGGTTTGTTCTCATCATAGGATGGGAGAGTTGGAGCTGTTGAAATGGCTTCTTTTACGGCTTTGAAGGCAATGTCTTGATTTGGTCCCCCATAGACACAGCATGGTGGACTTTAATGGTTCATTCTGTGGTTTTGTCACTGTAGAAAGGTCTTGTAGGTATGGACCAGCCTCAGAACATGTCTCAGTTCTGGGACATTAGCTGGTGCATCCAATTCTAAAACTGCTTCTACTTTCTCAGGGCTAGGCCTAATTCCATCCTTGTTATTGTCTGTCCTAAAAACTCAATTTGGAGTAGGCAGAAAACACATTTTTCCTTGTTTAATGTCAGTACGGTTTGTCTGTGAGGGTTAGGACTTTGTTGAGGGTTTTGTTATGTTCTTCCATCAAAGATCCAGATATCAGAATATCATCCATGAACTCTGCAACTCCAGTTGTGTTCATTAACAGTTCTGCCATCTTTCTTGGGACAATCCCAAACCATTATCTTCTAAAGCAAAATCCCCCAAAGGGGGTGATAAGTGGGGTCAGTTTAGAACTCTCTTTGGCTAAAGGGATTTGTCAGCATCTGCTCGAGGCATCCAGCTTGGAGAATATTGTAACTGCTTTCACAGTGGGGATGAAGTCATCCCGTGGTGGGAGGAGATATTTTTCTCTCACAACGGCTTCATTAAGTCTTTTAAAAGTCACACAAATTTGTATTTTTCCATTTTTCATTATAACTGGTACCATTGGGGCACACCATGGTGTCAGCTCAGAGACTTTCTCAGTTATGCCAATCTGCTCCATTCTCTTTAGCTCAGTTTCTACTTTATGAAGTAATTGGATAGGAATCCTGCGAGGTGTATGCACGCTATCTGGCTCAGTGTTGTCTCTTAAGGGGATTTGTACTGGTTCTCCTTTCAACAGTCCAGTGTCACCAAATATTCCATTGAGTTCTTCCACCTTTTTCACTAGGCCCACCATGGCTTCCATGCTGTCGGACTGTGGTCCTTTGGTCACATACACTCTGAATGCAAAGCTTTTGTCTTTGTAAGTTGTTTCTGTGGGGAACTGGACCATGCCATTCAGAACACAGAAAGGACTAGTCACAACTGTGTCAGGGGAGTTCATCTGTGGGAGGGGTTGAAGGTGACTGTAAGGCCCGACTGCGATGACTGTGATGTGAGCTTCTGAGTCAAATTTAAAGTCAATAGTTTTGTCATGAATATTCAGTTTTACTCTCCAGGAAGGCTCCATGTCATCACAAGTGACAGATCCCAGAAACAATGTCTCTTATTGTCGGTAATATGACTCAACTCCCTGACTGGTTTGGTGCAGCAAACAGATGCAAAATGTCCATATTTTGTGCATTTATTACACAGTGTGCCTCCGGCTGGACATGAATTGTCTCTTGGGATATAACTTTTTCCACATTTTGTGCATGTAGTCTGGAATTTGCCCCTCTTAGCCAGGTAGTTGTCTCTTCTTGCCTCGGGGATTTTATGATGACTTTTAACACTCAAGTGTCTGTTACAGCTTCTAAGATAGTTTCAGGTTTTTCAAGATTGTCCAGTTGCTCTAGGTTTTGCTGTATCACCAGCTTAGCTTGCTTTTCTCTCAGAATGTTTGTGTGCAGAGTTAAATCTTTCTTCAGTTGTAGCTGCTGTGAAAGGTTTTTCAGCCAATGTATGCAGAGCTCTTATAAAAAAATCAACATTTTACCCTTGTTCTTGAATTCTCTGGGGAGAACATGCTCTTTCATAAACCACTCTGGGGTATAAAGTATGCCTCAGACAAAGCCAGAACCCTTTTACAGTCGTCTTTGTAACGGTCTTCAGTAAAGTCAAAGGATTTGAAGATCTGTTCTGCTTGCTTCCCCATAGCATAAATTAAAGACGATACCTGTATATCTCCAGTTTCTTTGTGCAATGCAAAATCTTGTCTCCAGTCTTTCCATTCTGAAGGTTTGTCAAAGCTGAAGTTCTCCGGGGCATTGAAGGGTGGCATGTTGATAAGATTCTGCCACCTTCGTTGCTGTTTTCTTTCTGCTCCTGTTCTTAGTTTACTCCTGACACCATGTCCTGTTCTTCTGTACCAGATATGAACTGGTCACAGAGCTTGCTTATACACACCAGCTGCGTTCATCATAAAATCCTTTAATGCTCTGCCAGGTATGGCTGAGATTAACTTAAATAAGGTATAAACAACGAGGAGTCCTTGTGGCACCTTAGAGACTAACACCTTTTTGGAGGCATAAGCTTTCATGGGCTTATCAGATGCATGGAGTAGAAAATACAGTAGAGAGGTATAAATACAAAGCACATGAAAAGGTGGGAGTTGCCTTACCAAGTCGGGGGTCAGTGCTAATGAGCCAATTCAATTAAGGTGGAAGTGGCCTATTCTCAACAGTTGACACTTTTGTAGTGCTAATGAGGCCAGTGTAATCAAGGTGGCCCATTTCAAACAATTGACAAGAAGGTGTGAGTATCAACAGGGGGAAAAATAGTTTTTGTAGTGACCCATCCACTCCCAGTCTCTATTCAAGCCTAAGTTAATTGTATCCAGTTTGCAAATTAATTCCAGTTCTGCAGTTTTTCATTGGAGTCTGTTTTGAAGTTTTTTTTTTGAAGAATTGCCACTTTTAAGTCTGTTATTGAGTGACCAGGGAGGTTGAAGTGTTCTCCGACTGGTTTTTGAATGTTATGATTCCTGATGTCAGATTTGTGTCCATTTATTTTTTTGCATAGAGACTGTCCAGTTTGACCAATGTACATGGCAGAGGGGCATTGCTGGCACATGATGGTGTATATCACATTGGTAGATGTGCAGGTGAATGAGCCCCTGATGGTGTGGCTGATGTGGTTAGGTCCTATGATGGTGTCCCTTGAATAGATATGTGGACAGAGTTGGCACCGGGGCTTGTTTCAGTGTTTGATTCCTGGGTTAGTGGTTCTGTTGTGTGGTGTGTAGTTGCTGGTGAGTATTTGCTTCAGGTTGGGGGGCTGTCTGTAAGCAAGGACTGGCCTGTCTCCCAAGATCTTTGAGAGTGATGGGTCGTCCTTCAGGATAGGTTGTAGATCCTTGACGATGCGTTGGAGAGGTTTTAGTTGGGGGCTGAAGGTGATGGCTAGTGGCGTTCTGTTATTTTCTTTGTTGGGCCTGTCCTGTAGTAGGTGACTTCTGGGTACTCTTCTGGCTCTGTCAATCTGTTTCTTCACTTCAGCAGGTGGGTATTGTAGTTTTAAGAACACTTAATAGAGATCCTGTAGGTGTTTGTCTCTGTCTGAGGGGTTGGAGCAAATGCGGTTATATCGTAGCGCTTGGCTGTAGACAATGGATTGTGTGGTATGATCTGGATGAAAGCTAGAGGCATGTAGGTAGGAATAGCGGTCAGTAGGTTTCCGTATAGGGTGGTGTTTATGTGACCATCGCTTATTAGCACCATAGTGTCCAGGAAGTGGATCTCTTGTGTGGACTGGTCCAGACTGAGGTTGATGGTGGGATGGAAATTGTTGAAATCATGGTGGAATTCCTCAAGGGCTTCTTTTCCATGGGTCCAGATGATGAAGATGTCATCAATGTAGCGCAAGTAGAGTAGGGGCATTAGGAGACAAGAGCTGAGGAAGCGTTGTTCTAAGTCAGCCATAAAAATGTTGGCATACTGTGGGGCCATGCGGGTACCCATCGCAGTGCCGCTGATTTGAAGGTATACATTGTCCCCAAATGTGAAATAGTTATGGGTGAGGACAAAGTCCAGCCACCAGGTTAGCCGTGACATTATCGGGGATACTGTTCCTGACGGAACAGTATGTAACAGGCATGTTACACACAGTGCCACCTAATGACTGAGTGGTATAGCAAAGTGTGATGAAGTGGGGAATTTTCTTGATGCCTTGTATGAGTGCTGTGTGTGCCTCAGTTTCCCCTATGTGCTGCATCTGCAACGAGGTAGTGGGAGAGCGTGTTTGTTGTTGCAGAGGGCCAGGTCTGACCTCACCTAACAGCCTGGACCCTGAATTTAGCAAACAATGACCCAGAGGCCTGCCCCATCTTGGAAGCCAGCCGGTCTCAGCCAGTGCAGGAACAAAGGACAGAAGAGAGAGGACCCAGGTGATCTGTTTGCCTGGGACTGAAGAAAAAGGATGGAGCAGGAGCTGTGGGGAAGGTGATATAGGTGGTCGGCTGGCAGGAGGGGTCTTCTGGACTGGGGACAAAGAACAGCCTGAGCCTACCTGGCCGGGGCTGAGACTGGCCGGGCCTGAGGGCCCTGAGAAGTTCCAGCGCTGGGTTCAGACTTCCAATAAACTGTTCTGTGTCATGGTGGCTGAGAGTCATTGCAAGCTGGAGATCGGGTGGCGTTGCTCCCTTGGGGGGTGGAGGTCCCAGGGGGGCCAGAGTGAGGGAACTCCCTGAGGGGGTTGAGCCAGGCTCTGGAGGCTCCACAAGGTGCAGTTCCAGGGCTTAGCCCCCAAGAGAGAGTGGACCCCCAATCAGGCTGGCGCACTGACGGCGCTCCCCCCCCCCCGGACTGTACAGAGCCAAGCGAGTGCACAGTTAGCTTGCCACTGCCGGGGATGTGTACGGCGCCCTGCGGGGGGCATGGTATTTGTCTGAGGCATGTGTGGCTGGGCCTGTAGCATGCCATGGGGGGTGACAGCTGGGGCGTGTGGTGTCCCAGGGCAGCCACTCTGCTCCACCATCCCTGGCTTGCTGACCCCCTTCGCTGGGAGCTCGTCCCACGTGCCCCGCCCCTGCCGCAGGGTCTGGGCTGAGGAACCTGTAGCTGCTGGAGCTGAGAACTGTGGCTGGACACAGGGATGTCTCTGACCTTCTCCCCCTGGGCTGGGGCTCCGAGCGGCCATGGGATCCTGGGGAGATAACCACTACCTTATACCCACTGGCATGCAGTGGGGGGCACAGGTCAGTGCAGGGGCAGCCCCAGGATGGGCCAACAGGGCCTGGGGACTGAGGCCTGCCGGGAGCACTGCAGGGGAGTGTGGGCAGCCATCGGTGGGGTGTATGGGGGAAGGCCAATGGGCTAGGCCAGGTAGGGCATGGCCCTTTCTGAAGGGGCTAGCGTGGAGCTGCCCGGGCTGGCCTTGGCGAGGGGCGGGGAGTGAGCAGCTTTCCCAGCCTGGAACCCTCCCTGCAGCAGGCGGCTGGCCCAGCCGCTAAGCACCCCCAGGAGACGCCCGGAGATCCCAGCCAGGCGGAGGTGCAGGGCACGTTCCTGCTTGGGATCCCTGTGGCCAGGGGAAGCTGGGCTGCCCCCCCCCCCCATGCATCACCCTGTGCCGCCAGGTTGGCCAAGGAGGGTGGGCACAGGGAAGGGGGCTGCTTCCCACTAGGCAGCATCTCCGGTTGTGCAGGGATCAGGGTCTGGGCGTGGGCACCCTCTGGGCAGCCGGGAGGATGCAGGACAGACTAGAGCTAAGAATAGATGCGGGACAGGGCTTCCTCTGAGACAGTTCATCTTCCTCCAGCCGGCAGCCCCCGCCTGCCTGCTGGCTCAGCCAGGGCACAGCACCCGGCCTGGCCTCCTGCCCCACTGCCCTGCTCGGGGACCTTTGGGGTGCTGGGAGCCAGGACTCCTGGGTTCTATCCCTGGCTTTGGGAGGGGAGGGGCATCTGATGGCTAGAGGGGTGGGAAGTGGGGCCTGGGAGCCAAAATGTCATTGTGCCCGAAGCTTGTTTAGGAAGTGGATACCACTCATTGCCTCAGTTTCCCCCCTGTGATGCCTGTGTCCCCTACAGGCTCGGGCTGTGCAGTTCTCTCCTGAGTCTGCATGAAGCATTTGAAGTCCCCTCTGTCACGGGTCCACAGGCCTGGTACTTGCACAGCTCAGGAACAACCCCTGGGGGAACCCCTTACTGTGCCAGCCCCCTCAGGATCACTCTCTCTCTGGGAGGGCCCCTTGGCTTCCCTGCCTTCTGGGACCGACCTTCGGAGCCTTCAGCCCCCTCTGTCGCGCCGTGAGCTCCCTGCAGCAAGGCCCCCTGAGCTGGACCCCTGGGGGAGACGTGTGCCCCAAAGGGAGCACTGCACCCCCACCTCCCCTGATCGGCCGGGACTCTCAGCCGGGGGTTAGCAGGTGTCTGGAACACGGCGTAGCCAGTCATTGGTTACCACAGAGAGCAGCAAGTTACAGCCTGGGCCGGCAGGGTCAGCCCCGAGCCCCCTGACCCCTTTAGTCCCCATCCAGACACATCTCTCCTGCCTCCAGCCACCCCGTGGAACCACCCCACCGGGCCCCTCCTCAGCCCTTTGTCCTCCAGCTGCTCACACCTGGCCGGCTCCCTGCGGTGGGGGAACCATCCAGGGATAGTCACCAGGTACCCAACGTCCAGGCCACTGTCTTCGTCCCCAGGCCCCAGCCAGGCGCAGTCACCCCATGATCTCTGCGAAGAATAAATAATCCTTCCCCCCACCTAATAACCAGGCAGCGCCTCGGGGGAAACCGAGGCACAAAAATCCAAAATATTATGAGAAATTCCCACTCAGTCACATCCCTCCCCCTTTGAGCCTGGCCCGAATGGGGTCACTTCAGCCAGTGAGTGGGGGTGGAGGGGGGTTTCAACCCCCCAATGTTGGCATCTCGCCCGTTTCCGAAGCAGTGCTTCCAGCAGGAACCTTCGAGATTCCTTTAGCACCCTCGTTAAAACATCACACGTCCCGTATCCAGTCCGCAGCTCGGAGCCGGGTCCCGTCTGCCCTTAGGGCCGGGCTGGTCGCTCGCACTCACAGGGGGCACATGAGGAGCTGTCATGAGACCTGTGCCCATTTGCCACCCCAAAGCCCTTGCCACTGCCTCCTCCCCGTCGTCTGCGAGCGAGGGCAGCGAACTCCCCCTCCCCGTGTTGGCCGACTGGGCTGCCCTGACCCCCAGGTTGGAACAGGGGGGTGAGCCCTTGGGCATTTGGTGATCAGCTGGGCAGGGGGGAGCTGCGTAGTGGAGGGGGTGTTTGGTGATCAGCTGGGGGGGGGGCTGGGCGGTGCTTGGCTGGGGGTGCTGCAGGGTGCTTGGCTGGGGGGGCTGCGGGGTGCTCGGCTGCGGGGAAGGGCTGGGCGGTGCTCGGCTGGGGGGACTGTGGTGTGCTCGGTGCTGGGTCCCAGAACCAGGGAGGTCCAGTCGCTGTTAGAAGCTGCTGGCGAAGGTGGGTAACAGCCCCCCTGCCCCAGCACGTCAGTCAGCCACAGGGGCGGAACAGGGGCGTCAGGGGGCAGCTCCCCCATGCCCGGACCCCACCAATGGGCTGGAAACTCATTTGTCTGTCAGCAGCGCACAGGGGGTGAGTGCGGGGAGACCCTGGGGAGTCAGGGGGGCGCTGCACAGCTGGGGGCTCCCTGCAGCCCCCCCACAGAAAGCTTCTGGGATGGCACTGCGGACATAGGGGTGTAGGCTCCCGGCTGTGCTGTGCCACCTAGTGCCAATGGCCCCCCATAGCTGATTGGCAGGGGGCAGCCCCCCACTCTGGGGGGTGGGGGCTGTAGCTGATCACACCCGTTCTCCTTCTCTACAGACCTGCTGGCAGCAGCAGGTGTCAGAAAAGACACCCCCAGCCTAACCAACCCCCCACCTTCCCCCACGGGGGAAAGGCCCCACACCCCACTCCGCATCCCCGCTCCAGCCTAACCTAATCCCCCCAGCCAGCCCAGCCCTAGGGGGGAAAGGCCCCACGCCCCACTCCCTGCCCCCACCCAGCCTAACCTAACCTCCCCAGCCTGCCTCTGCCAGGGAAAGGCCCCATGCCCCACTCCCCAACCTCCAGCCCTGGGGCCGGGGCAGGACCTTCCCTCCACACCCTGACTTGGGGGGCAGAGCCTGGCAGCCAGAGGTGGGGGATGGGGGGAGGCCCCTGCTTGCGAGCGGCTCGTGGGGGGGGGTCCTGGCCAGGTGGCCGGGGGGGCATATCAGTTACAGCACATGAGCTCATTTGTCTGGCAGTAATGACGGGGCGCCCGGCGCCGATGCCCCCCCGCCCCCAGCTAGGCCCAGCCACAGCAACTGTGCTGGCAGCCTGGCTGTGCCCCCCCCCGCAGGGACCCCATGGGGCTAGGCCATCCCAGCACCGTTCCAGGCCCCACCCCCCCGGGCAGAGGGAGGCCGCGCCAGGCGCTGGCCCTTTGAGGGGCTCCGGCTGAGCCCCCGATGACAGACACGGCGCACCCTTGATGAGTTCATCCTACAGCTGAGCCTGTCTGTTACCTCCCCGCCCAGGGGGGAGGGGGCATTTCCAGCCTAACACCACGGCCCCCCCCCCAAGGTCCCCCACCAGTTCCCCCGATCCCCCTGCACAAGGGACTGCGGGGCAGAGGGGCAATCGTCCAGCCCCCCCGGAGCTGCCACTGAAACACTGGCAGGCCCAGCCAGACCCATTCCTCTGAACCCCCCCGGGGGCCCCCGACCACAGGAAATGCCAGCTAGTCTAGCCAGGCCGCAGTTTTGCCTGGGGGGGGCCCCCAGGTCTCCTGCCGGCATCATGGGGCTGGGTGCGTGGCTCAGAGCAGCCCATGGGGCTTGGTTCCTGGAGGCCCCCGGAGCATGGGGAGGGGCTGCATGCACCCCGGGGCCTGTTGGGGGCTGTCTGCATTTCCATCCATCCCAGTGAGAGTTTCTAGACCCTCCCAGACTCCCTTGGGGGAGCTGGCCCCAGTGCGGGTGCCCCCCTGTAGGACCATCGGCCCCTGGCCCCAGTTTTCCCCAGGCTCTGGCCTTGTGGAACACTGGACCCCTATCAGTGTCTCAGCACCACAGGCCAGGAGGGACCCACAACACCTGCAATCCCATAATGCTACACAACACCCCTCAATGCTGCTCCGCCCCACAACACCCCAACACCCGCACCCATCAACGCTGCACCGCCACAACCCTCTCAGCACTGCAAAACACCCCTCGACGCTGCACCGCCCCACAACACCCCAACACCCGCACCCATCAACGCTGCACCGCCACAACCCTCTCAACACTGCACAACACCCCTCGACGCTGCACCGCCCCACAACACCCCAACACCCGCACCCATCAACGCTGCACCGCCACAACCCTCTCAACACTGCACAACACCCCTCGACGCTGCACCGCCCCACAACACCCCAACACCCGCACCCATCAACGCTGCACCGCCACAACCCTCTCAGCACTGCACAACACCCCTCAACGCTGCATCACCCCAACACCCACACCCATCAACGCTGCACCCCCACAATCCTCTCAACACTGCACAACACCCCTCGACGCTGCACCACCCCAACACCCACACCCATCAACGCTGCACCCCCACTACCCTCTCAACACTGCACAACACCCCCCCACAACATCCCCACAATACTGCACAACACCCCCACACAACACCTGCACCCCTCAACACTACACAACCCCCCACCCCCACACAACATCTCTACCCCGACAACACTGCAGAACACCCGCAATGCTGAATAACAACCCTGTACAATACCCCCATCCCTCAACGCTGCACAACATACATGCCCCCGCACAACACCCACACCCCCAATGCTGCACAACCTCCCACCCCACACAACACACCCGCACATGCACAACACCCACACCCCTCAACACTGTACACCCCTTCACATCTGCACTCCCATAACACTGCACAACACCCCCCAACGCTGCATAACAACCCTGCACAACACCTGCACTCCTCTACACTGCACCCCCCAACACCCAACACCCACTTCCTCCGCCCCCTGCTGCTGGTGATGGCTCATCTTAAGTGATCACTCTCCTTACAGTGTGTATGATAAACCCATTGTTTCATGTTCTCTGTGTGTGTGTATATAAATCTCTCCTCTGTTTTTTCCACCAAATGCATCCGATGAAGTGAGCTGTAGCTCACGAAAGCTTATGCTCTAATAAATTTGTTAGTCTCTAAGGTGCCACAAGTACTCCTTTTCTTTTTGCGAATACAGACTAACACAGCTGCTACTCTGAATTCCACAACACTGTACACCCTCACAACACCTGCACCCCCACAACACTGCACAACACCCCACCCCACACAACACCCACACAGCTGCAACAGTGCACCACACCTCTGCACAATGCCTGCACACCCCACACAATACCCCCAATGCTGCATAAGAACCCCACACAACACCCCCCCCGCAGAACCGCACTCCCCATCCCCGCACAACACCCGTACTCCTGCAATGTGGCATACACCCCCCTGCACTATAGCCCAGGCTGCCAGGTGCCCCTCTTGCTGAGCGCTGTCTCATTATTTCCTTGTGTGATGAAGTGGGATTTTTTGGTAATTTTATCAGGCCTGGGTATGCCTCAGTTTCCCCTATATGCTGCACTGTCCTCTGGGATGGAAAGGGCCATTTGCTCTCAGGCAGGCTCAGACCCAGGTGTGAACAGCACCTGGCTGGCTGGGGCTAAGTGGGTCACTGCAAAGGGACTGGCTGAGGCCGACCCCACATCAGTGGAGAACCCAATATGACGACAATGGCAAATCCAACCACCAGGACTTTGATGCCTAGCGACTGATGTCCATGGATGGTCACATCCACAGGGAGCCAGCAGCATCTCCCTAACTCGGGAACAAGGACTGGGGGGCAGGGGTACGCATGGGCTGTGGGATGCTGTCCGGGCTCAACTGGAGTCACGGACGAGATCAGCCAGATGGACAGACAGAGCTTCAACCAAGGGTCACTTGTGACGAAACGGGACTGTTCTTAATGTTTTCTCTGAATACTGTGTGGGTGCCTCAGTTTCCCCTAGGCATTTCTTAAGTATCCAGGTGGTTGGATAAGGGGGTGTTCCTGTGAAGCTGAAAAGATGTTAGCTCCCAGCTGAGCAGCCCCCAGAGTCACCGGCAGCAGTGGCTGGGCCAGAGGAACAGGAATTAAAGCCAAGTGAGGATGGCAAATCAGCCCCCCCACCCACCCCCAGCTCCCTGGGACACTCTCAGCTGCAGGGTTGAGAACAGACCCCTGAGTGCCAGCCACTGCCCCACAATTCCTGGTGCCACCTCCATCCCAGCAGCGGACAGCCCAGAGCAGCCCAGCCACTATCTGCCTGCACCCCCCCCCAGCTGGGTCTGAGCGCCCCCCCAGGTGCCAGGGCAGCTGTCAGCCCATGACAGATGGGCCCGTGTCCAGAGACCCACCCGGGGTGCACTCAGCGCCTGGCACAGCAGGGACGAGCACCCAAAACCCCATGCCAAACTTTCCCTTTCCGTGGCCCTGCCCCCAAAGACAGGAGCCCCAGCTGGGAGCAGTGCTGGGACCTGGGGGGTCAGGCGCAGCTGGCTGGGAACATGGAGCCCCCCCAGCCAGCCACGCCCCCCATTCCCAGCAGCATTCCTGCCCCTCAGTCCCAGCGCAGGCAGGCCGCTCATTTACCAATGTCAGCAGCCCAGTTGGTTTGAATTAGCCTCCTTGTGCTGTCCCAGCCGGGCTGATAAGTGGGGGGTGCGGGGGGGCGCGGGATGCGCCGGGGGACCAGCCAGCTCTGGCCCAGCTCCGGCTTCCTGCTCTGCTCTGTGTAACGCCGGAGCCCCCGGCCTGCGTCTGACAGGCTAGGGCTGCAGGAGCCAGAGCCCGTGGTGACAGATACAGCAAAGGGCCCCTTGCCCGGGCTCCAGGCCTGCCAGTGCCCCCCCTCCCCACGGACTGGGCCCTGCCCTGCTGGGCCCGTCTCCCTGGGGCGCTCCCTGGCTCTGCCCAGCCCGGCTGATGGGGTGAGGGGCTGTTCTGTCCCGGGGGTGTTTGAACGGCGCTGACCCTGGCGCAGGCTCTGGGGGGATGCGCTGCAGCAGTGCCGGCACCTTCCGGAGGGAAACAGGCGGGGGGCTCAGAGTATCCGGGGGCAGCAGGGCTAGGAGGGCTGGGAGTCCCTGTGTTCAGGGGGAGGTGGAATGGGGAGTCCCTGTGATCAGGGGGCTGGGCTGGGAGTTCCTGTGTTTGGGGGGGCTGAGCAGGGGGGCTGGGCGGGGAATCCCCATGTTTAGGGGGGCTGGGTCTCCCCGAGTTTGGTGCAGGGCTGGGTCTCCCTGTGTTCAGGGGTGCTGGGTGGGGAGTACCCATGTTCAGGGGGGCTGGGAGACCCCAGCCCCATGTGCTGCAGGCCCAGCTCCCACGGTCCCAGCTGGCTTTGCCCTGTGCCCTCTGCTCTGCGTTTCACCAGGTACTTAGCAGCGGGCGAGCGCTCGGCCCTGGGCTGCCCCCCCGGCCTGCCGGCTGCCTGAGGGATGGCCAACAGCTGGGCTGGGCACTGCGCAGGCCCGCGTGGGAAGGGCAGGGCCGGGGTAACCGGATCCCCCCCAGGGGCTCCCGGGCGCGGGGTCAGCCCAGCCGCGCAGAGCTCAGGGGTTAAGGATCGGCCATGGGGATGCGCTGCTAATTGCCAGGCCGTGCGGCATAAATCACAGAGCCAGAGGCAGCCCCCTCCTGCCCAGCCCCTCCCCAACGCAGCCCCGGTGGGGCGATGAATGACCGGCTGCCCCCACAGCCAGACAGGGCACAGAGCCGCCCGGCCAGCAAACCGTGAGGGGCACCAGCAGAGCTGGGGGCAGGGCTGGGATTGCGGGGGCCGCAGGTCAGGCTTGAGGGGCGCTGGCAGAGCTGGGGGGGGCCAGGCTGGGGGAATCCCTGATTTCTCTTCCACCCCCTTATCAGATTTCCCTGACACAGCTGAGGGTCTCGTACTGAGGGGGCAGGGAAAGTTACCACCTGTTCTCCCAGGGAAACCCTGGGACGTGGGCACCCGACTGGTTCCTGCGTCTTGATGGCAGGGGAGTCCAGGGCCACAGCGCGAAAGGGGGGTTCCTAGTACTGGGTGGAGGAAGCTCCTTTAGGATAAGTCCATGGCTGAGTGGCCGGGATCCCGTGCGGCCGTCAGGGACCCTGGCCAGGGCCTGCTGCAGCTGTGGGTCCCCCCACACCCCCAAGAGGCTGGCCCAGGCTGCAGCCTGTGAGTGAGCTGGGGGGGACAGGACCAAGCGCCCATCTCAGTTCTGGGACCAGGTGCTGTGAGCCATGGGCCACCCGAGGGATAAACAACCCAGGAGCCGGCCCCAGGCCAGAGGCAGGGCCCAAGCCAGCCAGCCCCACGCAGCAGCAGCCCCAGGGCAAGCCCCAGCCTGGGTCACAAGGGGGCTTCGGCAGCCCCCCAGAAGAGGCAGTGAGCACCATGACGGAGCGCCCCTGCCACGCGGCCGCTCCGGGCGGGGAAGCTGAGGCCCCAGGACGTCTCAACAAACCCTGGGTTCCTGGGACCTGCCCAGGAATCGCCCAGCTCAGGGCTCCACTGCCCGGGGCAGCGCCAGCACAGCCGGGATGGAGCAGGGACATTCACTGGTCGGGGGAGCTGGGGCCATGCTCACTGCCTGGCCCCCACTCAGGGCTGCACTCTCTGCTCATCCCTCCCACCCCCGGCCATGCTCTCTGCCCCCCATCCCGCCGTGCGCCCAGAGCTGCCAAGCCAGCTGCGTTCCCTTCCAGGTCTGCTTTTCAGGGCTGGGCGGCGCGGGCTGGGCGCTGGGCCAGGGCCAGGCTCAGGAGCACCTGTTGGGTCTCCAGGAATAGGAGACACCAGCCGCCTGGCTCGTGTGTGCAGCTGGCCGGCCGGTCCAGCCGCAGCTCAACAAGCCACGCGGTGCGGGGGCCTGCCCGTGACCTGCCATGGGGAGCAGGGCCCAGCACCTCCCCCAGCGCCCCCATGGGCAAGGGTGCCCCTCCGCCTATCCCTAACCCAGCAGCCTGGGAGCAGCCCATTCCCCCCTGCGCTTGCCACCAGCCCTGCCGAGGCCTCCAGGGGCCAGAGGAATTCAGGGGGTGCCCCCCCTGCAGGCAGGCAGTGCCCCGCCCCCCAGCAGCCCCGGACCTGCTGTTCTGCCCAGCTGGCTGCAGTACCGTGCCCACAATAGTGGCAAATTGGCCGAGTGCGGTGAAGCCAGCCGGGGGCAGGCCCCCCCACCAGGAATCCCAGGGCCCACAATTTTATCATGGCTCATTATCTGCACTGCAGAGGGGCAGCCCCACGGCCCCAGACCCATTATTTCCCCATCACTCCTGGGGGGGGGTGTTGGCGGGGGGGAACAAGCCCGAGGCAGCTGTGATGGTGATTAATCTATTGAGCACAACAGAGCAACTGGCGCTGGATAAACGTCTCCACGCAGCTCCCTCTCTCGCTACAAGAGAACGGGGGGCACCGTGTGGCCCTGGCACCCGGGGCCCACAGCCCCCCTGCATGGCGCAGGAATGGCTGTGATGGCTGTGTCGGAAGGGGGACCAGGGCCGGCTCGTGGGAAGGGCTGGGTACTGCCGCAGGCAGGGTGGGAGGGGTGTGTTTGTTCCCTCCCATGGGTGCTGCCCAGCGCTTGCCCAGCATGGCTCCCCTGCCCCCTTTCCCCTGGTGCCACACACGCACCGGCCGGCCAGGGATTTTCAACTGTTTTATTCAAAAAATAGACTCAGGCTGGGGCAGGAGGGTTTAAGTTAGGGGGGAGGGGAGGGTGGGGTGGAGGGGCTGCAGGGTATGGGGTCTCTGGGCAGGGCAGTGCCCTCTGCCCAGCCCCCTACCTCCTCTTCTCCTTCACGCTGTAATGCAGGAGCAGGGGCGCAGGCTGCAAGGCAAGAGAGTGGCTGTGAGAAGAGAGGGATGGCCAGCGGGACCACCCCTCCCAGCCCCCCCAGCGCACACATGCCCCCCCCGCTACCTGCCAGCACAGCCCCCCTGCCACCCCCTGCTGCCTGCCAGCGCAGCCAGACCCCACCAGTGCACCCCCTGCGAGCTCAAGCGAGGGAGAAGCGCCCAGCCCTGGGAGGAAGCCACCTCCCCGGCACTCAGCAGGAGGTGGGAGAAACAGCGGGCAGGGCTCTGGCAGGCAGCACCAGGCCAGGGCTGGGACCCGCTGCGTGCCGGGGAGAACTAGGGCCCTGCCCCACAATGTGCCCAGCATGGCTGCTGGGCTGCGCTCGCGCTACAGGTACCCCGGCCAGGCTCGACACCCCCTGCCCAGGCCAGTGCCCGTGGCCCCGCACCCACCTTGCCGAACCAGCGGGACAGCCACAGCTGCTTCATGGTCATGTGATCAGGGAGCACCTCGCTGCCGTAAAGGATCTGCACCTGCCACGGAGACGCTGCATCACCAGGTGGATGGGCGCTGCCCACGGTGCCCGGCCTGGAGAGCCCCCCAGCCCCACGGTGCCCGGCCTGGAGAGCCCCCCAGCCTGTCCAACCGCACCTGCAAACCCCCCCAGCCCCACGGTGCCCAGCCTGAGACCCGCCCATGGTGCCCGGCCTGGAGAGCCCCCCAGCCGCTCCAACCGCACCTGCAAACCCCCCCAGTCCCACCGTGCCCAGCCCGACAGCCTCCTGCAAAATGGCCCACCCTGGGCTGGCAGCGCAGGGCCGCCACGGCCCACGTGGATCACTCACATGCTGCAGCGCCAGCCCCAGGCGGTGGCACAGGACCCTGCGCAGGTGGCACACCTGGGCCCGCACCGAACAGCGCACGTACTTCTGCTGCAAGGGAGAGCGTGGGTGAGGGCAGAGCGCCAGAGGAGCACGTGCCAGCCCCCGCCCCCCCAAGTGCACCATGGGAGGCCCCCAGGACTGGGACAAACAGACCTCCCGGCCAGCCCCCAGCACGCACCCCCTCCCCCAGCGACTCCCAGCGTGAAACCCCCGGCCAGCCACAGCCCCTTGCCAGCACACCCCCTGCCCCCCCCGCCTCCGCAGCACACATCCCCAGGCCAGCCCACCCTGCACACAGCCCCGGCCAGCCCCTGCCCCCCCCAGCATGCATCCCCAGGCCAGCCCACCCTGCACACAGCCCCGGCCAGCCCCTGCCCCCCCCAGCATGCATCCCCAGGCCAGCCCACCCTGCACACAGCCCCGGCCAGCCCCTGCATGCCCCAGCTACTCCACACAGACCCCCCCGGGGCTCCCCCTGACCACCTCCCACCCCCAGCGCTGCACCACCCTACCCTGGTGCAGTGTTTGCTGGGCAGGGCTCTGGGCTGGCACAGCCCCCTTTGGGCCAGGGGGCATCCCTGGCATGGACCCAGCAGGAATTGGGACACGTTGGTGCCCAGCCCAGGGGTGTGGGTCTGATGGGGGACACAGGAGACATCAATGGAAGGAGCCACCCGGGCTGCCCTCCCCCCACCCCGGCAAGGGGCCTGGCCACTGCCTCCAGCCCCCCCAGTTAGCGAGACAGGATCCTGGGGCTGCAGGGGCCTTGCACAGCACTGGGAGGTCAAGCTCCCAGCCCAACCCCCGCAGGGGAGCCGGACAGTTGGGGGGAGGGCCAGGCCCTGGCCAGCTGGGGGACAAGGACACTGGCTGGGAGGAGCCAGTGTCCTCACCTGCCTGCCCACAGAGCGCTGAGAGAACGCAGGAAACACCGGCCGGCGTCCGGCCCCCCGCGTGCTGGCCCCAGCGCCCCCCTGGGAGCCAGGCAGGATCGTGGTGCCCCCGGCTGCCAGCAGCCGGCCACCCCCCGCCTGGCCTTACCTGCAAACCAGTCTTGTTCTTCTCTTTGCTGGAGCTGGGGAGAGACAAGAGGGGACAGCCCATGAGAGCTGGGCTTGCTGGCCTGGCCAGCCGGGGGAGGGGCAAACCCTGCCCTGGGGCGCTGGCACAGCTAGTGCCCACAGGGAGGGTGCAACATGGGCACTGGCTGGCCCTCTTCACAGCAGCTCCCCCTGGGAGCTCCTAAACCCAGCCTCATCGCTTCCACCCCACAGCCCAGAGCCCCTAGCCGCAGACACCCCCCGGCCAGACAGGGCCCTGTGCTCCCCTCGTCTGCCCCGGGGAACACAGGCCAGACCACCTGCACTGCTCCCGCTCGCACAGGAGCCGCATCTTAGAGACACACCAGCCCTGACCCTCCCTGTGGAAACGGCTCGTGGGTCGTTCCCCTCCCTGGCCAACGTGTGGGCTTCACGTCCCGTCTGAATGTGGCTCGCCTCAGCTTCCAGCCCCCAGCCCCCAGCCTGCCCTCTGCCAGGCCGAAGGGCCCCGGACGCCACATTTCTGTTCCACGCGTAGGAGCCAACAGACGGGGACCCAGCCACCCTGACCCTTCTCTTTAAATCGACCAGGCTCCCTACGTCTCTCACTCCAGGGCAGGTTTCTAACCCTTTGATCGCTCCCAAGGCGCTTCTCCCCCCTCCACGTTCTCAACGCCCCTCTTGAGCTGTGGGCACCAGAGCCAGTCACAGGATCCCAGCAGCAGCCACCCCAGAAAGTCACCCCTGGGCTCCTGCTCGACATCCCCCGTTTGCACAGCCCAGGACGGCATTCGCCTTCTGGCCGCAGCGTGGCAGTCAGCCACTCACCCGCCACGACCCCCCGCCGGTCTGGACGGCCTGCAGCCTTTGCCCCTTTCACCCTGGTGCTTGTGCCCAGCCTGCCAAGCGACCAGCTTGCTCTGGGACGGACCTGCCCTCACCACTTCCCCCTCCCCCGACCTTGGGGCCACCTACCAACTTCAACAGGGAGGGGTCCATGGGCTGGGCAGAGCAGAGCTGCCTTTGCAGCCAGTCCCGAGGCTGGGGCTTTGGGATGGAGAGAGCTCGTACCCAGCAGGGGGCGCTCTCCCCTCCCCCCCAACGCGTACTATGGGGTACTGGGCTGCTGGCCGTTCTGCCTCCCAAACCCCAGGTAAACCCGGAGCCTGACCAGACCCGTGACTCAGGTCTCCGGCCCCTCCCCAGAGAAGCCGCATTAAGCCTGGTGCTCTGGCCAAAGTCTCACTCCGGAATCCCACTCGGTCTCCCTAAGGACCCACCCCAGCCTCCACGGACCCAGGACTCCCCCAGGCTCCGTGCCCTGAGCAGCTGGGGGTTATTAAACAGGTTAGTCCCACCCCAGCGCTGGCTGCATGGCTGTGGTGTGCGTGGGTTTCTCAGAGCAGGCACGGAGGGATCCGGGCAGAGCTGGGGGCACTGGGAGGGAAGCCCAGGGCGGGAGAGCAGGGAACTGTGGATCAGCATCGAGAGGCACGTTGCCACCCCCAGTCCTGGGCAGGGTTCAGTGACCCCATCTGCTGAGCCCACCCCCCACGGGCACCGCCCCACTGACCTCTGCCGCTCCAGGCACAGGGAGACGTGCTCGTCATAGCGGTAGTAGTGAGCACGGGAGTGGTCGAAGCTGCTGTAGGGCAAACCCATCGTGTCGACCACGGGATCTGGAGGGGGACGCACGGCAGTGAGACGGGGACAGCGATGGGCCCAGCCCCCCCGGAGCCAGCAAACGGGGCCCACAGGAGACCAGCCCAGCAGACAGCAGTGAGTGGGGCAGGATGGATGCCCCACGGAGAGGCAGCTACAGCCTGCCCCCACTGCCCCTCCCCCTGCCGCCCCATCCCATCCCCCAGCTCCGCAGAGACCCTTCCTCCCCATCTCCCTGTTCTCCCCGAGCTCTGTGGAGCCCCCTCCCCCTGCTACCCCATCCCTCTGTCCTGCCCCCCCAGCTCCACAGAGCCCCCTCCCCTGCCACCCCGTCCCACCCCCCGCAGCTCCTCCCTCCCCATCGCCCTGTTCTCCCCCAGCTCCGTGAAGCCCTCCTCCCCCTGCCACCCCACTGTCCCCCCACATCCCAGACCCCTGTCCTCCCACCCCCAGCACAGGGCTCAGAGCCCCCCCAGGCTAGGCACAGCGCACTGTGAGTATCGCACCCTCGCTGCTGGGCTGGGTCACTCGGTCGAGCCCGCGCGACTGGTAGAACTCCCGGATCCGCTTCTCCTCGCCTGCAGGGAGAGGGGGCAGTGCTCAGCGCCCAGCTAGCTTCCCGCACTCGGGAGGGCCCCTGCCCCCCCCAGTAGGGCCTGGCATAGGCTGTGTGCTCTGGGGTGAAGGCAGTCTTGTCCTGCCCAAGTAGCCCTGGCCGGGCAGGGGACTGAGAAGCACCAGGGCTGCGGTGTGGAGCCATCGACTGGGCGTCTGCTAGTCGCAGGCCGGCCCTTTGTGCTGATGGCTCCCTACTCAGGGGCTGCAGGTGGGGCACGGACAGCAGAGCCCCCCCACCCCATCCCCCGGGGCTCACAGCTGCCCCCCATCACAGCAGAGCCACCCGACCTCATCCCTGCCCCCCACAGTAGAGTCCCCCCCTTCCTCCCTAGCCGCCCACTCACTTTCCTGCAGGCCGGGCACCAGCTTGTAGAGCACATCCTGCATGACACGGTCCAGCTTGAGGTTGAGCAGCGGCTGGGTCTCGTGGATCTTGGTGTTGCACATGGGGCAATACTTGCTGGTCTGCAGGTACTTGACAATGCAGCTCTTGCAGACTGGGGGGAGGGCCAGGTGTCAGGGCCAGGGGACCCAGCCTGGCATAGCCCGGGACGCAGGGGGCAGCAGCCCCTACCCCTGCCCGGCTCCCCACCCCGGGCCCATCCAGCCCTGCAGGCGGCTTCAGCCAGCATCCCCTGCCCCTGCCCAGCTGGGGCCCTCGTGGTGCGGGCTGACCCTCCTGCAGGCCCTGGGCGCTGGGCCAGCTCCCGCTGCCCGGCCGAGCTGGGCACCCAGCTTGATCCCCCTCCCCCGGGGCATCTCCAGCCCATGCAGGGCGGTGCGATGCTGCCGCCTGCTGGCCAGGCTCGCTACAGCAGGCAACCCCTGAAAGCACGGGGGGGAGAGGTGGAGGCTGGGCCCTGACCATTCCACCCCGTACCCCCAACCAGCTCCCCCCACACAGCACCCCTCAGCCAGCTCCCTCTGACCCCTCTCCGCCCCTGGCCCAGCTGGCTCCTTCATATGCCTAGGGGGCTCCTAACTCTCCGGGAGAGACGCCGGCCCAGCAGCGGGAGCAGCCTGGCTCCTCTTGCCCAGGTCTGCAGGAGACTCGGGGTCAGAGGGCTCCAGAATGCAGCCCCTGGGCCAGCGACGGCAGGGCCAGGTCGAGCAGCGCAGCCACTGGGAGCCCTGCCCCACAGAAAGATGCTGCCCCCCCCCGCCCTCAGGTGCGGGAGCCTGCTGCCGCCCGCTGCCGTGACACAGCCCGGGGGGCAGGGGCTGTCCCCTGGTGCCCCCCATCCAGCCTGGCCCCCGCACTCACACGTGTGCAGGCACTCGGTGATGGTGGTGGCGTCGATGAAGTACCCGGCGCAGAGACAGCACACGATGTGCTCGTTCAGCTCCTTCATCTTCACCTTCACCTCCTCCTGCCACGCAAGGCACATGTCACCGGGGCCCCTCGCTCCCCACCTGCAGCCCCTGCAATCGTGCTGAGTCCCCTCCCCCCACAGCTCTGCTAGTGCAGCCGCCATCTTGGGGGGCCAATCCAGCAGCCCTTGAACCTACGCTTCTGGGGCTGAGAGAGGGACAAGCGAGGCCCCCCCGCCCCCGCGAGCTGCTCTCGACCCCCAGCTCCTCCTGAGCCGTGTGCTGGCTCAGCCTGGGGTGGTGCCCGGGGAGCCCGTTAGGCCCAGAGACCCCTGCTGCGGGCCAGGGCCCAACCGGGGGACCCTGCGCGGGCACCCCCCAGCTGCCCCAGCAATACGCGGGTGCCCCAGCCTGGCAGGAGGGGGACCCCTGTGGACTGTGGTGGGCAGGAACGGGAGGGGGATCCATGGCTGGGCTGTGGGGTGGGAGGTGAGGGGCGGGGCTACTTCCCCCCCCCAGGCGACATCACCTTAACTATGCCCAAGCCCGGCTGGGGGCGGAGCCTGGCCCCTCGGCCCCGCCCCCTGGAGCGGACTCAGGGTCCCCGGCGGGGGGAGACAAGCGGGCTCACGGCTGCGCATGCGCACGGGCAGCCCACGCCCCGCCAGACACCGCTTTCAGGGCACGTGCGCACCGCCACTGGTGCGCATGCGCGGCCCTGTCCGTCGCCCACTCAGGCGCGGGAGCCCCTCTTCCGCCCGCGCATGCGCGCTGCTCTGTCCGCCCCAAGGCGCGGCCGGTGTTGCGGGAGCCGCGGCGCCTCACCTCGTTGCGGAGCGGGTCCATCTTGTAGACGGCCTGGAGCTGGTTCCGCAGCCGCATGGCGATCGCCATCGGGCCCCCCTGAGGAGGAGACGCCATCTTAGAACCGCCTCCCACCCACTTCCGGGTTGGGGCGGGGCCTGTCCCCACGGCAACGGCGAGAACTACAGCTCCCGCCGTGCCCTGCGCGGCCAGGCCGCCCGCGAGCTGGGGGCGGGGCGCCGAGCGGCTGGCGCGGTGCATGCCGGGAGCTGTAGTCCCTGCTGTCCGCTCGCGTCAGGATGGGTGCCCCCTGGCGGGCCGGGGGGGTAACAGCGCGGGGGCCGTGGGACGCTCCCCTGCCGAGCGCCCCCCCCCGCCGGGTGTGTGCGGTGGCGCCCCCAGCCCCCCAGCAGCGCCCCGGGGGGACCCGGCGCCCCCCAACCCCAGCCCCCCAGCAGCGCCCCGGGGGGGACCCGGCGCCCCCAGCCCCCCAGCAGCGCCCCGGGGGGGACCCGGCGCCCCCCCTCCCCAGCCCCCCAGCAACGCCCCGGAAGGGGACCCGACGCCCCCCGGCCCAGCGCCCCGGGGGGGACCCGGCGCCCCCCGGCCCAGCCCCCCAGCAGCGCCCCGGGGAGGCGGAGAGGGGTCTGGCTGCGGATTCGGGGGCAGGGGTCTGGTTCAGGAGAAGCCCTGTTCTGGTGGGCAGTGGGGTGGTTCAGATCGAGGGGTCGGTTCACAGAGGGGTTTGATCCGGTTCGGGCTGGGGGGACTGGTCCAGTTTGAGAGACTCAGCCTGGGGCGGGATGTGGGGCTGGTCCGATTTGGGGGGTTGGCCTGGTGTTTTGTGGGCACAGCTGGTCCTGACCTCGTCTCCGTGCCTGGGGGAAGGACTGGCAGGACCCGTGTGAATGACGACGCTGGAAATAAAATGTACTTGACGCTTTTCATATTTTTTATTTTTAAAACATTTTAAAGAGGGTTTAAACTCGGTCCCATTTCCTACCCAAACGGCACTTGCGCCCTGGCGGCTGCTCTGAGATGGGGCGTGGGGGGCAGCGGGAAGGTTCCCTTTCCGTGGCCGCAGCACGTGGCTGGGGGGTTGCCCAGCTCTGGCTTTTGTTCGCTGTTTGCACCCACAGGGTTTGACTTTGAACCTTTTCTTTTCTGTGCAGGTGCGTGGATCTTTCTGCCCCGGGGCTCCCGTCGCAGGTGCACCTCCCGCTGCCGCTTAAACTCCTGAATAACACCTGTGCAGGCCAGTGCTGTGTGCAACACAACTCCTGTGTCCATCTTGGCTCCTTTACCACCCTTCCCCTTGGGGGCCCGCAAAAAGTTAATCCAGCCCTGCCCGCCCCATGCCTAGTGGGGGCAGTTCTGCTGGACGCGCAGCTCCGGGAGCCCATGTCTGGCTCCAGGGCAGGGGCTGGCGGGGAGACCCTGAGGCTTCAGCGTGAAAACGGCCCAGCCGTCCTCTGCCCCCCGGCGCCCAGGTCCCTGGCCTGGCCTGCTGCTCCGCGCCCCTGGCAACGGGAGAGCTTTGGGAAAGGGGCCAGTCCGGCAGGACGGGCTCCGGCAGAGCCAGGCTGCTGGCACATCACAGCAGAAAGCGCCGAGAGGAGCTTGTACGCTGAGGGCTGGGGAGGGACGGCTGTGAGGAGCAGGCGGCTCGGCAGAGACGTCCCGTAGGCCGGGGAGTCGCTATCGCCCGCCTCGGAGAGACGTGATAACGTCCAGGTAGGAACAGCAGAAAAACACGCCCAGGAAAAGAACAGGAGGACTTGTGGCACCTTGGAGACTAACACATTTATCTGAGCAGAAGCTTTCGTGGGCCACAGCTCACTCATCGGGTGCAATCGGTGCAAAAACCCGTTGAATTACAGCACGGAGCAGGCGCCCTGCTTTTATAAACGCTGCTGTACGAATGCCCGGCGACCGGACGCTGAGCGGGGGACGCGGGGCTGCCTGGCAGAAGCGTCTCGGGACGCTGATACTCAATAGGACCCAATAACACCCGGGTGCGCGTAGCAACAGGCAGCCCGGCCCCACCCCGCCCAGAGGCCGGGCTGCCGACGGTGCCGATGCCAGGCCCCGAGAGCGGGAGCAGATGGGCTGGGTCACTTGGTGATTCCCGGTTCTGTGCTCCGGGCACTGGGCAGGGTCAGCAGGCGCGGCTGGGGCTGGATGCACCCTCGTCTGCCCCGTCCGGCCCTTGTGTAAAGTGTCGCCCACCCCAACTTCTGCCATAAAGGCTTCCCCGAAAAGAGCCGCGCCACGCCCGCCCCAGCCCCACGGCGTTAGGAACCACCTCCCCGCACAGCTGCCCTGCCCCTGCCCCTGCCCCGTACCCGCTCGGCCCCCTCTGCTGCCCCCTGCCCCACCCGCACGCCCCCTCCGCTGGTGCCCCTACCCGCACAGCCCCCTCCGCTGCCCCCCGCCCCTACCCGCACGGCCCCTTCGCTGCCCCCCGCCCCTACCCGCTCGGCCCCCTCCGCTGCCCCCTGCCTCTACCCGCACGGCCCCTTCGCTGCCCCCCGCCCCTACCCGCACAGCCCCCTCCGCTGCCCCCTGCCCCTACCCGCACAGCCCCCTCCGCTGCCCCCTGCCTCTACCCGCACGGCCCCTTCGCTGCCCCCCGCCCCTACCCGCACAGCCCCCTCCGCTGCCCCCCGCCCCTACCCGCACGGCCCCTCCGCTGCCCCCCGCCCCTACCCGCACGGCCCCTCCGCTGCCCCCCGCCCCTACCCGCACGGCCCCTTCGCTGCCCCCCGCCCCTACCCGCTCGGCCCCCTCCGCTGCCCCCTGCCTCTACCCGCACGGCCCCTTCGCTGCCCCCCGCCCCTACCCGCACAGCCCCCTCCGCTGCCCCCGCCCCTACCCGCACAGCCCCCTCCGCTGCCCCCTGCCTCTACCCGCACGGCCCCTCCGCTGGTGCCCCTACCCGCTCGGCCCCCTCCGCTGCCCCCTGCCCCACCCGCACGCCCCCTCCGCTGGTGCCCCTACCCGCACAGCCCCCTCCGCTGCCCCCCGCCCCTACCCGCACAGCCCCCTCCGCTGCCCCCTGCCCCTACCCGCACAGCCCCCTCCGCTGCCCCCTGCCTCTACCCGCACGGCCCCTTCGCTGCCCCCCGCCCCTACCCGCACAGCCCCCTCCGCTGCCCCCCGCCCCTACCCGCTCGGCCCCCTCCGCTGCCCCCTGCCTCTACCCGCATGGCCCCTCCGCTGGTGCCCCTACCCGCACAGCCCCCTCCGCTGGTGCCCCTACCCGCATGGCCCCTCCGCTGCCCCCCGCCCCTACCCGCACAGCCCCCTCCGCTGCCCCCTGCCTCTACCCGCACGGCCCCTCCACTGCCCCCCGCCCCTACCCGCACGGCCCCTCCGCTGCCCCCCGCCCCTACCCGCACAGCCCCCTCCGCTGCCCCCTGCCTCTACCCGCACGGCCCCTTCGCTGCCCCCCGCCCCTACCCGCTCGGCCCCCTCCGCTGCCCCCTGCCTCTACCCGCATGGCCCCTCCGCTGGTGCCCCTACCCGCACAGCCCCCTCCACTGGTGCCCCTACCCGCACGGCCCCTCCGCTGCCCCCTGCCCCTACCCGCACTGCCCCTCCGCTGCCCCCCGCCCCTACCCGCACAGCCCCCTCCGCTGCCCCCTGCCTCTACCCGCACGGCCCCTCCGCTGCCCCCCGCCCCTACCCGCACGGCCCCTCCGCTGCCCCCCGCCCCTACCCGCTCGGCCCCCTCCGCTGCCCCCTGCCTCTACCCGCATGGCCCCTCCGCTGCCCCCCGCCCCTACCCGCTCGGCCCCCTCCGCTGCCCCCCGCCTCTACCCGCATGGCCCCTCCGCTGGTGCCCCTACCCGCATGGCCCCTCCGCTGCCCCCCGCCCCTACCCGCACAGCCCCCTCCGCTGCCCCCTGCCTCTACCCGCACGGCCCCTTCGCTGCCCCCCGCCCCAACCCGCACAGCCCCCTCCGCTGCCCCCTGCCTCTACCCGCACAGCACCCTCCGCTGCCCCCTGCCCCTACCCGCACAGCCCCCTCCGCTGGTGCCCCTACCCGCACAGCCCCCTCCGCTGCCCCCTGCCTCTACCCGCACGGCCCCTTCGCTGCCCCCCGCCCCTACCCGCTCGGCCCCCTCCGCTGCCCCCTGCCCCTACCCGCATGGCCCCTCCGCTGGTGCCCCTACCCGCACGGCCCCTCCGCTGCCCCCCGCCCCTACCCGCACAGCCCCCTCCGCTGGTGCCCCTACCCGCACGGCCCCTCCGCTGCCCCCCGCCCCTACCCGCACAGCCCCCTCCGCTGGTGCCCCTACCCGCTCGGCCCCCTCCGCTGCCCCCTGCCCCTACCCGCATGGCCCCTCCGCTGCCCCCCGCCCCTACCCGCACAGCCCCCTCCGCTGCCCCCTGCCTCTACCCGCACGGCCCCTTCGCTGCCCCCCGCCCCTACCCGCACAGCCCCCTCCGCTGCCCCCTGCCTCTACCCGCACGGCCCCTCCGCTGCCCCCCGCCCCTACCCGCACGGCCCCTCCGCTGCCCCCCGCCCCTACCCGCTCGGCCCCCTCTGCTGCCCCCTGCCCCACCCGCACGCCCCCTCCGCTGGTGCCCCTACCCGCACAGCCCCCTCCGCTGCCCCCTGCCTCTACCCGCACGGCCCCTTCGCTGCCCCCCGCCCCTACCCGCTCGGCCCCCTCCGCTGCCCCCTGCCTCTACCCGCATGGCCCCTCCGCTGGTGCCCCTACCCGCATGGCCCCTCCTCTGCCCCCCGCCCCTACCCGCACAGCCCCCTCCGCTGCCCCCTGCCTCTACCCGCACGGCCCCTTCGCTGCCCCCCGCCCCTACCCGCACAGCCCCCTCCGCTGCCCCCCGCCCCTACCCGCACAGCCCCCTCCGCTGCCCCCTGCCTCTACCCGCACGGCCCCTTCGCTGCCCCCCGCCCCTACCCGCACAGCCCCCTCCGCTGCCCCCTGCCCCTACCCGCACAGCCCCCTCCGCTGGTGCCCCTACCCGCACAGCCCCCTCCGCTGCCCCCTGCCTCTACCCGCACGGCCCCTTCGCTGCCCCCCGCCCCTACCCGCTCGGCCCCCTCCGCTGCCCCCTGCCCCTACCCGCATGGCCCCTCCGCTGGTGCCCCTACCCGCACGGCCCCTCCGCTGCCCCCCGCCCCTACCCGCACAGCCCCCTCCGCTGGTGCCCCTACCCGCACGGCCCCTCCGCTGCCCCCCGCCCCTACCCGCACAGCCCCCTCCGCTGGTGCCCCTACCCGCTCGGCCCCCTCCGCTGCCCCCTGCCCCTACCCGCATGGCCCCTCCGCTGGTGCCCCTACCCGCACAGCCCCCTCCGCTGGTGCCCCTACCCGCATGGCCCCTCCGCTGCCCCCCGCCCCTACCCGCACAGCCCCCTCCGCTGGTGCCCCTACCCGCACGGCCCCTCCGCTGCCCCCCGCCCCTACCCGCACAGCCCCCTCCGCTGGTGCCCCTACCCGCTCGGCCCCCTCCGCTGCCCCCTGCCCCTACCCGCATGGCCCCTCCGCTGGTGCCCCTACCCGCACAGCCCCCTCCGCTGGTGCCCCTACCCGCATGGCCCCTTCGCTGCCCCCCCGCCCCTACCCGCTCGGCCCCCTCCGCTGCCCCCTGCCTCTACCCGCATGGCCCCTCCGCTGGTGCCCCTACCCGCACAGCCCCCTCCGCTGGTGCCCCTACCCGCACGGCCCCTCCGCTGCCCCCCGCCCCTACCCGCACGGCCCCTCCGCTGCCCCCCGCCCCTACCCGCTCGGCCCCCTCTGCTGCCCCCTGCCCCACCCGCACGCCCCCTCCGCTGGTGCCCCTACCCGCATGGCCCCTCCGCTGCCCCCCGCCCCTACCCGCACAGCCCCCTCCGCTGCCCCCCGCCCCTACCCGCTCGGCCCTCTCCGCTGCCCCCCGTCCTACCCGCACAGCCCCCTCCGCTGGTGCCCCTACCCGCATGGCCCCTCCGCTGCCCCCCGCCCCTACCCGCACAGCCCCCTCCGCTGCCCCCTGCCTCTACCCGCACAGCCCCCTCCGCTGCCCCCTGCCTCTACCCGCACGGCGCCTCCGCTGCCCCCGCCCCCACCCGCACGCCCCCTCCGCTGGTGCCCCTACCCACACGGCCCCTCCACTGGCCCCCCGCCCCTACCCGCACAGCCCCCTCCGCTGGTGCCCCTACCCGCATGGCCCCTCCGCTGCCCCCCGCCCCTACCCGCTCGGCCCCCTCCGCTGCCCCCTGCCTCTACCTGCACGCCCCCTCCGCTGCCCCCACCCGCACGCCCCCTCCGCTGGTGCCCCTACCCACACGGCCCCTCCGCTGCCCCCCGCCCCTACCCGCACAGCCCCCTCCACTGGCGCCCCTACCCGCTCGGCCCCCTCCGCTGCCCCCTGCCCCTACCCGCACAGCCCCCTCCGCTGGTGCCCCTACCCGCACGGCCCCTCCACTGGCCCCCCGCCCCTACCCGCACGGCCCCTCCGCTGCCCCCCACCCCTACCCGCACTGCCCCCTCCGCTGGCGCCCCTACCCGCATGGCCCCTCCGCTGCCCCCCGCCCCTACCCGCACAGCCCCCTCCGCTGCCCCCCGCCCCTACCCGCACTGCCCCCTCCGCTGGCGCCCCTACCCGCACGGCCCCTCCGCTGCCCACCGCCTGTACCCGCACAGCCCCCTCCGCTGCCCCCCACCCCTACCCGCACAGCCCCCTCCGCTGGCGCCCCTACCCGCACGGCCCCTTCGCTGCCCCCCACCCCTACCCGCACAGCCCCCTCCGCTGGCGCCCCTACCCGCACGGCCCCCTTCGCTGCCCCCCTGCCCCATACCCGCACGGCCCCTCCGCTGACCCCAGCCCCTACCCGCACAGCCCCTCCGCTGACCCCCTGCCCCGTACCCGTACGGCCCCCCCGCCCCTACCCTCACGGACTCTCCGCTGCCCCCCAGCCCCATACCCTCACGCCCCCTCCACTGGCCCCCTGCCTTGTACCCGCACGGCCCCTCTGCTGCCCCCCAGCCCTGTACCCGCACTGCCCCCTCCACTGCCCCACCAGCCCCGTACCCGCATGACGTCCCCCAACTGCTCCCCTGCCCCATACCTGCACGGCCTCCACTACCCCCCCCAGCCCCGTACCCATGCTGCCCCCCCAGCCCCATACCCGCACGGCCCCTCCGCTGCCCCACCAGCCCCGTACCTGCATGGCCCCGTCCACTGCCCCCCCACCCCAAGATAAATAAGCCACAAGGGACAGGAGAACTGGCTAGTAAAGGACGGTTTGGGGAGCAGCTGCATCCCCCCCATCCTGCCTCACAGCCCCCTGCCCCCCCAGCTCTGCCGGTGCCCCTCACTCCCGACCCGCAGCCCCTGCTAGGCCCCCCTGCCCCCCCCAGCTCTGCCGGTGCCCCTCACTCCCGACCCGCAGCCCCTGCTAGCCCAGCCCTGCCCCCCAGCTCTGCCGGTGCCCCTCATGCCCAACCCACACATGTCATGCTGGGCAGGGCAGGGCAGTGGGGGGTGACCCGTGCATGGACTCCTGTATCAAGCTGGCCCTAGTTTGGCCCTGAGGATGCAGGGTGGGGGTGTTGGTCTCATTGTCTTTGGATGTCAGTTGTGGGGGGGTTGAGCTGCCCTGCCTAGTCTGGCAGGTGTGGGGGAGGGAGCTCTTCTTTGGGGTCCCTGGAGGCCAAGCTGGTAGCAGGGCCTTGCCGTGGCACTGGTGTGGAGCCCTGGCGGAGGGTGTGGGGGTGGAGGGGGGAAGGGCCTCTCCCTGCGCTGGGGCCCCCCCACACTCTGCAGCATCTGACCCGCCATGTGGGGAGGGGAGGTCACATCTGCTGGGCGGGTTCCAGCCCACGGCCCACCACCAGCCAAACCCGAAGGAGCGGGCCCAATGTTCCCCCTTCCAGGGCACCTGGTGTCACAGCTGGAAGCCAGGGTGGCTCCCCCTGAGTGGGGGGGAGGGGCAGCGAGGACACATCTGGGTCTGTGCCCCCCCCCCAGCCAGATGACCTGTTGGCCCATCTGGAGCAGCAGTGGGAGGGGAACATGGCGGGACCTGGGAGAGACTGAAACGGCGATTGCGTGTGAGATGCAATCTGTGCCAGTCAGAGAGTGGCTGTAATGGTCAGAGCTGGGGTGGGGGGCTGGGAGCCAGGGCTCATAGGTTCTTCCCAGCTCAGGGGTGGGAGGAATCCAGTGGGTTAGAGCTGGAGGGGGGACTGGGAACTAGGGGGGCTGGGAGCTAGGTCTCTGGCCCTGACTGTGACCTTGGGCAAGTCCCTTGTTCACTTGGTGCCTCAGTTTCCCCAGTTGTATAATGGGCAGAGTGGCACTCAGGGGACCTGGGGCAGAGTGGAGCTGGGAGTGGGAAAGGTGCTGGGCTTGCTGCCTCTCCTTCACCCTTGTGGGTGGCAGACCCCCATGCCAGACACGCCACACACAGGTCAGCAGGGGTCAGGCTATGTCTGGCAGGGCTTGGGGAGCTGGTGCTGCTGCGCTATCTATCGGGGGTGCAGGCGGCGCCTCACACACAAGGGCGGCTTGTCCGTGCTCAGGGCTCTCATGTCGCGGCTCGGCCGCCGAGCAGAGCGCCAGGCTGCTGCCCTAATTGGGGCTACCCAAGGAGCTTGCCCTGGTGAATGGCTCATTGTCCTGCCCGCTGCCAGCTCCTTCCGCTTCACTGGGTGCAGCCCCGGCTGCCCGGCCTTGGCTGTAGGGCCGTGACACGGGGCTGGGCAGGGGCAGCGCTCCCAGTGCCCCACGCCAGCTGGCAGAGCCATGCACTGGGCCGGGCAGCAGCCACTGCCCCATGGGCCCTGGGGCTCTCAAAGGCCTGCGGGTGCCTGGCACGAACTCTTGCCTTCATAATGCTTTGTGCAGGGACAGATTCCCCCCCGTGACGCTCACCCTGCCCCCCACAACTGATGAGCAAGCCCCTGACACGTGGGTACCTGGAGGGAGGATGCTGGAACCCCCCCAGGCACCCCCACAAATTCTGCTGCTGGGCTGGGGGAGGGGCAGGGCAGCACCATGGCACTGTTCCCACCTGTGCAGGGGCGTCTCACCAGGGAAGGGTCCAGCACCCCCACCCCTGATCTCAATGCCCCAGATGATCTGTCTCACTTGGGATCACTACAACCGCCATGGCCTGGGCGGGAGCTCAGGAGTGGGGGGCTCACCAGCTCCCCAGGAGGACAGGGCCAGGCCAGGCTGAGATGGACCCCAAAGCCAGCTGTGGGGCGAGGCTGTGACCCTGTCCCAAGGCTAAGGGGAGCAGTGGGCGGAGCCATGTGGGAACAGGGCCCATGAGGGCCCTCTGGCCTGGCAACATCAGGGCCCCAGGGAGCAGGGGAGATGGGGAAGCAATGGGATGCTAGTCCCACCCCATTCCCCTAGAGCCCTCCATCTCCCCCAGGCCCCACTTTGCGTCTCTTGGCTACGCTAACGGCTGCCAACGCTGCGCCCCGGTGACCAGTAAACCGCTGTGTGCAGAAGGCGACCGGGGGCCTCTGCCAACCCTGGCTGGGCCCCCGCAGGCCTGGCTCTGTGGGACTCACCGGGCAGAGCACAGATGACACAGGAGGCTGGAGATAGAGACTCAGTCTCAGAGGCGGGGACTGGAGGCTGCAGGGCCGGCCCCAGAGGGAGTGTGGGGCCCTTGGGAGCTGCCCCACTGAAGGGTTCCCCCAAGGGACTGTTTAGAAGCTGGCAGTGGCACTGATCCTGTGGCTTGGTGACACACGTCACCGGCCCGAGACCCACACGCAGGCCCTATGCCTGGACTGAGCCCCCCGAACCAGGGCCAGGATTTTCCCATTCCTTTTACAGACCACCACAAAGGGCGAGGCACATGGGTGGCAGGATTCGGTAATGATGCCATTTGCAATCAGCTCCTGAAGATGATGTTGCACATCTTCCATCTCTTAGAGTGCCATCTTCCTAGATCTCTATGTGACAGGTTCCCCTTTCGGGGTGCTGCCTGGCACTGGGGTACCGCTGAGCCCACCTGACCGACCAGCCTGGGCTCCCAATCACACTGTGCTGCTGTGACAAGTTGCTACGCTCTCCAAGCTGGCACTTCCGCCAGCATTTGCACCGGTAGGGACACACCCAGCTGCGGCTTCACACAGATGCTGAGATCAGCTCTGCCTGGGAATGCTCAGCTAAAGAACTGCCCAGTGACTCAAGTGCACAACAACCCCCTTTGAAGGGTAAATCCAGAATTATGTCGTCTTGCCTTATACCGAGACCTGTACAGCGTAGGCTCGTGAAATTCGCCCCCTCCCCCACTGTGGCGAGAGATATGCAACAGCTTTCTGCCCCAAGTATGATTTCCACACACTGGTTTTAGACAAAACAAAAACAAGTTTATTAATTACGAAAGATAGATTTTAAGTGATTATAAGTGATAGCAAACAAAGCAGATTAGTAAATAAACAAAACCGCAAACTGAGTTTAACACACTGGATAGCTAGGATATGAATTAGCAAAGTCCCACCCTGAGTGACAGGCTGGCAGAGTCTTAAGGCACAAGCTGCCTTGGCTTTCCCAGGTTTTCATACACAGGCTACCAATCCCTTAGCCTGGGACCATCATTCCCCCAGTTCAGTCGGTGAGGCTGCAGCTTACAGTGGAAACTGAGGAACACACAGGCATCATAAAAACAGCACACACAATTCCCACACTATGGCTGCCTCACTCCCTCCCCACGCGCTTGGCCAGCAGTCAAAGTTTCCACTGGTGATGTGGGGTTCACGGCTGGGCAGCTCCCCGCATCTGGGCTGCAGTGCAGACCAAGGCAGAACCCTGCAGAGGTTACAAAGGTGTGACGAAGCGGGACTGTTCTTAATGTTTCCTCTGAATACTGTTGGGGTGCCTCAGTTTCCCCTATGCAGTTCTTAAGTCTCTAGGTGGTGGGATAAGGGGGTGCAATTGTTGCAGAGCAAAGGGCCAGTGAACATAAATGGCCGACACCTTGTTTCCTGGCAACTGATGGCCTGGGCCTTCCCCCCCCCCCCCCCCGACGCAAGGTGAGAGCTAAAGGGTTGGAGAACAAAGGAATCAGGTGACCTCCCGCCCTGGGAAAGGGACAAAGCCCAGAGGAGGGGGGCTGGAGAGAGTTTCAGTTTGGGGCTGGCTGGGGACATGGAGTGAAGTGCAGACGGGATTGTCTGGCTCACTGCCCCCCAAAATGGACCCAGCTGAGGGGTCCTGTTCTCTGTACCTACAAGCTCTGTGTTAGACCATGTTCCTGTCGTCTAATAAACCTTCTGTGTTACTGGCTGGCTGAGAGTCACGTCTGACTGCGGAGTTGGGGGGCAGGACCCTCTGGCTTCCCCAGGACCCCGCCTGGGCGGACTCGCTGTGGGAAGCGCACGGAGGGGCAGAGGATGCTGGATGCTCCAAGGTCAGACCCAGGAAGGCGGGAGCTGGGGGAGCTGTGTGTCCTGCAGACAGGCTGCGCCCAGAAAGGAGACTCCCCAGAGTCCTGCCTGGCTTTGTGGGGAGCAGCTCCAGAGCATGGCCCGGGGACTCCATGACAAAGGCTGTGAGCTGGCTGGGTCAGTGCAGCTCACAGGGGGTGGGGGGCAGGCAGAAGTATACGGACCACCCCACCCCCCGCAACAGGCTGGGCTGGGAGTACTGGGTGTGTGGGGGGGAGCTGCTGTGTATCCGTGTCGCGGGAATGTTCCAGCTTGTTAGGATCAATTAGTGCTGAGTGAGCCCTGGAGGCCCCGGCCTGGTGCCAGGCCCACTCCCGAGCAGGGCGCCACGGCTCATGCCACGGAGCCCCTTGGCACTTGGCAGGCCCGGGTGCCTGCCCCCCTCCTTGGCCCCAAGCGGGCAGGGCAGACAGTGGCTGCTGCCCTGGCACAGGCCCCGTGGCGAGGGCTGCTCCAGTGACCGTGCTCCCCAAGGCCCCGCTGGGCTGCTCTGGGGGTTGGGGCTGGTTCCTGCTGCTGGCTCTACAGGCCCAGGCCAGGGGCTGCTCCACCCGTCCCCCCACAGCTTGCCCAGTGGGACCTCTGCCCTCTCAATGCAGGCTTCCCCCCAAATGCACACCCCCCTGGCTGTGGGGAAAAGGGCGAACAGGCAGGAGCCACCGCCGGGTGTGCCCACAGAGCAGGGGATGCCCCTTCCCACCCACCTGGGCCCCCAGTACCTCCCGCGCCCCAACCCCTCCCCACCCCACCTGGGCCCCCAATACCGGCCGTGCCCCAACCCCTCCCCACCACACCTGGGCCCCCAACATCTGCTGTTCCCCAACCCCTCCCCTCCCCACCTGGGCCCCCAATACCTGCAGTGCCCAACCCCTCCCCATCCCACCTGGGCGCCCAATACCTGCTGTGCCCCAACCCCTCCCCATCCCACCTGGGCCCCCAATACCGGCCGTGTCCCTCCCCCACCCCACCCCACCTGGGCCCCCAATACCTGCCATGCCCCAACCCCTCCCCACCCCACTTGGGCCCCCAATACCTGCCATGCCCCAACCCCTCCCCTCTGCACCCCACCCAGCAAACTTCCCCTGTTCCCATCCCTCCCCCCCAGCAATACCTCCCCTCTCCCATCCCCACCAGGCAAACCTCCCCACTCCCCTCCCCTCCCCTGCCCGCACCTCCCCCACCCCTCACTACCCAGCAATACCTCCTCCCCTCCCCTTCCCCACCCACCGGGGCCCGCAATATCTCCCCTGCCCCCACCCCCTCCTCTGGCCTCTCCCCTCCCCACACAGCAATACCTCCCCCCCACCCCTGCCCCCCAGCAATACCTACCCCGCTGGCCTGGTGAGCTGTGAAGTCAGGAGCCCTGCCCAGCTGGCTCCCAGGCACTGGCCCCCCCAAGCCGGCCCCACCCCTCCCCAGGTGCAGCAGACGCAAGGGGAGAGAGGCAGACGCCCCATGCCCCAATATTTAATGACATTAGCCCCACTGACCAGTCTTGTCACAATACCTAACACCAGCCTGGTGCCCTGTGCCCGCCCCTCTGGCAGCATGAAACCAGCCCTTCTCTGGGGCAGCCCCTGCACGGCGTGTGGAGTGACCCGCCTCTCAGGGCTGTGGGGCAGCGCCCTGCCCCCTCTGCGGCATGTGGGGTGTCCCACTTGTCAGGGCTGTGGGGCAGCGCCCTGCCCCCTGTGCAGTGTGTGGGGTGACCCGCTTGTCAGGGCTGTGGGGCAGCAGTGCCCAGAGCAGCCCATGCCCTGCGCTATGGGCCACACACTCTCATGTCCAGCCCATGGGACCAACAGGTCCCAGCATGCACCACTGCAAGCCAGCGGGAATATGGGGCAGCGCCTGTGCCCGCCCCCATGGCTGCTAGCCCACCCGCCTTCAGGGGCACCCGCTTTCAGGGGCACCGCCAGGGCACGGGCCTCTGGCTCTAGGGCCCCAGGGCCCGCTTAGTCCACTGGGGGAGGGCAGTGAAGCGGAACGGGCTCTGCCCCTCGCCCCCTGTGCCCTTGGGGGGCCTCTTCATGAAGTGCCCTTCGCGCTGGGTCCGGTGGGTGCGTGGCCCTGTCTGCGCCCGCCCCTTGCGGGTGAAGCCCAGGTACCAGCTCTGGTGCCAGGCCGACATGAAGGCCGTGTAGTTGTTCTCCAGGACTTCTTCCACGAAGACGCAGCCCCGGCTCCGGCCGTCCAGCTGTGGGGAAGAGAGAGACTGAGGCAGGCGGGTGGGGGGCTGTGCTGGACACAGGCAGGTGGGGGCCGTGGGGGACACTGGCAGGCGTGGGGGGCCATGAGGATGCAGAAGAGCAGGTGGTGTGAGATGCAGGTGGGGGGGTGTAGTGGGGCAGCTGCCCCACTCCTGGAGAACAGGGGTTAAAAGCAGCCAAGCCAGGCTAATTGGGGAAGCAGCCCCAGCTGGGGCCATGCCAGTCGGGGCCAGGCTGGACCCCACAAAAGAGCTGCAGGGCCAGAAGGCAGAGCAGAGTCTCTCCAGCCTTGGAGTGGGAAGGGCCTGGCTGCTGGGAGCACAGGGCACCCGAGGCCGAGCAGTGCTGGGGAAGGGCAAGAGGAGCTGGGGAGCTCCAGCCTGGCAACTCCCCAGGCTGAGGCCTTGTTAAAGGTCTAAGGCAGGTACTGGGGCTGGAGAGGGGCAGCTTGGGGACTGGCAGAGGCAGATGGTCCAACCCCCTTGCCCATGATGAATGGCCATTAAACACTGCAGTCTGCCCCAGTGAGAGGGGGGCTAGATGGCAACTGGCAGTAGCCACTGAGGCAAGGTGGGTTTAGAGAGTTGGGGGTTCCCCTGGGAGGGGAGTCCCAGAGCGCAGGGGTACTGCTGGGGCAGAAACCCTAGGGAAAAGGGCACCGGGGTCCGGGAGGGACACGGGGCCAGCGGCAGGCAAGACACCGGCCTGCAGAGGGCGCTCCGGGCTGGACAAGAGCTAATTCCCCGATGACCAGCAGGAGGCGCCGTGCCAGGCTGGTGAGTTGTCACTTCGCTACCGGGGGGTTGCAGGCAGGTGGGGGCCGGTGGGATACAGGAGAGCAGGTGTGTGAGATGCAGGTGGGATGGGGCATGCAGGACACAGGTAGAGGGCAGGGAGCGCAGGCGGGGGTGCTGTGGGCGATGGGGGAGGCTATGGAGGATGGGTGGGAGGGTGCAGGTGAGTGGGAGGGTGCAGGCAGGTGAGGGGTGCGTGGGGAGGCTGGGTGGCGCAGGTGGGCAGGGGGCGCAGGTGGGGGTGCTGTGGGAGGCTGGGGGCCTCAGGAGGGTGGGGGGCGCAGGCAGGTGGGAAGCTGGGGGGGGGGCGTGGGTAGGGAACACCAGCACCGACGTCACTGTCAGGCCGCATGGAGCCCTGGTCAAAGCACATGGCACAAGCAGGGCGCAGCCTAGGCCTGGCAGGCGTCTTGGTCACTGTGACCCCCCGGGGGAGGCTGCTGGACCGAGCCAGCCCAAGTCCCCAGCAAGCTTGGCTGCCCCGTGGCGCTGGCCCAGCCGGCTCCGGGGAGGGGCCGGGGCTCTTGCTGGCTGCCCCTTCACCTGGGCAGGGGTTGGGGGTGTCCCCAGGTGGCTCAGGGGTGCAGGGCCTGGCCCCTGCTGCTGGGCTCTCTGGGAGGAGCAGGAAGGGACCGGGGGAGCCCTGGAGGGACAGGGCAGCATTGTGCCCCCTGGAGAGGGCACGCCTGGCACAAGGCAGTCCCATACCTTGCCCAGCACCTTCCCCCTCCTGTCCATGCAGACATAGTAGCCCGTCTCCTTGCCCTTGATGCGAACGTGGCTCCCAAAGGTGTCGCTCTCCATGGCCAGCAGCGCTGCAAGGAGCCAGGCGCAGTAGTTAGGAGCGGCCTTGACAGGGAGGGGGACATGGCAGGTGCGTGGAGCAGAGATGAAGGAGCCTGGAGCATCCCAGCCTGGCAAAAAACTGGGGATAGGATTGTGGAGGGGCTGCAGGTCGGGAGTGAGGGGCACCGGCAGAGCTTGGGGGGGAGCCCAGGACTGGGCTAGCAGGGGCTGCGGGTCGGCAGTGAGGGGCACTGGCAAAGCTGGGGGGAGCCCAGGACTGGGCTAGCAGGGGCTGCGGGTCGGCAGTGAGGGGCACCGGCAGAGCTGGGGGGAGCCCAGGACTGGGCTAGCAGGGGCTGTGGGTTGGGATTGAGGGGCACCAGCAGAGCTCGGGGGAGCTGGCTGCCAGCTCACGGGGCCCCGTTACTCTGTGTTTGCTCCTGCAGGGCAGGTCTCCGGATGCCAGGCTCCTGCTGAGCCCTGATGCAGTTCCCTGGGGCTCGGGTTGCTGCGGGACGTGGGCAGCGTGTCCCAGGCCGGAAGGTCATGCAGCTCCCTGCTGGCGTGCGGGCTGCATGGCTGGGATACTCGGCATTCCTGGGCCCCTGCCAGGACGGCCTGGGAAGCCGGTGGGGCGGCTGGCTTGTAGGATAAGGAGCCGCGTTATCAGGTGTTTACTAGACAATTGGAGGGCGCAGCTGCCTGCCACCTCTCCAGCAGCTGCCGTCAGCAGTGCAGACGGGCACGGCCCCGAGCAGGAGGGCACCGCTGGAATCTGCCTCCTGCCTCGAGAGCATCAGCTTCCCGCTGCCTGCCTGGGTGGGTGGGGAGGATCACCAGCTACTGAGGGGAGCAGGGGAATGGGCCCAGGGCGGGTTTGCTGGCACCCCTGGGCTGGGGCGAGGGTGGCTGTGGAACTGGGAGTCCCTGGCCAAGGGGCCCCTCCTGAGCAGCCTCCAATGTAGGACAGAGCTGGGCTCCCCTGACCCCAGGGAGTTCTAGGGGCAGGACACGTGGCTGCAGCCCCCTCCCACCGTCTGCCCGGCCAGCCCTCCCGACGTCCTCCCAGGCCCGCACCATATTTGTTGCCATCCTCGCCGTTGGCGCGGACCCTCTTGCCAAGGACCTGCAGGTGCCCGGTGCTGGTGCGGCTGTACAGCTGGTAGACGCGGACGTGCTGGCGGCTCACCTCGTCCAGGTGCCGTATGCGGCTCTCCACGTAGAGGCGGAAGTCGGCCGTTGACTGGTGAGACTCCTGCAGGGAAAGGCAGGCCTGGCTCCCCACTGCGGCTCTGGGGGTCCGGCCCCTCTGGAGGAGGCTGGGGCATGCCGAGCCCCTCGCAGCACAAGGAGACAAAGGGCAGATGCTGGCCAGGCCCATAGCCTGTCTGCCCAGGGAGCCACGGGAGGGCCCTCCCAGCCAGGGACCTGCCCAGCCCCCCAGCCCTCCCCCCAGGCCCCAAACAGGTCTCTGTCCCCTCGCCCCAGGCAGTCTCTCTACCCAGGCCCCTACCCCAACGGGGTGTAGGGAGGTTGCCCCGTCTGTCCCTGAGCAGGCCCATTGGCACATGCTCCATTTCCTTCCCCTCCTGCAGGGACACGCTGCAGACTGACACCACCCGGGATGCTAGGCCTGGAGAGTGCTCCTCTGGGACCCTGGGTCGGGGACCGGGACGCTGGCCCAGCCAGGCCCAGGAATTGTCCGACTCCAGCCACTGCCCTGGCATCTCCACCCAGCCATTCTGCTCTGGCTCTGCAATTTCAGCAGCCCCATTTGGGAGGTCTCCCGTTCGCCTGCCATGGTCAAGGCAGCCCAGGGTCCACGCGCCAAGTGCCGGGGTCTGGCTCTGCCGGCCCCAGGGGTTACAGCTGAGGGATTGGCAGTGACTCCAGAGTAACAGCTGCCTGACACTTCCCATGGCAAGACCCTGTTCTCAGTTCCCAAATTTTACCCATTCCGGCCGAAATTCGCCCGGCAGGTGTCTGCCTCAGACTGGCTGGTCCTGGACCACACCAGCTGAGCTGGGGAAAATATGTGGCTCTGTTCGCAGCCCTCGCTGGTGTGTCGCAAACCTGGGGTTATTTGGTTCTTCACTTCAGCCACAGCTGCTCGGGTAGGAGGTCGCGGAAAATCTTGGCTTCCATTTTCACAAAGGTGCCATGTTTGCAGAGAGAAGCCTGAGCACGGGACTGGAGCGTCTCCACCAGACTTGGCCCCCAGAAAACCCACGTGTTACTGTGAAATATCGCTGGGTTTCACACCAGTCGCATGCAATTCAGCCTGGCGGGAGGGGGGCTAGGCTGGCTCACACCCACTCTGGATGTGTTAGTGCCGCCAGGCTCAGGAAAAGGGACCTGACATTTGGCAGTGAGTTGCCCTGGGGTCAGGAATGTATTTTAAAGAAGCCTTATTGAGGGCGCAGGAACAAACCATCCCTATGTGCAGAAAGAATAGCAAATATGGCAGGTGACCAGCTTGGCTTAACAGAGAAATCTTCGGTGAGCTTAAACACTAAGGAAGTTTACAAGACCTGGAAACTTGGACAGATGACTAGGGAGGAGTATAAACATATTGCTCGAGCATGCAGGGGTGTAAGGCCAAAGCACAACTGGAGTTGCAGCTAGCAGGGGATGTGAAGGGTAACAAGAAGGGTTTCTACAGGTATGTTAGCAACAAGAAGAAAGTCAAGGGAAGCGTGGGCCTCTTACTGAATGGGGGAGGCAACCTAGTGACAGAAGATGTGGAAAAAGCTGAAGTGATCAATGCTTTTTTTGCCTCGGTCTTCACAGACAAGGTCAGCTCCCAGACTGCTGCACTGGGCAGCACAGCATGGGGAGGAGGTGACCAGCCCTCTGTGGTGAAAGAACAAGTTAAGGACTATTTAGAAAAGCTGGACAAGCACAAGTCCATGGGGCCGGATCTAATGCATCCGAGGGTGCTGAGGAAGTTGGCGGATGTGATTGCAGAGCCATTGGCCATTATCTCTGAAAACTCGTGGTGATCGGGGGAGGTTCTGGATGACTGGAAAAAGGCTAATGTAGTGCCCATCTTTAAAAAAGGGAAGATGGAGAATCTGGGGAACTACAGACCAGTCAGCCTCACCTCAGTCCCTGGAAAAATCATGGAGCAGGTCCTCAAGCAAAGCAAAGCAAAGCTTTTGACACAGTCTCCCACAGTATTCTTGCCAGTAAGTTAAAATATGGATTGGATGGATGGACTATAAGGTGAATAGAAACTGGCTAGATCATCAGGCTCAATGGGTAGTGATCAATGGCTCGATATCTAGCTGTCAGCTGGTATCAAGTGGGGTGCCCCAAGGGTCAGTCCTGGGGCCAGTTTTGTTCAACATCTTCATTAATGATCTGGAGGATGGTGTGGATTGCACCCTCAGCAAGTTTGCAGATGACACTAAGCTGGGAGGAGAGGTAGATACGCTGGAGGGTAGGGATAGGATACAGAGAGACCTAAACAAATTGGAGGACAAGTGCAGAGTCCTGCACTTAGGAAGGAAGAATCCCATGCACCGCTACAGGCTGGGGACCGACTGGCTAAGCGGCAGTTCTGCAGCAAAGGACCTGGGGATTACAGTGGACGAGAAGCTGGAGATGAGTCAGCAGTGGGCCCTTGTTGCCAAGAAGGCTAACGGCACATTGGGCTGTATTAGAAGAAGCATTGCCAGCAGATCAAGGGAAGTGATTATTCCCCTCTATTCAGCACTGGTGAGCCACATCTGGAGTATTGTGTCCAGTTTTGGGCCCCCCACTACAGAAGGGATGTGGACAAATTGGAGAGAATCCAGAGGAAAGCAACAAAAAGGATTAGGGGGCTGGGGCACATGACGTATAAGGAGAGGCTGAGGCAACTGGTCTTATTTACTCTGCAGAAGAGAAGCATGAGGGGAGATTTGATAGCAGCCTTCAACTCCCTGAAGGGCGGTTCCAAAGAGGATGGATCTAGACTGTTCTCAGTGGTGGCAGATGACAGAACAAGGAGCAATGGTCTCAAGTTGCAGTGGGGGAGGTTTAGGTTGGATATTAGGAAAAACTTTTTCACTAGGAGGGTGGTGAAGCACTGGAATGGGCTCCCTAGGGAGGTGATGGAATCTCCCTCCTTAGAGGTTTTTAAGGCCCGGCTTGACAAAGCCCTGGCTGGGATGATTTAGTTGGGGTTGGTCCTGCTTTGAGCAGGGGGTTGGACTAGATGACTTCCTGAGGTCTCTTCCAACCCTCATCTTCTATGAGCCTTTTGCTCTCCTTGTGAAAATCTGCCAAGTTATAAGTCTCTGAAAAAAGTCACCAATTGCACATGCTCAGCAGAGCTTTGTTAGCGTTCAGCAGCTAAATTCTCCAAAGATCCCATCTGCACTGGGCATGCGCCAGCCCAGGGCTGCAGGGAGTGAGCAGGACTTTCCCGCAGTGGCTTTTCTGGGGCCCAGAACTGAGAGCAGCTGATACCTCATTTGTGCTCAATTCTGGCCTTTCCCAGACTTTGCAGCCTTAATGTTCTCATCACGTGCCAGCAAGGACAGCCCCACACTGCTGCAACCCACACCCTGCCAGTCCCAGGACACATGAGGGCAGGTCACCCCCATGGGGCGAGAGCCGCATCTGCTGTCCCCCAAACCCTGGGGCTTTCTGATCACAGATTGTGATCGTAGGTTATGCCCAGCAGCACAGTGCCAGAGCCTCCCCACATCCCCCCCAGGCAGTGGGACAGACGTTAGACCAGAGGGGCCCAGGCTGCCCAAGGGGACATGGGGCTCAGTGGCGGAGCAGGATGCTTGACCCTGGTGTCCTGTGTCCTAGGCCAGGTCCCAAACTGCCGGGCAGCCTCCAGCCTTCCCCTCCGCCCTTGCTCCAGGCCCTGGCGCGGTGCCGAGGTGGATCCCACCTGGCCTGGGGGTGTCTCACAGTCAGTGACTGGGGGCATCCGGAACTGCCAGCAGCTCTCAGGGTGTCTCCAGCCCTCCTGGGTCCAGTCAGGCATCTCTGCCACCAGCCACGCTGGCCCAAAGGCTGGGGGCTCTTGGGGAGCTGCTGGGGCTGGTGTTGCTGGTTCCCGGGCAGGCTGCCAGCCACTTTCTATTTGGCACCTTGTTCCTGGCTCTTTTGTAACGGGGTTAATTGTCTTTGGCTCAGGGAGCTTGTTAGATGTTGACACTAAGGCTCTTGTCCTTGTGCCCGGGGGCTCTGCTGCCAGCCAGGAGCCCTCCACCCGCCAGGGCTGCTCTGATGCTCCTGCGAGGCCCAGCTCAGCACCGCGCCCAGCCCAAGACAGCACAGGGAGTGGGGACAGGCGGACTGCAGCGGGGAGACACACGTGCCAGCTAGTGCTACCCACAGTGTGGCCACGGTCCCTTGGGAGGCTGTACTCACATCCCGGGTCCCTCGCTCACACACAAGGCCCCGCGAGATCCTATGTCTGCCCCGGCCAGGCAGGGTCCGGCCGCGGCTGGGCCTCTCCCCAGGGGCTGCTGGCTGCAGCAGGGCAGAGGCTGTGAAACCCTCCCAAGGCCAGAGCTTGGCCCCTTCGCAGTGGGCAAGGGAGGGGAGGGGGGTGCATGGTTCACAGCCAGCTGCTCCGCCCGGGGAGGAAGGCATGAGAACTGTTCCCCTGTCCCTGGGGCAGAATGACATTGAGACAGGCCCCGCCTGGCATGCACTGTCAGCTTGAGCATAGCCCACTACCCCACAAGCTAAGAGAGCCGCTCCACGGGTGTGCAGCTTCAGCAGGTTGTTACCCTCCAGTCAGGTTTGAGTTCTGGATTCAGGCAGAGCCTCCTCCCCTCCCCACAGCTGATTAGGCCATGGCTTGGGGAGCCTGTCATGGGGCTGGGCCCAGTATTCTCTCCTCCACACCAGCCCCTCTCCCCAGCACGGGCTAGTCTCTGCTCAGATCTGCCTTCATTTTCCTCCTCGCTTCCCAGACGCCCCCCTGACCTGCTCCAATGGCTGGCCCCTGCCTGGCCGGGCCAGGGGCGCACACAGGGCAGGCACCACAGGGCCCCAGGGCTGGGAGCACGAGTCCCTGCAGCACACGGGAGAGCGTCTGGCTGGCCACCGGGCTGGAACTGAGTCAACCGGGGGCATGGCCCAGCAGGATGCACTAAGCCACATGTGGAGGGTGGGGGGCAGCAGGCTGGGGGAGTCGTGCAGTAGCATGTTCCCAGGAGATCCCAGCCCAGGGACACACACACACACACACACCTGCAGGCTGCCCTGGCACAGACTCCATTAGTGGTCACTGCCTACCCACCCCCGGGAGCCCCTCACCACCCAACCCCCAGCAATGGCAGCTCCAGGGGCCCATCCTCGCCCGCCCAGTGTCTCAGGAGCAGGGCCTGTCCCTGCAGGGCAGGGGGCCAGTGGGTGGGCAGCAGGGCCCAACACAGGCGCCTCCCGGCTCTTCTAACCAGGCTCCCACCAGGGCAACGGCAAGGGGCAGGCACCTGCCCAGCACTGGCAGGGCACTGATGGGGGCTGCTCCCTGCCTGAGCTCCCCGCCCCAGGGCACGGCCATGGGGAGCAGGCGGGGCCCCAGTCCTAGGGGAGCTGCTGCCAGCACTGAGGACCCTGCCCCCAGCACAGCTGCCCTCTAATGAGCAGCAGGGGCTGAGCAAAGGAGAGAGGAGCTGGGTCAGGGGGTCCCACAGCCCCTCCTCGGGGCCAGGGGCTCTCGTTGCAGCCTGAGGACTTGCGGAGCGGGGACCTGCAGCTGGGGGGAGCCCCCATGGGCTCAGACCTGGGGCCCAACCTGCCTGGAACCCGCCCACGGGGCAGCCATGTTCGTGGCGAGAGTTTGCTGCCTCTTCACGGCTCCGCAGCTGTGCGTCGGGGGCCATGAGGCTGCCCGTGGCTAAGCCTCAGCGGGGCAGAGCAGAGGGACATGGTGCAGCTCAGGAGCGACCAGGCTGGGTTATCCGGGGCTCCTGGCTCAAACTGCCCAGGACCAGTTGCTCTGGAGCACACAGCGGCAGGCAGTTCCACTTGTGTGGAAAGAGCTGCTGTGTGTTACTTGAAGATTTACTGCCGCTCCGTTTAATCGACTGTCCCCATGTGCCAACCCCATGTGCCCCACTGCCGGCCCCATGGGCTGCTAACCTTGGCCCCACCCTGCCCCTCACGCACCAGTACACAGACTGCTTCTGACAGGGCCTGTAAAACCACCCATGATGTTACATCCTGATAGGCCCCGCCCCCGGGACGAGGCCCCGCCCCCTGGGACGAACCCGTCGGGCTGGGGCAGGAGGCAGCAGTCACTGGGGGCCACCCCCACCCTGAGGGGCCAGGCTCCCCCGGGCAGCAGGGGGGGTACCCGGCTGTGCTGCCAAGAGTGGGGTCAGGGCCCCACACGTCCCGGCTGCAGGGGGCCCAGAGGAGGGCTGGGGAGGCTCCTGGCCATGGGACTGCAGGGGTGGGGGGAGCTGCTGGCCCTGCCTCTCTCACTCCGAGGCCCCCCTTTGTCTCCTGCCCCAGCTCCAGCCCCTTGGCCATGGCGCGGGCTCCAGGCCAGCTGCACCCAACAGCCCTTTGCGTGGCAGGGCTCGGCGGGCGTGACGGGCTCCGATCGCGCTCACCGGACGGACGAGCCCTGGGAGACCTCCCCACCCCCAGCGTCTCGGGGCAGCCCCAGCCTCGCTCCCTGGAAGGAGTGCCAGGGGAATACAGTGGGGCAGCCCCACGCCCCAGAGGGCACCAGCACACACGAGGGGAAAGTGACCAAAGGAGCCGGGGCAGAGCTACTAATGGACCTCAGCCTCCCCCCGCCACTCCACCCCACTGGAGCCAGAGGTTCCATGGCCAGACGGGACCCCTTGGGATCCTCCAGTCGGACCCCCGGGATGGCCCTGCCAGAGCCCAGCCCCAGCCAGAACTGCCAGGAAAGCAGGCACCAGGGATGGAGCACCTCCGGCCCTGGGGCTGGTCTGCCCACAACACAAACACAGGGTCAGGGGGGTGGGAAGCCCCTTAGAGCCCAGCTGTGCCCACCCCAGCCAGGACAGTGCCAGGACCCTCCCTCGGCCCAGCTGCTGCCTCTCAGGGAGGGGGGAAGCGAATTACTGCAGCCTTGGGAGCCCCCCTCCCCTCCCCTTCCCCCGTCTGCCCTGAAGCACTGCCACGGTGCCGGTTTAAGTGTAGACGTGCCCTTGGGAAATGGTCCAAGGGTTCCCAACTCTCACTGTTAGGCCCCTGGGTTCCAGGCTGACTTTCTCCAGCTTCAGCGTCCAGCCACCGGCCCGTGTCGACCTTCCTGGGCTGGGCTGACAGGCCGCTCTCAGAGATCTGCCCCCCAGGTACCTGCAGGCTGGGATCATGGTGCCCCTGAACCATCTCTGTGTTAAACCGGACAGACCAAGCTTCCTGTGTCTCTCACTCCAGGGCAGGTTTCTAGCCCTTCAATTGTTCCCAGTGCTCTTCTCTGACCCTCCCCAAGTTATCACCATCCTCCCTGAACTGTGGGCACCAGCCGTGGGCACGGGATCCCAGCAGTGCCTGCCCCAGAGGGGAAATCACCTCTCAAGAGTCTCCTGTTTGCATCCCAGGATCACATCAGCTGGTTGGGCCACAGCGCCATGTTGGGAGCCCACGTTGAGCTGATTATCCACCACGACCCCACCTCTTGGTCATTCCTTGCTTCCTCCCAGCCTGTAAATCTGCACCTTGATCCCAGATGTACATTTACATGGAGCCATTTTAAAACAGACATTGTTTGCTTGCTTCTCCCCTGCAGAGCTGGGGACAGAACCCAGGAGACCTGGCTCCTCACCCCACTCTATCCACTAGCCCCACCCCCCGTCCCCTCCCCCAGAGCTGTTCAGTCCCCTTTGCCGGGCAGCCCTGACACTGTGGGACGCGTGCCCAGGCTGGGCATGCAGCTCCACAGGGACCGACTCAGCCAGGAAACTGCTGCAGCTCCACTTTGCTTTGAAAGCCCCCTGGGACCGTGGTGTAGAAGCAAAGTGAGAGTGCCGGGGCTGGGGCCCTGGTCCAGAGGGATCCCCGGCCCCTCTCCCCTTGCCTGGCAGAGCTGTGCCCTGCCGGACGCAGCACTTACCTGCAGGGGCAGGAGCAGGAGCAGCAGGTACCTGGCAGGAGAGGAGAGAGGCAGCGTTAGTCTCGTGCCCACCAGCCACTGCCCCGCCCCGATGGCCCCTGGCACGGGGAGCTTACAGGCAGGCGAGACGACCCAGGGGCAGAGGCATCACGGCTAGGTGGGACCTCACAGCCTGCGCCCAGCAGCTGGTCCGGGGGCGCTTATCCAGCAACCACCGTGGGGGCACAAGTGGGTGGGATGGAGCAGGGGCCTTGGGTCGGACCCTGGTCCTTCCCGCAGCGCACGGAGCTGTGTCCAGGGCAGCAGCCACCAGGCAGGGGGACGCGCCCCCTGGTCAGGGCTCTGCACTTCTCCACACCGGCTTCTCCTCGCTCTGCGGGTGGCAGGGTGCCAGGGCGGGCGTGGAGCCCAGGCAGGGCCGAGGCGCCCAGAGCCCAGCTCCATGGTGAGAGCTGGGGCTGCAGCACAAAGCTCTGAGCTCGGGGAGAGCCAGCAGGGCTGTGGCCAGGCTGTTCCCAGTCCCGGAGGGGCTGCCAGTGAAGCGGGGTGGGCACCCCATGCCACAGGCAGACACAGAGCAGTTCATATGCATCCTGGCCGGGAGTGAGATTGGATGACCCTTGGGGTCCTGTCTCACTCCGTGGGTCCAGAGCCAGGTGCAGGGACCTGGCCAGGGCTGTGGACATGGGCCCAGCTGTGTAGCTCCACAGGGGGCTCAGGGGTCGAGGTTGCTGGGAGACCTCCCCACAGCCAGGACAATGTCCCAGCAGGCCTGTGAGGACCCCATGGGGGAGACCAGGCCCTTCGGTGGCCAGAGCAGCCCCCTCTAACGGGGCTCGGGGGATGGCGCTGGGAGAGGGGCTCCCCTGCCACCAGCCCACGGCTCCCGCCTGCCTTCGCAGCAGGGCTGGCTCCATGCCTCTGCCCCAAGCCCACTGCCCCCCAACCAGCCCATCCCCCATGAGCAGCCGCCTGCAGCTCTCCCCCAAGAGTGTTACCTGCCCCAAGGGGCTGCGGGGCCCAGTCCAGCCTGGGAGGGGCTCAGCAGGGGGCACTCTCCCCTGGCAGTCAGGGCTGGCCCCGGGGGTGGGGGGTGTTAGGGGGCACTGGGCTGCAGGAAGCTGGGCAGGGGGCAGGGTGGGGATGGTGGGTGGCAGTGAGGGTTGCTCTCCCTGGCAGTCGGTGCAGCACTAGGGGGCACTGGGCAGCAGGGTGGAGGGTGGCAGGGGGCAGTGTGGGTCGCTTTCCTCTGCAGTCAGTGCAGCACTAGGGGGTGCTGGATAGCAGGGGGCAGGGTGGCAGGGGGCAGTGGGGGTCGCTCTCCCCGGCAGTCGGTGCAGCACAAGGGGGCGCTGGATCCATGGGCTGGCGTCTGAGTGGGGCCGGAGGATGACTGGGGGGGGCAGGGGGAGCACTGGTCACTGCTGGGGGGCGGGGGGAGGGAAGCACGTTTGGGGCAGGGCTGGATGAGGGCCCCAGGGAGGAGACTGGGGGGCAGGTGTTTGGACCCAGGTGCCCCAGGCGGGGTGGGGCTCAGGGTGGCCCCTCGCTGGGGCTGCTCCCCCCCGACCCCGGCGCACCCTGGAGCCCCCAGCCCGGAGCTGTGGCAAGGCAGCGCCAGGCCCGTGAGCAGCGAGAATGAGCCGGGCCAGCGGCAGGGTCCCACCCCCCCGTGCGGTGGGAGGGGCCCCCAGGCCTGCCCCCCCCAGCTCGGTCCGGCTCTCCACAGGGGCTCTTGGGTCACCTGCCAGCTGGGGCAGCAGCTTCTCGGGGCCCTGCGGGTGGGGGGGCCACGGGCAGAGCTGGCGGGGCTGTGGGGGGGTACATGGGTGGAGCTGTGTGGGGAGGGGGCACCTGATTTTCAGACTCCGCCAGAGCCCGGGTCCTGGGCAGCAGGTTTGTGGCCACGTGGGACCCAGACCCCCCCAGATACCCCTCCCCCCGGTGCTTGCTGTCCAATGGCGGGGAGCAGCTCTCCTGAGAGGCTGCACCACGGGGACGCCTCAGAGCGGTTCGTTGTGCTGTAGGCCACGGTGCTGCCCGTGGGGCACTGCACAGGGCACTGCATGGTGTTGCCCTAGGGACACGGCACGGGCACTGCACGGTACTGCCCTGGGGGCACTGCACGGGCACTGCATGTTGCTGGTATGGGGCACTGCGTGGGACATGTGGGACATGTAGCACAGGGCAATGCATGGTGCTGGCATCGGGCCATTGTACAGGGCACTGCATGGTTCTGCCCTGGGGGCACTGCACGGGCACTGCATGGTGCATGGGGTCTCTGTGGTGACACTGCACAGGGCATGTTGCTGGTATGGGGGCATGGCACAGGTGTCACAGAGTGTGGGGGAGTCCGGGGCCTGCACCCCTCTTCCTGGGATTCACCGTGACTCTCAGCCAGCCAGTAAAACAGAAGGTTTATTGGACAATAGGAACACAGCCTAAAACAGAGCTTGGGGTACAACCAGGACCCCTCAGTCAAGTCCTTCTGGGGGAACAGGGAGCTTAGACCCCCAGTCCTGGGGTTCCCTGCGTTCCACCACCCAGCCCCAAACTGAAACACCCCCCCCAGCCGGCTCCTTCCTGCAGCCTTTGTCCCCATTCCCAGGGCAGAGGTGTCACCTCCCCCTCCCCCTCCTGGCTCAGGTGACAGGCTCTCAGGTCTCCCATCCCCAGTGAAACTCCCCTGCCACATTCCCAGGTCAACACTCCCCCCTCCCTGCTGCATCCCATCTCTCCCCTCTTCAAGACTGAACTGAGCAGGGTCGCTCTGACCAGTGACCTAGGGAAGTTCAGGGCCCCCTCTCCGGGACAACATGTCCACTATCATGTTGGCACTTCCCTTCACATGGACCACGTCCATTCATAATCCTGCAGGAGCAGGCTCCACCTCAGGAGCTTGGCATTGGCTCCTTTCATCCGGTGCAGCAAAGTCAGGGGAGAGTGGTCGGTTACACGGTGAAGTGTCGCCCAAAGAGATATGGCTCTAGTTTCTTGAGGGCCCACACCATGGCCAGGCACTCCTTCTCGATGGCCACGTAGTGTTGCTCCCGGGGTAACAACTTCTTGCTCAGGTACACGATGGGGTGTCTCTCCCCCTTTTCATCCTCCTGCATTAACACCGCCCCCAGCCCCGTGTCTGAGGCATCGGTGAACACCGTAAAGGGCTTGTCAAAGTCTGGGTTTGCCAGAACTGGGCCACTGGCCAGAGCCTCCTTCAACGCCCGGAAAGCCTCCTGGCATCGCTCGGTCCAGACCACCTTGTCTGGCTTCCCCTTCTTGCACAGCTCAGTGATAGGGGCGGGTATGGCGCTAAAGTGGGGCATGAATCTCCGATAGTACCCCGCCATCCCAATAAAGGCCTGGACCTGCTTTTTGGTGTGGGGAGCGGGCCAGTCTCTGATCACCTCCACCTTAGCTGGTTCCGGCTTTAGGTGGCCGCTCCCCACCCGATGGCCCAGGTAAGATACTTCAGCCATCCCCACCTTGCACTTCTCAGCTTTTATGGTCAGCCCAGCCTCCTGGAGTCGGTCCAGCACTTGTCTAACCTGGGACACATGGTCCTCCCAGGTCTGGCTAAAGACACAGATGTCATCAATATACGCCACAGCAAAACTCTCCATCCCCCTCAGTAGCTGATCCACCAGGCGCTGGAAGGTGGCCGGCGCTCCCTTGAGGCCGAAAGGCAGGGTCAGGCGCTCACAGAGCCCCAGAGGGGTGATAAAGGCCGATTTCAGCCGGGCATCTGCATCCAGCGGCACTTGCCAGTAGCCCTTTGTAAGGTCCATGGTGGTAAGATATCGAGCTCCTCCTAATTTGTCTAGGAGCTCGTCAGGCCTGGGCATGGGATACAGTGATGGCATTGAGCTTCCGATAGTCCACACAGAACCGGATCGACCCGTCCTTTTTGGGGACCAGCACAACCGGCGAGGCCCAAGGGCTGGCAGATGGCTGGATCACCCCCAAAGCCAACATGTCCCTGACCTCTCCTTCCAGGTCCTGAGCCATTTTCCCTGTGACTTGGAAGGGGGAGCATCTTATCTATCGGCGGGTGCGACCCTGTCTGCACCCGGTGGACAGTCAGATTAGTGCGTCCAGGCTGTTTGGAAAACAGCTGTCGGTACAGATGCAGCACCCCCCGATCTCAGCTTGCTGGGCAGGGTTAGCTGATCCGAGAGGGGAATTGTTTCCAGGGGTGAACCAGCTCTGGTCCCAGGGAATAGATCTACTAAAGGGTCATCTCCCTGCTCCTCCCAATGTCCACACACGGCCAACACCACAATCCCCCTGTCATAATATGGCTTCATCATATTCACATGGTACACTCGGCGGTGGTGGGCCCGGTTCGACAGCTCCACCACATAGTTTACCTCATTTAGCTGCTTGACAACCTTGAAAGGGTCCTCCCAGGTGGCCTGTAGTTTGTTGTTTCTCATGGGGATGAGAACCATGACCTGATCCCCGGTGGCGTAGGTGTGGGCCCGCGCCGTGCGGTCATACCAGACCTTCCGCTTCCTCTGGGCTCTGGCCAGATCCTCCCTGGCCAGGCCCATGAGTTCAGCAAGTCTCTCTCGGAAGATCAGGACATACTCCACCACTGACTCTCCATCGGGAGTGGCCTTCCCCTCCCATTCATCTCTCACCAGGTCCAGGGAGCCCCTTACCCACCTGCCATATAACAGTTCGAAAGGCAAAAATCCGGTAGACTCCTGGGGTACCTCCCTGTACGCGAACAGCAGGTGAGGTAAGTACTTGTCCCAATCCTGTGGGTGCTGGTTCATAAAGGTTTTCAGCATCATCTTTAGCATCCCATTGAACCTCTCCACCAGCCCATTGGACTGGGGGTGATAAGCTGAGGCCCAGGTGTGCCGGACCCCACATTTCTCCCACAAGCACCAGAGCAGGGCCAACATGAAGTTGGCCCCTTGGTCTGTCAAGACTTCCTTGGGGAACCTCACTCGGCTGAAAATGGTCAGCAGCGCATCTGCCACGGTGTCTGCTTCAATGGAAGCTCAGGGCACTGCCTTGGGATAGTGGGTGGCGAAATCTACCACCACCAGAATGTATTTCTTCCCCAACCGGGTCATCTTGCTGAGAGGCCCCACTATGTCCATGGCCACCTTCTGGAAAGGTTCCTCTATGATGGGCAAAGGTCTCAAAGCCGCTTTCCCCTTGTCCCGGGCCTTCCCCACCCTCTGACAGGGGTCACAGGATCGGCAATACTGCCGGACAGTGGTAAAGACCCCAGGCCAGTGAAAGTTCTGCAGCAACCCCTCCCGGATGCCCGGATTCCCTGGTGCCCTGAGAGCGGGATGTCATGGGCCAGGTACAGGAGCTTGCGGCGATACTTCTGGGGTACCACCAGCTGCCTCCTGACCCCACAGGACTCCACTTCCCCTGGGGGAGCCCATTCTCGGTACAGGAACCCCTCCTCCCACAGGAACCTCTCCTGGCAACCTCTCCTCATGGTCCGTACCACACTGAGGTCGGCCAGATCCCTGAGCTTCCCCAAGGAGGGATCTTTCTGCAACTCGGCCTGGAACTCAGCGGCTGGGGAAGGGATGGGGCCCGGTTCCCTCTCATTGGCCGGGTCTGAGGCCACAGCCTCTCTGAGCCGTGCCCCTCGGCGCTCCCTCCCGACCAGGGTAGGGTCCGGCGCCTCCAGTGTGGTACCCTTCCCAAGGTCGGGGCGCAGTGCCCCTCACCGGCTCTGCCTAGGGGTCACCACCAGGGCAGTCTTGGAGTTGCTTGGCCAGTCATCTAGGTCCCCCCCCATCAAAACCTCAGTGGGCAAATGGTGGTGCACCCCCATGTCCTTGGGGCCCTCCTTGGCCCCCCATTTCAGGTGTACCCTTGCCACGGACACTTTGAATGGGGTCCCACCCACCCCTGTCAGGGTCAGGTAGGTGTTGGGCACCACCCGATCTGTAGCCACCACCTCGGGCTGGGACAGTGTCACCTCCATGCCCATATCCCAGTATCCATTGACCTTCCTCCCATCCACATCCAGGGGAACGAAGCCCTCTCTCCAGAGAGACAGCCCCGCGCCCACCCTGTAAACTGAGAACCCTGAGTCCAGAGCATCCAGCACTCTGGCGGAGCTGGCCGGGGGTATCCTTCCCTCCTGAGCAGGTGGTAAGCTGGTAGCCCCCCTTGCCTGGGCCATTTGCCCCTCATCCAGCTGGGTCCCTACCTAGTTAACCCTGGGTAGGTTGGGTCTGCTCAGTCTGTCCCTGAGCCTGGGGCTCTGGGTTCGTACGTGGCCTCTCTGGCCACAGTGATAGTAGCTCAGGTCACGTTGGTCTCCTCTAGTTGGTTGGATGGTCCTGACGCCAGGCATTCCCCTTGGGTGGCGGGTTCTCCATATTTCCCCACTGGGAGGTCCCATAGTGACTCTCTCTCTGCATCTGCCTGTTCTTTTGGGACTCCTCCCTGCTATCCCCGACCGACTGTTCACAAACTTGTTGGACAGCTGCCCTGCGTGCTGTGGGTTCTCTAGCCTTTTGTCCACCAACCATAGCCTCAGGTCGGAAGGGCACTGTTCATACAGTTGCTCCAGTACAATTAGGTCAAGCAGGTCCTCTTTAGCTTGGGCTCCAGCTGTCCACTTGCGGGCATATCCCTGCATTTGTTGACCAGTTGTAGGTATGTGACCTCAGGCGTTTTACGCTGACTCCGGAACCTTTTCCAGTACATCTCGGGGGTCAGCCCAAACTCACGGAGCAGGGCCTTTTTGAACAGTTCGTAGTCCCCTGCCTCCGCCCCTGTCATTCGGCTGCACATCTGCATGGCTCTGGGGTCCAGTAAGGGGGTGAGAAACTGGAGCCGGTCTGCAGTGTCAACCCTGTCCATCTAACAGGCATTCTCAAAGGCCATCAGGAAGCTATCTATGTCCTCCCCCTCCTTACGCTGGGCCAGGACGCACTTATCAAAGCTCCTTGCAGTCTTAGGTCCCCCCTCACTCACCGCAGCCAGGACCCCACTGCTCCTCAGCCTGGCCAGCTCCAGTTCATGCTGTCTCTGCTTCTCCTTCTCCTCCTGCTCATGCTGACGTTGCCTCTCCTTCTCTTCCTGCTCATGCTGATGCTGCTTTTCATGATCCTCCAGCTCCCTCATTTTCATCTCCCTCTCCAATTTCAGCTGCCTCTGCTCCAGGGTTGGGGAGTTCTGCCGGGAGGATCCCAATGCACAGCCCCCTCTGCCTGCACAGCTCCACCAGGTCACTCTTAAGGCGTTTAGCGTACATCTCCCTGCTGGCCACTCGCAGGCCTGGGCAGCTTCCCACGGTTTCCAAGGAGAACCCCTTGGGTGCCAGTCCTTCTTGAGGTCACCACCTCTTTGCCAGGGTCAAGCTGCAGTCTCCTCCGCCCCAGGGACCACTCGCTGAAATCCCCTGGGGGACCCTTCTCTCTGCAAAAGTCCTTCTCTCTGGTCACACACTCCCAGGGGTCAACCGCCCCCTGAAACCGCCTCTCTGAATCATCAGCACGCCTGCTCCTCATCAATCCCCCTTCGTTTTACTGTTCTCCAGTCACTTACTGCAGGAAGCACCGTTCATGGGGTGCAGTAGATCCCACCGCTGCCACCAGTTGTCACGGAGTGTGGGGGAGTCCGGAGCCTGCACCCCTCTTTCTGGGATTCACTGTGACTCTCAGCCAGCCAGTAAAACAGCAGGTTTATTGGACAATAGGAACACAGCCTAAAACAGAGCTTGTGGGTATAACCAGCACCCTTCAGTCAAGTCCTTCTGGGGGAGCAGGGAGCTTAGACCCCAGCCCTGGAGTTCCCTGCCTTCCACCACCCAGAACCAAACTGAAACTAAACTCCCCCTAGCAGACTCACTCCTGCAGCCTTTGTCCACATTCCCAGGGCAGAAGTGTTACCTCCCACTCCCCATCCCCATGGTATGTGGGCACTGCACAGGGTGCTGCGTGTTGCTGGTATGGGAGCACTGCACAGGGCACTGCATGTTGCTGGTAGGGGGCACTGCACAGGGCACTGCATGTTGCTGTATGGGGGCACTGCACAGGGCACTGCATGTTGCTGGTATGGGGGCACTGCACAGGGCACTGCGTGTTGCTGGTTTGGTGGCACTGCATAGGCACTGCATGCTGTTGGTATGGGGCACTGCACAGGCACTGTGTGTTGCTGCTGTGGGGACACTGCACAGACACTGCGTGTTGCTGCTGTGGGGACACTGCACAGGCACTGCATGTTGCTGCTATGGGGGCACTGCACAGGGCATTGTATGTTGCTGGTATGGGGGCACTGCACAGGGCACTGCATGTTGCTGGTATGGGGGCACTGCACAGGTTTTCTAACCCTTTGATCATTCTCGTGCCTCTTCAATTATCCACCAGATCGATCGCCCTCCATGAATTTTAGGCACCAGACCTGGGCACCGGATCCCAGCAGCAGTCGCCCAGTGCCAGACACAGAGGGGAAATCACCTCTCTGCTGCTCCTCCAGATTTCCCTGATTAGCTCTTCTGGTCACAGTATTGCACAGGGGATCATGTTCAGCTCATTCCCCACCACAACCCCAGCGCTGTTCAGAGTCCCTGCTCCCCAGGACAGAGCTCCCCGCTGAGTCCCTGCCCCACTCCCCGCAGCCCAGCACCCCCCACTGAGCCTCCTCCCCGCAGCCCAGTGCCCCCCACTGAGCACCCACACCACTCCCTACAGCCCAGCATCCCCCAGTGAGACCCACCCCGCTCCCTGCACAGTGCCCTCTAGTGTCACTCTGGGGTTGAGCCCAGCACTGTCTGCCAGGGGCTGGTGGCAAGTAGCTCACTGGCTGGTAGATGCCAGCCGTGCCTGCTCGTGTGGGCCCTGGTCAGGGTAGTGACAAGCCCCGAGGTGGAGCTGGCCCTGGGGAGGCGGGCAGGCCTGGGTTCGGGGCTCCCTGGCGCAGCCGGCCTGGAGCCGTGCTAATGGCGGCTGATTGGATAAGGGCTCTGGAGGGGAAGGAGCGGCCCCGCTAATGCAAAGCAGAAGCTGTTCCAGGCCATAAAGGCTCATTATGGTTATTATTATTGCTTCAATCCTAAGCAACAAGTGCTGCCTGGGGAGATGGGGGGCGGGGGAGCCAGAGGGAGCCAGCAGGCGGGGGGCAGAGAGCAGGGCGAGTGTGCTGGAGAAGGGGGCACAGATGGCACTGGGGGGGATAAGTCTCTTGTCGAGTTTGGTGCTGCCTCTTCTGGGCCCAGTACAGGGGCTCCCCCAGCCTTGGCAGCTCCCCTTTTCTCCCACCTCTGCCCTCAGCACCAGGCCTGGGATCTGTGGGAGCCCCTCGGCCCAGCCTGGGGCTCGATCTGGTGGGAGCAGGGAGACTCCACAGGCCATTTGGGGGGTGCTCTGCGCTCCAGCATTGCCCCATCTCCTGCAGGGATCCAGATCTGCTCTGACAACCCTCTGCGCTGCAGTGAGGAGACAGCAGGTCCCTGGGGCCAGGCTCCAGCCCTCCGACAGCATGCGGGGACCTGGGGGCAGCAGGTTCTTGTGGTGTCTGTGCCACTTTCAGTCCCAGCTGTGACCTGCATGGGGAGCCTGCTCCACCCCAGGACTTGGGTAGCAGGGGGCTGCGGGTCGGGAGTGAGGGGCACCGGCAGAGCTGGGGGAGCCCAGGGCTGGGCTGTAGGGGCTGTGGGTCAGCGTCTCCTTCTTTCCCATCATACAGGGCTGCCCACCCCCAGCGCCGGGCAGATTTTGTGTGCACTTAGTCGTGTCAATAATGCACTATGGGTTAATGGGGGGGGGGCTGGTTGCCTCTGCCAGGTGCCAATCGCCCGGAGGCCCCATCGTTGCAGAGGCCCCAGGCTGGGAGTCTGCTGCTGTCAGTGCCACCCCCCGGGTCTGGCGCGGAGACCTGCTACCTGACAGGTAATAATGCCTCGGCCACTGGGGGCCCCTTTAATTAGTGGAGCCCGCAGAGCTGTCAGTCATCCCTCCAGCTCGGTCCCGCCCTGCTCCCCAGGGCTCCTGAGGGAAGTAATTAAATGCCAGCTGAGCTGGGACAGGAGACAGGAATGGCATGGGGGGAGCTCAGCGTGTCCCCGGCGTCAGGGCAGCAACTACAATGGCCGCCGGTGGGGGCAGCGGCTGAGCTGCGCGACTGTGGGTGGCGAGGAGAGGCTGGGGCCACGTGGCGTGGGCAGGCGCAGAGGGCTCCAGCCCGGAGGAGGGAGGGCTTGCCCCGCTCTCTCTGGCTTGGGATATCGCACCTTGGGTCCTGCATGCGGCTCTGGTTACAGCAGGAGCCAGGGCAGCAGGGTGGGGAGGCAGCTGTACTCCACCAGATCCCTCTGGCTCCTTTTCCTACCCGGGATGATGGCAGCTCTGAACTCCCGGAGCGGCGGCTGGGAGCTGGGGGTTACCCGGCTCGCCCCACCCCATTGTCCCCTGCTGGGAGCCAGTCCCCCGGCCCCAGGGCTGGGGGGATTTCCCCAGGAGACATGGGTGGGGAAGGGAGTGCCTTCCTGGGGGCTCAGAGCAGAGATGCCCCCTGGCATGGCGGACTTCTGGGGCTGAGAGCTCAGCCGGGTGCAGCGTGGGGTCAGGCCTTGGAGGGGAGCATCCAGATTCGTCCCCAAGCACCCCAGTCCTGTGCTGCATATGGGGGGTCCCTACACATCTGGGCTGGTCCCCATGCTGTGTATGGGGGGAGCCCTGCACAGCTGAGCTTGGCACCTGTGCTGTGTATGGGGGAGCCCCCGCACAGCTGGGCTGGGGGTCCTGCACTGCGTAGGGGGGAAGCTCCTGCACGTCTGGGCTGGGCCCCACACTGAGTCAGAGAAGAGGCACAAGAATGATCGACAGGTTCGAAACCTGCCTTGTGGTGACAGACTCAGGAGCTGACTGTATTTGGTTGAACAATGACAATGTTAAGGGGCGAGGATCCCAGTTGTCCTGCTGTCTGGAGTGGCTCATGCCGAGGAGTGCAGGCACCCCGAGCTGTGTCACCAAGCCAGTGACAAATGGGAACTCCTGGCTCTCAGTACCAGTCCTACCCTGACGTCACAGACAGTCCCCTCAGACTCCCAGTCTCTCTTGCCACCCAAACTACCTGCATTGAGTGATAATGGTCCCTTACACTGTAACTCACACATCAGGTTGCTCCCAGTCCTGAGAGACCGTCACTTAACCCAGATCAGTTGGTACCTAGATCAGTGAGTCTCAACCAGGTGTACACAGGGGTCTTCCAGGGGGACATCAACTCATCTAGAGATTTGCCTAGTTTTACAACAGGCTACATAGACAGCATTAGTGAAGTAAGGACAAACTCAAATTTCATACAATGGCTTGTTTATACAGCGCTATACACTGACATATAAGTACAATATTGATATTCCAATTGATTTTATAATTCTATGGTAAAAATGAGAAAGTCAGCAAGTTTTCAGTACTAGTTGGCTGTGACACTTTTGTATTTTTATGTCTGATTGTGTAAGCAATTGGTTTTTAAGTGAGGTGAAACTTGGGGGTACATGAGACAAAGCTGACTCCTCAAAGGGGTACAGTTGTCTGGACAGGTTGAGAGTCACTGCTTTAGAGCTTACACCGAAGACAATGCTGGCAGCCAATTCTACAGTAAACTAACAGAAGGTTTACTAGCTAAGAAAAGGAGTGAGAGTTACCAAGAGGTTAAAGCAGGTAAAATATACGCACGGGTAAGTCGCGGTTTGTAATTGCAAATGGTGGCAGTGATGTAATGAACTGCTAGTTTCCCAAAAGACTTTTCAGGGTGCCCAGATTGTCTCTGGGAATCTCCACTTTGCATCTGTTATCCTGCCCTGTAAGAGTCCAAACAGGTCAGAGATGCAGGATCCTTCCTTGACTCCACACTTACAGCTTCTTCTGACAGAAAAGCTGACAGGGTCACCACCCATGTGGGCTTTTCCTTTGATGGCAGTGCATGAGGAATGCGCTTTGAATCACTGACCTCTGGTCATCAGACACCATGGCCACTTGCTTTGAAATTAGCACTTGTCTGTTAAAGTCCTTCATTAGCATTCCACAAGGCTTCCTTGATGGGTTGCTTATTACAGGGGTGCACACACAGTAGATGTTTGCTATGATAATACACCAGGAGACAGATCAGTGAAAACAATGCAGGTAACTTCCCATTAATTTTCATCAAGTTTAAACATCAAATACACTCTTCTACCTTCAACAATCACATTGATCTCTACTAATATTCAAGTGAAGTGGCCTGAATACACTCTGGCATGACCAGCTCTGCCAGCATCACAACATCTATGTGGAGAACAAATATTTAGTAAGGGGCTCTTGGCTTCCTGTATTCTCTGAACAGTTCTCTGCATCCAGCAAGACAAAGCCAATAATAAAGCCAATGAAGCTAATAAAGCCAATTGGATTCCAGTGGTCACCACAGTGGTGTGAACCATTGTATTAGTGTAAGTGGGGGGAGTAGTCTCGCTATTGTGGGGAACTTTCCTGGCTTCTGCGCTACCCCGGTGAAGTGAACTAGCAAAAGGATATGAGTCCTCGCTCCCACTTCCTTTACCCTGTGGCCTCCCTGCCCTTGAGGACTCCCCTTCCCCTCTTCTGTCTGGCAGAGCCCTCGTAACCCCAACAAGGTTGGGTCCAGAATTCCTGGGGGACTCGACCCCCAACCCTGCTGTGGTCACCTAGTACAGGGGCTAGGGTGTCCCCACTCCGGGGTACTCTCTCTGCACTGGGCACTTCTCTGACCCACTGACCATTACATACAATCTGAAGCAAATGCAAGTTATTTAATCAACAATTAATTTTAAAAAGAATAAGGGGAAATGGGAAAGGTTAAAGGAAACACATCAGCCTGCTCTGTGGCAGGGAACATCACAAACAGTGTCTCTGGAACGTCCGGGCAGTTCACAGTCTGTTCCTTGTAAGTCCCAGACCTTCTTCTCAGGCCCTGGCTGTGCTGCAGGGACGCTGTGGGTTGGACACTCGCTCTGGTGGTGGCCACAGGCTCTAGCTTTCCCAGCGTTGCCCCTTCCCTGTCGGGGTTACCAATCCCACTTCGAGTCTGGCCTGCAGAGTCTTGGCTGAGGCGTCTCCCTGTGCTGGGCCCACTGCCCAGGGTCCCCCCTCGCTCTCTCCAGCTGCTCACGACACCCGGCTCCGGACTGCTCCAGCTCCAGCTCCACTTTGTCTTAGCTCCAGCTCCACTCTACCTCGGCACAGCTGCTGCTCTGCCTCCAGCCCCCTGGGCTGCTTCTCTGGCCCCTCTGGCTCTGGTTGCTGCAGCTCTGCTCCCAGAGCAAGTCTGCTCTCTCTGGATCTGGCACAGCTCTGCTCTCCAGCTCAGCTTGGGCCCCTGCTTTCTCCTTAGCTCGGCCACACTCGGTCTGACCCAGGCAAATCCAGCTCACCTGGAGGACGGGATCCCCCTGGCCTGCTGACTCCCTGATTAGCCTGCCCGGCCCATCATTCAGGCTGACCTGGAGCATTGGCCTCTCCCCATTGCTCCTGGGGACTGTCAGTCTCAGGGTCCTAATTCCCCATCGACCCTTCCCCTTTGAGTACTGGGAGCTAGCAACTAAAACACCCCACTGAATGTTAGAAAGGGGGCAACAGTTCCCTTACATTAGCATACCAGGTGCAGAAGGTGACGATCCTAATAATGTTTCCCACCAGGAGTGATGTCCTGCATCTGCAATAGTTTTCAGTACATGAGTGATTTCTGTATTCTCGTGTTGTACTTCAGTACATGTTTGTTCTCTGGTCTGTGCATATATTGTAACTGCAAATGTAACATAGGTTGCACCAACAATTTTCTTATCGTGGTCATATTCATGCCTAGGGTTACAGGCTTCACTTTGTGATACAACTCTGGCTTGATCTTCAAGTCATTTACAGCCCATGCAGGTACATAGTGTGCAAAATCACAACTTGTAATCTTTGTAATATTGCAAAACCATCTATGAATTAAATGTCATAAAATGCAAGTTGTTATTGTCTACTACTGCCATTGGACAACGACTTCTAACACAAACACATCCCCTTCGCTCAAATACAACAGCTGACTTCTGTTCAGTGACTATAGTAAACATACAGCTTTGGATCCCTTTGTCTTTAACATAGAAACATTCATCTCTTTCTTGTACATTTTGATCCTCTCACACATATCCCAAATTTTCATGGGCCATAAACAGAAACATGTCAATGGTTTTCTATTATTGTTGTTCTTTATATGCCCAGGACTGGCGTTCAGTGGAAAACATAACCACATTTGTTGTTAGCTGGATTCCCACAGGTACCTCTGGATATATACCAGGAGTGAGATGGGGTGCACAGTTACTGCACGTGCTCGTACAACCATTTGATCTTTATTCAGTGTAAAGTTCACCAATTTCCACCACACCATTAATTGTCTCTCCCCTTCTGTGACATTTTCCCACAAAAACTTTATTTATTTCAAAGGCACATTTCCTTGCCTGCCTTCCCGGATCATTGGGACGCCCAATTACCGAGCTATTTCTTGGGCCTGGCTACAGGCTAGGGCTAGGGACATATTTTCTTGTATTGTCTCCATAACTCCTGCTAAAAGTAGAACATCCTTTTCCCCTTGCTGTTGCCATACCGGCAGTATGTTAGAAATAATTGTTGCCCCATTCCTCATGAGCCTTCCAGGCGAAGGAGGAGGGAGGGCACTGGCTGCAGATGGGCCTTCGCACCCAGTTTGGGCACTTCTGTCCTGGGGAGTGGGGCTCTGGGTCAGCTTTAGAGATTGTGACCCAGGGACAGGCCCGTTCCCCCTGCGCTCGCCCCTCATGCTATGGCATTGCTCAGGCCGGCGGGGTTATTGCTGGATGGATGTACGGAAGATATTGGACGAGTTCTGTGACATGCAGAATGTTGTGCTCCACAGCTGCAGGTGTCCCCAGGGGGTGGGGGGCTCAGAGTTCACTCAGGCAACAGAGAGAACAACAGGCAACTTTCGTCCCCACACAGCCCAGGGGCAGGCTTGACCTTTGCAAAGTACAAAGAGCCCAAGAGTGGGTTCCGAGATTCTCAGGCTAGACAGGACCACGGAGCTCACCTAGTCTGACTTCCGCATGGCACAGCCCCACCATAACGCCTCCAGCAGAGCTTTGGGCCGAGCAGCTGTCAGTGTTGGAGAATCCGCCACGATCCTTTGACCTTGGCTGGGGCCCATCGGGGAAAACTGAAGACAAGGAAACACCCTGGTCATAGGGTGGCCATAGGGTAGGGTCACCTGGTCGAAAAAGGACCCTGGTGGCCCACCTGGAAGCAGCTGCCAGCTCCTTGCGGCCCCTAGACACATGGACGGCCAGGGACACTCCACGTACCACCCCTGCCCTGAGGGCCAGCTCCACTGTTCCCATTGGCTAGGGGCCATGGGACCTGGCGGCCACTTCCTGGGAGCTGCGGTAAGCACTGCCAGGACCCCGCATCTGCACCCACACCCCAACTCCCTGCCCCAGCCTCAACCCCCTCCCACACCCAAACTCTCTCCCAGAGCAGACACCTCGCCTGCCCCTGCACCCCAAACCCCTGCCCCAGCCTGGAGCTTCCTCCTGCACCCCAACCCCCTCATCCCTAGCCTCACCCCAGAGCCCACACCCCCAGCTGGAGCCCTCACCCCTCCTGCACCCCAACCCTCTGCCCCAACCTGGTGAAAGAGAGTGAAGGGGGGGAGAGTGAGCAATGAATGGAGTGAGTAGGGGCGGGGCCTTGGGGAAGGGGCAGAGCAGGGGTGGGGCCTTGGGGAAGGGATGTTCAGTTTTGTGCAATTAGAAAATTGGCACCCCTCCTTGGCCATGAGACGAGACAAAGGGGCTGGACGTGTCAAACGGGGACGGAAGGGCACAAGCTGGCATCTGTTACCAAGGCCCATCCTGCCAGTGGCAGCAGCTTATGGGGTGCCGATCCCAGCTCTCTGCACTGGGCCAGTGCTGCTCAGACTGACCACTGGGCGAGAAACGCCTTCTTGGCCAGGAGAGGGGCGTAGGAATAAGCAGGGGCTCGAGGCTGAGCTTTCTGGTTTTCTTTTACCTGTGACTTGCCTCTGTTTGGCTCGTTCTGTGAGCCCTGCCATGTGCCCCGCTGCTTGGCCTGACAGTGACCGTGGTCTGTGCAGAGCGTTGCACTGAGGTAGCGCCAGTGCATGGGGTGGCAGTGAATCTGTGAGCCCTGTGGGCGTCCCGAGGCCGAAGGGCTGGGCACTGGTGTAGCAAGGTGGGCTGCACAGGTGGGGCAGGTCTCTGGGTAACGTTCTCCAAAGACATAGCCCCAAGGACTCTGGGGACCCAAGCCCCAGCCACAGGGCGGTGCCTGCAGAGCAGCCAGGTCTTTGGGTGGGTTTCCCCTGGGGGCACAGACAAGGCCCCTCACACTGTACATGGGCGGTTGCTGTGTACCCTGGGGGCACAGGGATCTGTGTGTTGCTCTCTCACTTGGCTGGCGGGTTCTCGTCCCCGTCCCACCTGCTGGGCAGGGGCCAGACACGTCCCCTTGGCTCCTGTCTGGAGAGTGGCAGCCTCTTGTCGCTGGAGGATCTGCCTCCGCATGGGCCCTTGGTCCTGAACAGCCCAGCAAGGAGAGCGAGGCCAGGAGCTCAGCCCAGGAACAGACGGGCCCGGAATGGCGGAACGACCCCCCTCAGGTCCCAGTGGAGTGATGCTCGTGCTCCCCCTGCAGGCAGAAGATGTGGGGAGGGGCCCCCACTAGCTCTGGCCCAGGGCCCCAGAAACCTCTAATCTTCCTCTGCCTGCATGGCTCAGCCCCCAGCTGCCCCCACCCTGGCCCTGCCCAGCCCCCCCCACCCCCCAGCCTGGCCCTGTGTCACTGAGCCCCCAGACTCACCAATCCTGGCCCTGCGTCACTCAGCCCCCAACCTGGACGCCAACACATGGGTCGCGGCATCGTTCCGAGCCCCACCAAGGCTTGGCGGGGGGGGGCTTCCACAGCCTCTCGCTGGACGCTCTACCCTGCTCCCCGCCCGCTGTGGTCTGGGACCTTGCCCAGCACACGGGTGAAGCTGGCCTGGCCAGGGTGGCATGTGGCCGGGAGTGTCCAGGTGCTGCTGGGAGCCGGGTGGGGTTCTCAGCAGGGGGCGCTCTTCTCCGGCGGGCAGGGCTGGCCCCAGTGCAGCACTAGGGGGCGCCGGGCTGCAGGGAGCGGGGGGCAGCAGGGGGCGCTCTCCCCCAGCGGGCAGGGCTGGCCCCAGTGCGGCACTAGGGGGCGCCGGGCTGCAGGGAGCGGGGGGCAGCAGGGGGCGCTCTCCCCCGGCGGGCAGGGCTGGCCCCAGTGCGGCACTAGGGGGCGCCGGGCTGCAGGGAGCGGGGGGCAGCAGGGGGCGCTCTCCTCCGGCGGGCAGGGCTGGCCCCAGTGCGGCACTAGGGGGCGCTGGGCTGCAGGGAGCGGGGGGCAGCAGGGGGCGCTCTCCTCCGGCGGGCAGGGCTGGCCCCAGTGCGGCACTAGGGGGCGCCGGGCTGCAGGGAGCGGGGGGCAGCAGGGGGCGCTCTCCCCCGGCGGGCAGGGCTGGCCCCAGTGCGGCACTAGGGGGCGCCGGGCTGCAGGGAGCGGGGGGCAGCAGGGGGCGCTCTCCTCCGGCGGGCAGGGCTGGCCCCAGTGCGGCACTAGGGGGCGCCGGGCTGCAGGGAGCGGGGGGCAGCAGGGGGCGCTCTCCCCCGGCGGGCAGGGCTGGCCCCAGTGCGGCACTAGGGGGCGCCGGGCTGCAGGGAGCGGGGGGCAGCAGGGGGCGCTCTCCCCCGGCGGGCAGGGCTGGCCCCAGTGCGGCACTAGGGGGCGCCGGGCTGCAGGGAGCGGGGGGCAGCAGGGGGCAGGGCTGGTGCGAATCCCCAGCATGGTGCCGGGGCACTGTGGTGTTGACTTTGGCATGTGCCGTAGCACTGAGGCTTTGAGCATTTGTACAGTGAAAGGTCTCGGGTAGGACAGTGACAAACCTGGTGTTTGGCCCACTCTGAGCAGGGGATCCTGGTCCATTCCCTGTGGGTTAAACTGGAGACAGGCTGCTCCTCCCCCTCCTGTGGGAGACCACAAAGCTGGAGGATGGCCCTAGTCCCCATGCCGTGGTGTCTCCTTTCTCCGCAGGCACCCTGAGGGTGACAGGGGCTGGCAGGCCCATCTACTCCCATGGGGAATGGCTGTTACCGGGGCACAGCCCCAAGAGATGGAAACAGGCTGTCTGGCACACGGCCCCTGGGGACTTGCTGGCTGGGGGTCCTGGGGAAAGAGGGACTGAAACAAGCCAGTGGGGTGGGGGGCAGCCTGAGGGGCCCTGGGGGAGCAAGAGCCAAGCAGAAGCTGGCTGGGGTGAAGGCTGGGCTGTGTGTCTGTGCGTGCGTCTGTGCGTGTGTGTGTATCTGTGTGTGTTTGCGTGTGCGTGTCTGTGTGCACATCTGTGTGTGTGTATGTGTGTCTGTGTGTGTCTGTGTGTGTGTGTTGGGGGGCTGGGCTGGTTATGGACTCCACTCCCTGCATAATGCACCTGATTGGATTTGCTCAATCCGATTACATGCCCTTTGCCTTTGATAACGAGGTTCGGAGTGACGGCTCCTGTCAGCACTGCCAGGGGCTCCAGCCCACGTCCCACCTGCTGCCAGCACCTCTGGGCTCAGCAGAACCTGGCCTAGGGGGGAGGGGGAGATCACGGCCCCCCTTTAGCAGGGAGGGCTCTGGGAGAACGGGAGTCGGGCTGACACAGGAGCCGAGGGCAGGGATGGACAGGAACCTGGGCTCCACCCCCGTCAGAATGACTCTCCCGCTCCCCACGGTTCTAGCCTTTCCCCGTCTCCCTGCTGCGCTGGCCCCCAAAGCCAAGTCAGGAACCTAGCACTGGCTGCAGGCACAAGGGAGGGTGTCTGGGGCAGTGCAGTCATAGCACCAGGCTGGCTAGGGGCCCGGCGGAGGTGATGGGTTTGTGTTTCCCAGGTGGGCATGGAGCCCACGTGCCTCTCCCCAGCCCCTGGCCGGCAGAGCCAGACACTCTTGGGAGGAAGCGGAGAACCTGGCCTGGGCAGGTCTGTGCGCACCCCGGCTGGCTCACGGCAGTGACTCAGGGCTCTGTACCTGCAGTGTGGCTGTCCAGGCCTGCAGGTGTGTTATCGCAGGGCAGACGTACCCAGCGCCAGCCTGCCATGCTGCAATGCCCTGTCCGGCAGGCAGCTCTGGAGAGGCCTGGGGCATCTCCACCCCCGAATCTCTGCTGATGCAGCCTCCTGCCTGCCCCCCAGCTGCAGCCCTCGCCAGCAGTGATCCAGTGCATCGCTGCTCGCAGAAAGGGGCATGAGAATAAGCTGCTGCAGAGGGAGCAGGATGATTGCAGCCGCCTGGCTGGAGTCAGGGAGATGCCGTCTCCACAGCTCACTGGATGGAGGGAGCTGGTGCCACCAGCCATTGGGGGCCAGAGTGGGGGGTGGAAGGGCCTAGGGACTTGCTGGTGCCCAGGTGCCCTCAGCTTGTGGCAGGGACAGGAGTAGCCTGGCCACGAGCCAGGGACGTGATGGCCACATGGCTGCACAAGGGAATCTGGTGGACTGAGGGGGGGGTGGGGATCTGCTGGGACCCTGCAGCCAGCACAGCACCCAGGTGGAGACAAGCCATAAAGTGCCCTTAGGACCAGGGCCAGGACCTTGGACACCGCGGTGGAAGCCAGCGCAGAGCCAGCAGCCAGGCCTGCACTGGGCTCTGTCTCAGCGACAGTGCGGGGTCAGCACCTCCCTGCAGTGGCCTGCGCTGAGAAGCTGTGGCCGGATCCCTGCCCCATCACGGCTGCAGACTCCTCAGCACGCTCCTCTGCCCTGGCACTGCCGCAGGCACGCCCGGGTTCTGCTGCTCCTCAGCGACGTGCGGGTCTCCTAGCGCCGAGCCGTCTGGGGACGCAGGGGAGGGAGGCCGAGGGGCTCAGCCGCATTCCCTGGCACCTGGGGCTGCTTCATCTGAGCAGCGAAGCCCGTGTCCACGTTGCACGGAACTGGAGAGAGAGCGGAGCCCATGGGACTAGTGGGAGAGGGGCAGTTGGGGTGTTAGGCCCAGTCCAGCACATTCCCCTGGGCCCGGGCGCCTCTCCCGGCAGCACAGCGGTGTGGTGTGAGCACCAGCAGCTGGGAAGGGCAGGTCTCCCTTTTCATCCCCTCCTACAGCATGTCCCCCACCCACCCTGGGCCTCCCATGGGCACCTGCATGCCACCCAGGGCTGCCTGGCATCGGGCATCTCGCGAGACACTCGTGCACCTGCCAGCCCCATGCCCCGCACGGACCCCTCCTGCTGGGTGGAGGGCAGGCCCCGGGGATGTCCGCGGATCCATACCTCTACCTGCTGCCTCTGCCCCTAGTGCCCCCTGCCTGGGGCTCCCACCACTGCCATGCCCCCTTCCCATCCCCCTCCACGCAGGGCTTGTGCCACTCTGAGCCCCACCCCCATACCTTACATGTATGGGCTATGCAACTATTTAAATTGCCTCATTAAGTCATTTGCATAAAACATCACACGCGAAGCAGCCCAAAACTTGGCAGCTCCAGGCCCCCTGTGCACACAGCCCTGCTGCCCCCTTCACACCCCTCCTTGTGATGCCCCCTCCTGGGGCCCTCCCAGCACTCAGCCTGGTCACAGCTGACCAGGCCGGAGCAGGCTACTTGCCCAGCCAAGGGCTGGCCTGGGGCTGAGTATTCCCCCCCCCCCCGGGCCCTGCAAGACAATGGGCTGTGGCCGGAGCCTGGGGCTGGGGCTGCTGCCGGCCCTGCAGCCGCAGTCTCCTGGGTGCTGTTAGTGCAGGCCCAGCCTGTGCCCCATGCAATGCGCCCCACTGAGCCGCACGCAGTTCCTGGCACAGCCTCTCTCTCTCTCAAGGCTTCGCTCCACAGGGGGCCTCAGAGCTCGTCTCCCTGCTGCCTGTGGGGGGCTCAGTCCCCAGGGCTCAGCACCACCTCTGCCTGGTTCCAGTGTCTGGCCCTGAGTGCCGGGGGTGCCCTAGCGCCTGGCGTGGGCCCCACTCTGTTCCGGAGGGGGGCAGCGGGATTGCTAAGTTTGGGGGTGGCTCCTAGAAGCAGATGCTGTGGGTCAGGCTGAGGTCCCAGCCTTACTCTGGCCCCCCATGCCTGGATGCCTCCAGCAGGGCTCCCCGCTGCTGCCCCAGGCCAGGATCGCGACTGCGGAGAAGGGGAAGCTGTCTCTGGGGCTGTCTCTCCCCCTCCTCGGGCTGGCTCAGCCCTGCATTGGCCAGAGTCCCGGCATCTGGGGGTCCGGACGTCCCTTTGCTCTGGGGCGGCGCCAGCAGGGAGGTCTTTCACGTCATTCCCAAGGGCATTTCTTAGGCTGGGTTTTTGCAGTGGCATCTGAGAGCGGGGCCCCACTGTGCTGGGCACTGCCCGGACACCGGGAGAGATGGTCCCTGCCCCACAGGCTCAGCAGAGAAAGGAAGGGCGGGAACGTGGCTCGTCCCAGGCGAGGGGTGGGTTGTTTGCCAAGCCCCAGGAGGGATGGCCCCAGCAGATTGGGGATGGAGCCCACTGGAACCCAGGGGTCCTGCTGCCCAGTGCAGTGCCCTCCCGCCCGGGTGCCACCACTGCCCTGCTTGTGCCCTCGGGAGCCGTGTGGTTCCTGCATGGGCTCGGGCTGGCTCCCTCTGGCCAGCCCTGGCTTCGCCCTGCCGCTCGCTGGCATTTGTTCCCATTGGGTTTAGCGACTTTCCGGCCTCGCCAGGCGGAAGCGGCGCCGGTTGCGCAGACGTCACTGGCTGCTGCTCGCGTCACCCCGCCCTGCGTGCCAGCTCCCGCCCCGGGGTGGGCGCGGGCACAGGGAGTGTTTCATGCAGTTACGAAGTGTCTGATTGAGGCAGGAGGCGCCAGCAGCTCCCTGGGGAGTTTCAAGGCCAGGACTGGAGGCCCAAGTGCAGGCTCAAGTAATCCAATCTGGGCCGGCTGCAATCGAATTAGCCCAGAATTAACCCAGCGGCCAAGAGGAGCTGACTGTCCCTCCTTGCCAGCGGGTTTGGGGGAGAGGGAGGAAGCCAGGACGTCTTGGAATAATGAGATTACGCGGGGGCGGGGGATCGAGTGGCTTGGCAGCCGCTCCCTCCCGCTAACCCAGGGCCCTAGTGGGCCTCGCAGCTGAACTGGAGCGTGTGCGAGGCAGCTCCTGGGAAGCCAGGTTGTCAAAGCTGAAGAGCGGGCAGGGCCCGTTTTAATAACTGCTGCCTTCCCCCCGCCCCAGGAAGGAACATCTGAGCCCCGCACGGATCCTGGAGCAGGGAGGAGCCACTGCCCAGGGCGTCCCTGCAGAAACGCACAGCCAGGAAATTCCATGTCTGCAGCAGCTGCCAGCTGCTCCCCACAACCGGCAGCCTGGGTGCTCGCCGGCAGCGACGCCAGCCTGCGAACGGGGCACAAGGGGCTTGTGCTTGGCCCACGGCCAGTCGCTGGGGTGGGAGATCTTCGGAGGAAATGATGCACACAGTCCCTGACCTGGGGTGGGATCAGAAATAGTCCTCCGGAGGGGACAATACAGCATGGAAACACACCTGTTTCTGGGGCAGGGTCTGTCCAGTGCCCCACATGATGGGGCCCTGGCCTGTGACTGGGACCTCTGGGCCCCACTGCAATACAGATAACAACAACAATATCCATCCGGGTGTATTATGTTCATCACTGTAACATCAGCACTTCTTCATTCACACACATACACACACAAAACACAGGCTGGGCGCATGTGCACACACACTCACAGGGTGAACACGCTCACACACATACATGCAGGGTGTACGTGCACATGCAGGTTGCACACACACATGCAAGGTACACACACGCAGGGTGCACACACAGGGTACACATGCACACACACGCAGGGTGCACATACACACCCACACAGGGGGCATGCGCACACACACGCAGGGTACACACACACGCGCACACACCATATTTACATATTTCACATGCACAAGACAAACCTTGCCAATAAAAGTCCAGCGGGGAACATGGGCAGCAGCTGCCTGGCAGAATGGTGAGGAAGCGAAACACTCCCAGCGAAGGGGAGAACTGCTGGGCTGGGCACCCCCTGGCTCCTGTTAGAGAACCCAGCCGTGTGCCAGCAATTCTGGGCTAATTACTAAAAGCAGAGCCTGGGCCACGAGCTGGGTCTGAGCAAGTCAGTAACCCTGTTCACGGCCCCTTTCCCACCCGGGGAGCCCTTTGCTCCCCTCCCCTGTGTCCAAAACTGGGGGCATTCTCTGGCCCTGGTTCCCCCTCACGATCCAACACTTCCCTTCCCCCAGAATAGTCTGTTCACATCCGCCTCTAGAGCCAGCTCGGTGCCTCCCTGTTGGCCCAGAATCCGGAGCGGCCTCAGGCACCCGTGGGCAGAGGCTTGTTCCTCCCTAAATAGTCCTAGTCGCAACTGCAGGTTTGGGGCACAACCCTCAGATTAGTGCTCAGGAACCAGGACAGGCCTAAAAACATGAAAAGAAAAACCGTCAGATTCTTCAAGTGTCCCATGCCGGGCTCCCATGTACCCCCCCACGCCGGGCTCCCATATTCCCCCCTTGTGACGAAGCGGGACTGTTCTTAATGTTTCCTCTCAATATTGTGGGGATGCCTCAGTTTCCCCTATGCAGTTCTTAAGTATCTGGTGGGATACGGGTGGATGATGGTTGCAGAGCCCTAGAGGGCAGGTGTGTGCAGGGGTCTGGACACAGAGAATGGCCGACACCCTGTTTCCTGGCAACTGATGGCCTGGGCCCTTCCCCCCGCAAGGTGAGAGCTAAAGGGTTGGAGAACAAAGGAATCAGGTGCCCTCCTGGCCCGGGAAAGGGACAAAGCCCAGAGGAGGGGGGGCTGGAGAGAGTTTCAGTTTGGGGCTGGCTGGGGACATGGAGTGAAGTGCAGATGTGGTTGTCTGGCTCACTGCCCCCCAAAATGGACCCGGATGAGGGGTCCTGTTCTCTGCACCTACAAGCTCTGTTTTAGACCCTGTTCCTGTCATCTAATAAACCTCCTGTTTTACTGGCTGGCTGAGAGTCGCATCTGACTGTGGAGTTGGGGGGCAGGACCCTCTGGCTTCCCCAGGACCCCGCCTGGGCGGACTCGCTGTGGGAAGCGCACTGTGGGGCAGAGGATGCTGAATGCTCCGAGGTCAGACCCAGGAAGGGGGGAGCCGGGTGAGCTGTGTGTCCTGCAGACAGGCTGCTCCCAGAGAAGAGACTTCCCCAGAGTCCTGCCTGGCTTCTTAGGGAGCAGCTCCAGAGCATCGCCCGGGGACCCTGTGACAACTGGTGGCAGAGGTGGGATGTACTGCACCCCATGGATGGCGCTTCCTGCAGTATGTGACCGGGGAGCAGTAAAATGAAGGGGGATTGACGAGGACCAGGCCCGCTGAAGGCTCAGAGAGGAGCGGTTTGGGAGGGCGGTTAACCCCTGGGAGTGTGTGACCAGCGAGGACTGTGCAGTAATGGGGTCCCGCTGGGGACTGCGGTGAGCATTCCCAGGGGCGGAGGAGTCTGCAGCTCGACCCTGGAAAAGAGGTGGTGACCTCGAGAAGGGCTGGCACACTAGGGGTTCTCCCTGGAAACCCTGGGGAGCTGAGATCACATAGGCCTGTGAGTCCACAACAATTTAGGAAGAGCGGAGTGATGGCCTGTCACCATCTCCTTAAGAAGGACATTGTAACCCTGTGCAAAAAAGAGAGGGTTGCGCATTGGAAAGTTCACCAAAGTACAGTTCATCGTGCAGCTGGAGGAGGATGATCACTCTAAGGAGCAGATTCCTGACCCAAATGGGGCTATAGCAGGATCTGGGAGCAGCTGGAGTGGTAGCCAGGCATCCCCAAGACTCCTGTCCCGACCAGACGGGGGTCTTCACGATTGGATTCCCCATCGGGGGATTGGAGACGGACGGGATTTGAGCTGAGTCCGAGAGAGCAAGAGGACTGTGAGAGACAGCGAGAGCCCGAGAAGGAGCTGCAGGAGTAGCAGCAGCATGAACTGGCGATGGAGCTGAGAGGCAGAGGGGACCTCCCAGGGGTGAGCAGGGATAGACCCCGGGGTGCCAGTTCCACAGGAAACCTCAAGACTAAATTACTGCCCCTAGTTAAGGGTGGGGGGGATGTGGATGCCACTTCCTTGCCTTGGAGCAGGCTGGCGATTTGAATGAGGGGGAAAAGCCTGTGGAAAAGCCCCGGTGTCTAGCTCCCTTGCTGGGTCCCCAGGCCATAGACTCCGTCAGCCAGATGGGTGGGGAGGTGGACAGGCTCCCACTCCTGACCCCAACCCATATGTCTGGGTGGAGTCTCCTGGGGTCAGGCCCCTCAGACCCCCAGTGGGAGCAGAAGGGGATAGTCAATGGGGAGACATTCCTGGGGTGGCGAGATCCTGGGACAGAGAGAGCTGTTGTCAGGCCCCGGATGGTGCAGCCTCAGATGCTGAGGAGCTGGGTGAGGGTCCCAGAGATGAAGCCCCTCGCCCTGCCTATGGCCCAGATCCCTGTGCAGACCCAGGAGGGGTGGGGCTGGCTGGTCATTGGGGTTCTCCAGGATATCAGCTGTGAGACCCTGTTGTGGGCTGACTGTGTCACTTTGGGACAGGATCCAGGCCCTGCTGCTGTAATGGCCAATTTGAATTTGAATCCAGGGAACCAATCTGCGGAGAGGGAAATGGTCAGTGAAAATGCAGATGACCTGGCTGGCAGCAGGGAGGAGCTGCTAGGCTCAGGCTACCTGCCTGCCTGTAACCAGACCCCTGGGGCTGGGTGGGACAGAGAGATGCTCCCCGCCCCCTTGCACACCGGAGAGGGGGCTCAGGGGGCTCACACTGGCTCTGATGCAGTGAGGAAAGCAGCGAGCTCACTGCCTGCCCCCACTGGGACAGCAAGGGCAGCGCTGGGCACAGTGGGAGCTGAGACCCCAGCTGAGTGGGGGGAGACACAGGCAGGGCAGGGGATCTGTGGGGAGTGGCAAGGTGCTTGGTAAGGAAAGTCTGGATGAGCCTAGGCAGCCTTGTGAGCTGATGGCTTTGTCTAGTCAGCAGGGTGGGAAGGTGAGGAGAGTGGAAGGTGAGTGTCCCTGGACCTTACCTGTTAGCTGGGTGGAGAAGTGGGACAGGGAAGGAAACGTGCCTGTGTCTGTCGGGGGTATTGACTCGCCTATGGAGGGAGCTACCCCGGTTTCCAAGCAGTTGTCTGTGAACAGCCCTGTGTGCTGGGACCAGGGGAATGAGATCCCAAGCTGTGTGTGTGGTAAAGGAGAAAGTGTGTCCGGCTCTTCTTTGTCTGTGGAGCAGACAGAAGGGGCCTTTCAGCCTGTGATGGTTGAGAATAGTGCAGTTGTCTCAGAGTTGGTTCTGGAGTCAGCTAAAGCCCAGGAAGGGAATGGCCCTAAGTTTGTGACTGGCTTGTTAGGGAGCAGTTCCAGAGCATCGCCCAGGGACTCCGTGACACCCCAGTCACGCAGTCCCCAGGTTATGCTCTGGATCTGCTCCCTACGAAGCCAGGCAGGACTCTGGGGGAGTCTCCTCTCTGGGAGCAGCCTGTCTGCAGGACACACAGCTCACCCAGCTTCCCCCTTCCTGGGGCTGACCTCGGAGCATCCAGCATCCTCTGCCCCTCCATGCACTTCCCACAGCGAGTCCACCCAGGCGGGGTCCTGGGGAAGCCAGAGGGTCCTGCCCCCCAACTCCGCAGTCAGACATGACTCTCAGCCAGCCAGTAAAACAGAAGGTTTATTAGATGACAGGAACATGGTCTAACACAGAGCTTGTAGATACAGAGAACAGGACCCCTCAGCTGGGTCCATTTTGGGGGGCAGTGAGCCAGAGAACCACCTCTGCACTTCACTCCTCATCCCCAGCCAGCCCCAAGCTGACTCCCCCTCCAGCTCCTCCTCCTCCGGGCTTGGTCCTTTTCCCGGGCCAGGAGGGCACCTGATTCCTTTGTTCTCCAGCCCTTTAGCTCTCACCTTGCAGGGGGGGAGGGCCCAGGCCATCAGTTACCAGGAAACAAGGTGTAGGCCATTTACAGCCACTGGCCCTTTGCTCTGCAACAATTACACCCCCTTATCCCACCACCTAGAGACTTAAGAAATGCATAGGGAAAATGAGGCACCCCTACAGTATTCAGAGGAAACATTAAGAACAGTCCCACTTCGTCACATCTCTCCCCCTTTGAGACCAAACTGAGCGAGGTCACTTGAGCCAGTGACCTGGGGAAGTTCAAACCCACCAACGTTCCCATGGATGCCCCAGCATCTCTCCCATTCCTTGGTGGGAGTTACATCAGTCCCTTCCAGCTTTACACCCTTCCTGTTTCATGCCCTCCGTTAGGTCAGGTGTGCTCAGTGGCACTCGCTGGTCGCATTTGGAAAGGTTTATGCGGCCTGTGCCCTTTTTCCACCCAAAACCCCGGGGTTCAAACTGGGATTGGGTTTTCTCCCCATGCTACAATCTGGAGGGCTGAGATTTGAGCTCTGTTGGTTAATAGCCCCCATCTTGACCTTGGTCATCCTCTGGCCAGGTGTCTCTGTCACCCGCCGCTCGGCATCAGCTCCTTTCATTGGATGCAGCCACATCCGGGCAGAGGGATCAGGATACACCGCAAAGTACCGCCCCAATAGATACGGCTGCAGCTTTTTAAGCGCCAGGCATTTCTTCTTTATGGCCACATAATTCTGCTCCCGGGGAAGCAGCTTCTTGCTTGGGCATCCAATGGGGTGTCTCCCCCCACCTTAGCATCGACCTGCATTAGCACCGTGCCCAGCCCTGCATCTGAGGTGTTGGTGAACACTGAAAAGGGCTTCAGAGTAGTAGCCATGTTAGTCTGTGTTCGCAAAAAGAAAAGCAGAACTTATGGCACCTTAGAGACTAACAAATTTATTTGAGCATAAGCTTTCGTGAGCACTGTAGTTCACGAAAGCTTATGCTCAAATAAATTTGTTAGTCTCTAAGGTGCCACAAGTACTACTTTTCTTTTTGAAAAGGGCTTGGCACTGTCCGGATGTGACGCAGTAGGGAGGGGGGAGTGTTGACCTGGGAATGTGGCAGGGGAGTTTCACTGGGGATGGGATACCTGAGAGCCTGTAACCTGAGCCAGGAGGGGGAGGTGTGATGAAGGGGGACTGTTCTTAATGTTTCCTCTGAATAGTGTGGGGTGCCTCAGTTTCCCCTATGCAGTTCTTAAGTATCTAGGTGGTGGGATAAGGGGGTATGATCATTGCAGAGCCCTAGAGGGCAGGTGTGTACAGGGGTCTGGACACAGAGAATGGCCGACACCCTGTTTCCTGGCACCTGATGGCCTGGCCCTTTCCCCCTGCAAGGTGAGAGCTAAAGGGTTGGAGAACAAAGGAATCAGGTGCCCTCCTGGCCCAGGAAAGGGACAAAGCCTGCGGGGGGGGAGGGCTGGAGAGAGTTTCAGTTTGGGGCTGGCTGGGGACATGGAGTGAAGTGAAGATGTGGTTGTCTGGCTCACTGCCCCACAAAATGGACCCAGATGAGGGGTCCTGTTCTCTGTACCTACAAGCTCTGTGTTAGACCATGTTCCCGTCATCTAATAAACCTTCAGTTTTACTGGCTGGCTGAGAGTCGCGTCTGACAGCAGAGTTGGGGGGCAGGACCCTCTGGCTTCCCCAGGACCCCGCCTGGGTGGACTCGCTTTGGGAAGCGCACGGAGGGGCAGAGGATGCTAAATGCTCCGAGGTCAGACCCAGGAAGGGGGAAGCCGGGTGAGCTGTGTGTCCTACAGACAGGCTGCTCCCAGAGAGGAGACTCCCCCAGAGTCCTGCCTGGCTTCGTGGGGAGCAGTTCCAGAGCATCGCCCGGGGACTTCGTGACACAAGGCAAACCTGGTTGGCAGCTGACCTGCCCTGCCTGTGGGTGCCCCCACTCAGCTAGGGTCTTATCTCCCCGCTTGCTCAGCGCTGCCCTTGCTGTCCCGGGGGGGTAGGCAGCAAACTCCTTGCTCTCCTTACAGCATCAGAACCAGCGGGAGCCCCCTCTCTGGTGTGCAAGGGGGTGGGGAGCATCTCTCTGTCCCACCCAGTCCCAGGGATCTGGTTACAGGCAGGCAGGTAGCCTGAGCCTAGCAGCTCCTCCCTGCTGCCAACCAGGTCATCTGCATTTTCACTGATCATTTCCCTCTCTGCCGACCCTTTCCCTGGATTCAAATTCAAACCCTTGGCCATTACAGGAGCAGGGCCTGGATCCTCTCCCAAAGTGACACAGTCACCCCACAACAGGGTCTCACAGCTGATATCCTGGAGAACCCCAATGACCAGCCAGCCCAACACCTCCTGGGTCTGCACGGAGATCTGAGCCACAGCAGGGTGAGGGGCTTCAGTCCTGGGACCTTCACCCAGGTCACACAGCCCCTCAGCATCTGGGGGGGAGCTGCACCACATGGGGCCTGACAACAGGTCTCTCCGTCCCAGGATCTTGCCACCCCAGGAATGTCTCCCCATTGACCATCACCTTCTGCTCCCACTGGGGGTCTGAGGGGCCTGGCCCCAGGAGACTCCACACAGACATATAGGTTGGGGTCAGGAGTGGGAGCCTGTCCACCTCCCCACCCATCTGGCTGACGGAGTCTATGGCCTTGGGACCCAGCAAGAGAGCTAGACACTGGGGCTTTTCCGCAGGGTCCCCCTGGTTCAAATTGCCAGCCTGCTCCAAGGCAGTGAGGGGGCATCCACATCCCCCCCTTAACCAGGGGCAGCAATTTAGTCTCGACGTTCCCTGCGGAACTGGCACCCCGGGGTCTATCCCCACTCACCCCTGGGAGGTCCCCTCTGCCTCTCCGCTCCACCATCGCCAGTTCATGCTGCTGCCACTTCTGCAGCTCTTTCTCAGGCTCTCGCTGTCTCTCACAGTCCTCTTGCTCTCTCGGACTCAGCTCCAATCCCGTCTATCTCTGATCCCCTGATGGGGAACCCGATGGTGAAGACCCTCGTCTGGTCAGGGACAGGAGTCTTGGGGATGCCTGGCTACCACTCCAGCTGCTCCCAGATCCTGCTATAGCCCCATTTGGGTCAGGAATTTGCTCCTTAGAGTGATCATCCTCCTCCAGCTGCACGATGAACTGTGCTTTGGTGAACTTTCCAGTGCGCAACCCTCTCTTTTTGCACAGGGTTACAATGTTCTTCTTTAGGAGATGGTGACAGGCCCTCACTCCTCTCTTCCCAAGTTGTTGTGGACTCACAGGCCTGTGTGCTCTCAGCTCCCCACAGTTTCCAGGGAGAACCCCGAGTGTGCCAGCCCTTCTCGAGGTCACCACCTCTTTGCCAGGGTTGAGCTGCAGACTCCTCCGCCCCTGGAACCGCTCGCTGCAATCCCCAGGGGAACCCTGTTACTGCAAAAGTCCTTCTCTCTCCCAGGGCCAAGCCGCAGGCTCCTCTGTCCCTGAGACTGCTCACCGCAGTCCCCAGGGGGACCCCATTATTGCACAGTCCTTCTCTCTGGTCACACGCTCCCAGGGGTTAATCGCCCCCCAAAACCGCTCCTCTCTAAGCCTTCAGCACGCCTGGTCCTCGTCAATCCCCCTTCGTTTTACTGCTCCCCAGTCACTTACTGCAGGAAGCGCCATCCCTGGGGTACAGTACATCCCACCTCTGCCACCAGTTGTCACAGAGTCCCCTGGCGATGCTCTGGAACTGCTCCCCACAAAGGCAGTCAGGACTCTGGGGGAGTCTCCTCTCTGGGAGCAGCTTGTCTGCAGGACACACAGCTCACCCGGCTTCCCCCTTCCTGGGGCTGACCTCGGAGCATTCAGCATCCTCTGCCCCTCCGTGCGCTTCCCACAGCGAGTCCACCCAGGCGGGGTCCTGGGGAAGCCAGAGGGTCCTGCCCCCCAATTCCTCAGTCAGACGTGACTCTCAGCCAGCCAGTAAAACAGAAGGTTTATTAGATGACAGGAACATGGTCTAACACAGAGCTTGTAGGTATAGGGAACAGGACCCCTCATCCGGGTCCATTGTGGGGGGCAGTGAGCCAGACAATCACGTCTTCACTTCACTCCTGGTCCCCAGCCAGCCCAAACTGACTCCCCCTCCAGCCCCTCCTCCTATGGCCTTTGTCCTTTTCCCAGGCCAGGATGTCCCTTTGATTTCTTTGTTCCCCAACACCTTTAGCTATCACCTTGCAGGGCGGAAAGGGCCCAGGCCATCAGTTACGAGGAGACAGGGTGTCGGCCATTCTCTGTGCAGACACCATCACACTGGCCCTGTGCTCCGCAACAATCACACACCCGTATCCCACCACCTAGATACTTAAGAAATGCATAGAGGAAACTAAGGCACCCACACAGTATTCAGAGAGACATAAAGAACAGTCCCACTTTGTCACATCTCTCCCCCTTCGAGACTGAACTGAGCGAGGTCACCTTGGCCAGTGACCTGGGGAAGCTCAAACCACCAACGCTCCCATGGATGCCCCAGCATCTCTTCCATTCCTTGGTGGGAGTTACACCAGGCCCTTCCAGTTTCACGCCCTCCCTTAGGTCAGGTGTGCTTGATGGTACTCGCAGGTCGCATTTGGGAAGGTTTATGTGGCCCTTTTTCCACCCCAAAACCCCTGGGGTTCAAACTGGGATCGAGTCTTCTCCCAGCGCTCCAGTCTGGAGGGCTGCGATTTGAGCTCTGTTGGTTAAGAGCCCCCATCTTGACCTTGGCCCCCCTCTGGCTAGGTGTCTCTGTCACCTGCCGCTCGGCATCAGCCCCTTTCATTGGATGCAGCCACTTCCGGGAAGAGGGGTCAGGATACACCGCAAAGCACCGCCCCAATAGATATGGCTGCAGCTTTTTAAGGGCCTGCCCCATGGCCAGGCATTTCTTATTTATGGCCACATAATTCTGCTCCCGGGGCAGCAGCTTCTTGCTTGGGCACCCAATGGGGTGTCTCCCCCCCTTAGCATCAACCTGCATTAACACGGTGCCCAGCCCTACATCTGAGGTGTCGGTGAAAACTGAAAATGGCTTGGCACTGTCCAGGTTTACCAGATTTACCAGGCCCTGGATTAGAGCCTCCTTCAGCACACAGAGAGCCCTCTGGCATGGCTTGGTCCAGACTACCTGGTCCGGCTTCTCCTTCTTACATAGCTCAGTGATGGGGGCAGCTGGGGAGCTAAAGTGGGGTGCAAATCCCCGGTAGTACCCCACCATCCCACTTAAGGTCTGGACCTGTTTCTTGGTCTGGAGAATGGGCCAATCTCTGACCCCCTCCACCAGTCCATTGGACGGAGGGTGACCTGCAGAGGTCCAAGTGGGCCAGACCCCCCATTTCTCCCACTAGTCCCGGAGCCGAGCTGACAGGACATTGGACCCCTGGTCTGTAAGGACCCCGCTGTGGACCCCCCCTCTGCTGAAGATGGTCAGCAGCGCGTCTGCTACGGTGTCTGCCTTGGTGGAGGGCAGATCCCCCACCCCTTGGTAGCGGTTGGCAAAATCCATCACCACCAGGATGCATTTCTTCCCCAACCAGTCGCGTTGCTGAGGGGCCCCACTATGTCCAGAGCATCCTTCTCTGCCATGGACTCACTTCCCAGCAGCGCCTCTGGACAAGGCAAACCTGGTTGGCATCCAACCTGCCCTGCCTGTATGTTCCCCCCCTCAGCTGGGGTCTCAGCTCCTCCCATGCTCAGCGCTGCCCTTGCTGTCCCAGTGGGGGCAGGCAGCGAGCTCTCTGCCTTCCTCACTGCATCAGAGCCAGCGGGAGCCCCCTTTCTGGTGTGCAAGGGGGCGGGGAGCATCTCTCTTTCCCACCCAGCCACAGGGGTCTGGTTACAGGCAGGCAGGTATCCCCAGACCAGCAGCTTCTCCCGGCTGCCAGCCAGGTCACCTGCATTTTCACTGACCATTTCCCTCTCCCCGACTGGTTCCCTGGATTCAAATTCAAATTGGCCATTACAGGAGCAGGGCCTGGATCCTGTCCCAAAGTGACACAGTCACCCCACAACAGGGTCTCACAGCTGATATCCTGGAGAACCCCAATGACCAGCCAGCCCCACCCCTCCTGGGTCTGCACAGGGATCTGGGCCATAGGCAGGGCGAGGGGCTTCATCCCTGGGACCCTCACCCAGCTCACCCAGCCCCTCAGCATCTGAGGCTGCACCACCAGGGACATGACAACAGCTCTCTCCGTCCCAGCATCTTGCCAACCCAGGAATGTCTTCCCATTGACCATCACCTTCCGCTCCCACTGGGGGTCTGAGGGGCCTGACCCCAGGAGACTCCACACAGACATATAGGTTGGGGTCAGGAGCGGGAGCCTGTCCACCTCCCCACCCATCTGGCTGACGGAGTCTATGGCCTTGGGACCCAGCAAGGGAGCTAGACACCGGGGCTTTTCCGTAGGGTCCCCCTCGTTCAAATCTCCAGCCTGCTCAAGGGCAGTGAGGGGGCATCCACATCCCCCCCTCCTTAACCAGGGGCAGCAATTTAGTAACGAGGTTCCCTGCAGAACTGGCACGCCAGGGTCTATCCCCACTCACCCCTGGGAGGTCCCCTCTGCCTCTCCGCTCCACCATCGCCAGTTCATGCTGCTGCTGCTCCTGCAGCTCTTTCTCGGGCTCTCACTGTCTCTCACAGTCCTCTTGCTCTCTCGGACTCAGCCCCAATCCCGTCCATCTCCAATCCCCAGATGGGGAACCCGATCATGAAGACCCCCGTCTGGTCGGGGACAGGAGTCTTGGGGATGCCTGGCTACCACTCCAGCTGCTCCCAGATCCTGCTATAGCCCCATTTGGGTCAGGAATCTGCTCCTTAGAGTGATCATCCTCCTCCAGCTGCACGATGAACTGTGCTTTGGTGAACTTTCCAGTGCGCAACCCTCTCTTTCTGCACAGGGTTACAATGTCCTTCTTAAGGAGATGGTGACAGGCCATCACTCCGCTCTTCCCAAGTTGTTGTGGACTCACAGGCCTGTGTGCTCTCAGCTCCCCACGGTTTCCAGGGAGAACCCCGAGTGTGCCAGCTCTTCTCGAGGTCACCACCTCTTTGCCAGGGTCGAGCTGCAGACTCCTCCACCCCTGGGACTGCTCGCTGCAATCCCCAGGGGAACCCTGTTACTGCAAAAGTCCTTCTCTCTCCCAGGGCCAAGCCGCAGGCTCCTCTGCCCCTGAGTCTGCTCACCGCAGTCCCCAGCGGGACCCCATTACTGCACAGTCCTTCTCGCTGGTCACACGCTCCCAGGGGTTAACCACCCCTCGAAACCTCTCCTCTCTGAGCCTTCATCACACCTCATCCTCATCAATCCCCCTTCGTTTTACTGCTCCCCAGTCACTTACTGCAGGAAGCACCATCCATGGCGTCTAGTACATCCCACTTCTGCCATCAGTTGTCACGGTGTCCCCGGGCCCCTACGAAGCCAGTCAGGACTCTGGGGAAGTCTCCTCTCTGGGAGCAGCCTGTCTGCAGGATACACAGCTCACCCGGCTTCCCCCTTCCTGGGTCTGACCTCGGAGCATTCAGCATCCTCTGCCCCTCCTTGCACTTCCCACAGTGAGTCCGCTCAGGCCTCCCTGCCCCCCAAAATGGACCCGGCTGAGGGGTCCTGTTCTCTGCACCTACAAGCTCCGCTTTAAACCAAGCTCCTATCATCTAATAAACCTTCTGTTTTATTGGTTGGCTGAGAATCTGACTGCGGAGTTGGGGGGCAGGACCCTCTGGCTTCCCCATGACCCCGCCTGAGCGGACTCGCTGTGGGAAGCGCACGGAGGGGCAGAGGATGCTGCATGCTCCAAGGTCAGACCCAGGAAGGGGGGAGCCGGGTGAGCTGTGTGTCCTGCAGACAGGCTGCTCCCAGAGAGGAGACTCCCCCAGAGTCCTGCCTGGCTCCGTAGGGAGCAGCTCCAGAGCATCGCTCGGTGACACCATGACACGCAGACACCCACCCATGTACATACCCATGCATGCACACATACACCTCTCCCAGCACACACATGCACACACCCACACATGTACACACACAAGCATGCACATTCCCATGCACACACACACCCATGCACACCAACACCCACGCACGCACACAGACATGCACATACACCCATGCAAACACACACACATGCACACACACACATGCATACACATGCACATACACCCATGCAAACGCACACACATGCACACACACCCCACACACCCATTTAAATACACATGCATGCGCTGTCACAGAGTGTGGGGGAGTCAGGGCCCTGCACCCCCCACTTCCTGCGATTCACCGGGACTCTCAGCCAGCCAGTAAAACAGAAGGTTTATGAGACAACAGGAACACAGTCCAAAACAGAGCTTGTAGGTACAGAGACCAGGACCCCTCAGTCAGGTCTGTCTTGGGGGGTAGGGAGGCCAGAGCCCCATCTGGGCCTCCCTCCATTTCCCCAGCCAGCTCCAAACTGAAACTCTCCAGCCCATCCTGGGCTCTTTCCTGGGCCAGGAGGCCACCTGATCTCTTTGTTCTCCAACCCCTTCAGTTGACACCTTTGCAGAGGATGGGCCCAGGCCATAAGTTCCCAGGAGACAGGGTGTCGGCCATTCTCTATGCAGACACCATCACACTGGCCCTGTGCTTCGCAACAATCACACACCCTTATCCCACCACCTAGATACTTAAGAAATGCATAGGGGAAACTGAGGTACCCACACAGTATTCAGAGAAAACATTAAGAACATTCCCACTTTGTCACATGCACACATACACACAGATTCCATGTATGCGTGGTTGACAGACACATGATAAGCTGGAGAGACATGTGACATTCGACACACCTTTAGCTGCATCACCTGTGCATTAGTCCCATCTTCCAGGGACTTAGGTTAAAATTCTAGTCCCCTGGGCAATTTCAAACAGCTGCTGGTTTGGGGTTTTAATCAAGCTGCTGGCAAAAGGTTCCCTTCTCCCCAGAGTGAGGCATCTGCTCCCAGGTGCCCAGCCTGCCCCAGGGATGGTGCCACTTGGGCTGGGCCAGGGCCAGCAGCAGTTTGGCCAGGCGTATATGCCACGTGACATCTAGAGTTGCCTCAGGGTGGAAGCAGCTGCTTCAGTCCATGGCTGGGGCAATTCCCAGCTCCAGTGGGACCCAGAGCTTTCTCTGGCCCCAGGAGTCCTGGGGATTCAGGGGTGGGATATTCATAGGGCTAGAAAAGGTATTTTAGGACTCCTTTCTGGAGCCATTTTAGATGCATTAGGAATGTAATTCTGGGCTTTTCTTGCCTTCTGAGTCCTGTGCAGCCAGATTCCCGGGGGGGGGGGGCAGGGGGATCCTGGACTCACTAGCCCATCAGCTTCAATATGGGCAGGATTCACCCAGCTTCCTAGGCCAAAGGACTCAGCCTGGAGCCCAGCCAGCTGGGTAGGAGTTCCTGGACTTTCCAAAGACTGTCTTTGCCTCTGTGTCTTAACAGGGTGGAAGTGTGTACATCTCACTTCAGGTTCTGCCACTTGGGATCCAACCCTCCCCCCAGTCCCGCCCACGGGGTAACCCAGCACCATCCCAACTAACCTCAATGCCAACGGGCATTTGGCCTCACCACAGCCCACAGTGCAGGGCCAACCCACGTGTGCATGGGGGGTGGGGTCACTTTCTGGGAGGCTATGTGCAGCGGCTCCCAGAATGGTAGGAACCATTAGGAAAGGGACAGGTAAAAGGACAGTAAATATTGTAATGCCGTTATATAAATCCATGGTTTGCCTGCACCTTGAACTGTGTGCAGTTTGGGTCGCTCCATCTTGGAAAAGATCGACTGGAATTGGAAAAGGTGCAGAAAAGGGCAAAAATGCTGAGGGTGATGGAACACCTTTCGTAGGAGGTGAGATGAAAGAGACTGGGGCTGTTCAGCTTGGAAAAGGGACAACTGAGGGGGGTACGATCGAGGGCTATAAAATCCTGACTGGGGTGGAGAAAGTAAATAAGGAAGTGTTATTTACCCTTTCACATAACACAAGAACCAGGGGTCACCCAATGAAATTAATAGGCAGCAGGTTTAAAACACACATAAGGAAGTATTTCTTCACATAGCGTACAGTCAACCTGTGGAACTCCTTGCCAGAGGATATTGTGAAGGCCAAAAGTATAACTGGATTAAAAAAGGTTTCAGAGTAGCAGCCGTGTTAGTCTGTATTCTCAAAAAGAAAAGGAGTACTTGTGGCACCTTAGAGACTAACAAATTTATTTGAGCATAAGCTTTCATGAGCTACAGCTTCAAATGCATCCAATGAAGTGAGCTATAGCTCACGAAAGCTTATGCTCTAATAAATGGATTAAAAAAGAATTAGAGAAGTTCCTGGAGGACGGGTCCATCAATGGCTGCTAGCCCAGATGGTCAGAGACGCAATCTCATAGTATGGGTGTCCCTAAGTCTCTGACTGCCAGACTGGGACTGGAGGACAAAAGTTGGATCACGCAGTAACTGCCCTGCTCTGTTCACTCCCTCTGCAGCCCTTGGTACTGGCTACTATCAGAGACAGGATACTGGGCTCGATGGACCATTGGTCTGACCCATGTGGCCATTCTTGGGGGGGGGGGGTTTGCTATGGAACGCTCCAGCTGCCCGCGTGTTCATTCAGGCTCCAGCAGCTGTGGCGTGATTGTGAATCTCATTGGCAGAGCCATGGCGTGTCATTGTGGGGTCTCTCAAGCAGGGAGCTCTCAGCTCTGATGTTGCTGGTTGCCGTCTGAGTGACCCTGGGGCCAGGAACGTACTCTGCTCCCTGGTGGGGGTCGGATGGGCTCTGGGGGAGACTGCAACTGGTAACCATTGCACATGGGCCAGTCCCGGAGCGTGACCCTGCACTGAGCCCTGGCTATGCTTACACACACTCACATTCATGAGAACGGACAAGATGGGGCAGACCAATGTTCCATCCAGCCCAGTCTCCTGTATCCGACAGTGGGCAGAGCTTCCGGGGGAGTGTACAGAACTGGGCAGTTGGAGGGATACACCCATCTTCCCCTCCTGGCTTCTGGTAGCCAGAGGTTTAGAGACACCCCGAGCATGGGGCTGCATCTCTGACCATCCTCGCTAATAGCCATTGCTGGACATAGTTCTTTTTTGAACCCAGTTATTTTTCTGACCTTCACAGTATCCCCTGGCAGTGAGTTCCACAGGTTGTCTGTGCGCTGGCTGGGTGAAGAATGGTTCCTCTGCTGCCTGGTGGCCCCTGGGGGCTGTTCTGGGAAATGGTAAAGAACAAGTCACAGACTCTTTCCAAGTGTAAAACTTTGCAGCTGTACTCTGGGCCTGGATTTGCTCCAAATCCCCTGGGCCATGGGCTCCTGCACCCCCAGCCACACCCCTGTGGGGACAAAGGGGGACCTGTCTGTTTGCCAACAAGTGGGCCAACCACTCTGGATCCCTGCCCCAACTCCCAGGCTGGGGCCAGCATGCAAGCCCTGGGAGTCCTGCCACAGGGAGTCCTCACAGTTCCAGGCTGGCAGGGAGCCAGAGCCAACCCTAGGGTGTCTCTTGCCCTACCCCATGAGTGGCACTAGGGGCAGGGGTGCCCGGGAGCCCTGGGGCACAGAGAACATAGCAATGCCCAAGGAGGATCTGAGCCTGGGGAGACTGTCCCCCTTGTGCCGCTGGGGGTTAGGGCTCACCCCTTCTCCGGGCGCCCCTGTAATTATCTGGGGGGACGCTGGGACAGCAGGGAGGAGGCAGTGAGAGGCAGCTCCCAGAGCTGCAGCCCCGGGACTGGGGGAGCTGGCAGGTGGGAGGGCACCGCGTGGGGCGCAGAGCTGGGACAGGCGCTCCCCGCCCTGGGAGCAGGGGGAGATTTACGGTCTGGCTGCACTGCCCCCGGGTAATGTCATTTCCCCAGACGTGAGGTGCTGGAGCCGCGCCTGCGGCCCGGAGGCCCCGGCTCCTGGGGCAGCTGCAGTCTCTGCTCCAGAGCGGGGATCGCAGCCCGGCCTGGCCCCCGCCCTGCCCCGGGGGCCCAGCGCCTGCTCAGCCACCCCAAACCACCAGGCAGGGCCAGGCCGGGCCTGAGTCCCGGCCTGTCCCTCTCTGGGCGGCCACAAACGGAACTGCGGCCCCCAGGCCTGGCGGGGCGATTCCTGGTGACAAGCTGGGCTGGGGCCCCCACGCCGCAGGAGCCGCCGGCACGGGGCGAACAGCCCCGGGGGAGGGGAACGGTCCTTTGCCGCCCGGCAGCCCCGCTCCCGCCCAAGCCCTGGTGGGTTTTAGCTCTGAGCTGCCCGAGCCTGGCTGGGCGGGAGGCCGGGACGGACGCACCCCGAGGTCGCCCCCCGGAGCTGCTGTGAGCGGGTCAGTGGGAGCCCCCAGGGTGCGGCGCTCCCGGGCGGGTTAATCCGGTCCTTGCATTACTCGGCACCAGGCTCCGAGCGCCAACGGCGATTACTGGGGGGGGCAGTGCCCCGTGGCGGACTTCGGGGGGGGGGGGCGATTGCAAACCCGGGGAGGGGGAGTGCCCTGCGGCGGACTGTGGGCCCCAGGATCCCGGCAAGGGGAAACCCCGGGCGCCGTGGGGCTGGCGGGGCTGGCGCTGCAGGTGTTCGCAGCTCTGGCCCCTGCCCGCCCCCGGCTGCGCTTCGGGGAGCCGTTCCGGGCCTTGGGGATCCCACCCCCATCCCGCCGACACGGGCCGACTCCTCTGACCTTTCTGCCTCCCCGGACCCAGGCTCCCCTCGCGAGCCCGTCGCTCCCCCCGCCGCGGGGCCAGGCGCCCGGGACGGGACTGGCTGTGCCCGACTCCTGGATCGCCCCTTTGGCCCTGCCGCCCCCCCCAAGGTCGAAACGTGCCTGACACTGCGGCAGCCGCTGAACCCGGAGCTGGGGGGTGCGGGCTCCCCGCGGCTCCGGCCGCGCCGGTCAGTGGCTCTGGCGAGGGGTGGTCCGTGGTTCCTGCCCCCGCCCGGCGAGCCGCGCAGGGATTGTCCTGCTGGGGCAGGGACCCCGTCAGGGACGCAGGTGGGGCTGCCCGAGCGCAGCGGGAAGGGGCGGCCAGAGTGACGGGCGAGGGGAAAGCGGCCGACGCGGGTCCAGCCGAGCCGGGCAGGTTGTTCCCCGGCTAAGCCCCGCCGCGTTCGCTGGGATGGATCGTTAGGTTGGGGGCGCGCTGGGGCCGGGCCGGTTTGCCCCGGGCCGTGAGCGGAGGCGCCGTCCAGTGTCCGGGCCCCGGCCCGGCGCTCCAGCCCCCTGCTCGGGCCTTACGACGTCTCTCTGCCCCGGGTCCGGCCTGGCGCTAGCCCTGCTCCGGTGACCCCGCGCTGGGGGCGCTGCCGGCTCTCGGGTCTGATCGGGATAAATGGAAACGAATCCGGCCTTGTTTAAAAGCGCGGAACATCTGGGCTCTGCCCAAAGGCTCTCGGGGGAAGCCGGCACCGCGCAGCGGCCCGGGTTCAGCGCAGAACCCAGCCCCGCTGGCGGGCAAGCTGCGTCGGGCCCTTGGGGCAGTAGCGGCCCCGGCCCGGCCCCCTTCTTGCCAGGGCGGCTGCGGCGGCGATTTGGCCCGTGCCCTCGAAGCTGAGCCCTCCTGGCCCTGCGCCTGGCCGCGGGGCGGGCTACAGACCCGCTCGCGGGGTCCTGGGGGAGGGATGCGCCCCGAATTCGTTTTGCACAGAAATAAAAGGGGCGGTACCCCTCGACTCCCTTGGCCACGCCCTCTTTGGGTGAGGCCTGTCAATCACTGCCGGAGGCTGCCAATCAGCGGGCAGGCGCATGGGCTTTTGGCCCCTGCTGATGGAAGGGGCCAGAAGAGCGCGCGCTGCCCCGGGGGCCCAGGCGCTCTCCGGGTACGTGCTGCCGCGCGCGGAGTCCAGCGCCCCGGCGACGTGCGCCCAGGGGGCCCGGGGCCCTGCGCATGGGGCCGGCTCCAGCGGGGGGCCTGCAGCGGGGGCGCCCCGGCGGGGGCGGGCAGGCACAGAGGAGCAAGCGGGGTGGGAGAGCGCGCGGGAAGCCGGGGTGCGGAGCGCGTCCCTCCCCATGGAGCCCTCGGGGCTGGAGCAGGAGGGCCAGGGCCAGACCCACCCGCACCACGAGCCCATCAGCTTCGGCATCGACCAGATCCTGAGCAGCCCGGAGCAGGGCAGCTGCTTGGGGCCGGTCCGCCCGGCTGGGGAGCCGGACTACGCGCTCTACGGGAGCGGCTGCAGCGGCGCGTACAACCCCGCCTGCTCGCTGGGCTCCTACAGCCTCAGCCGGAGCATGAACTTGGCCCCGCGGGCCGCGCCGGGGGGCCCCGCGGGAGGGGTGATCCGGGTGCCGGCGCACAGACCTCTGCCCCCAGCGCCCGGGGCGCCCGCCGGTCCCCCGCAGCCGGGGGTCCCCGGCCTCCCCAGCCTCACCTTCCCCTGGATGGAGAGCAGCAGGCGGCTCGCCAAAGACCGGCTTTCAGGTGAGCCCCCCGCCCCCTGCCAGCTCCCTGTCCCGGCTGGCAGAGCCCCCTGCCCGGCGGGGAGCGCCAGATCCCCAGCCCCTCTCTCGGGAGCGCTCAGCCAAGGGGCCCGGACGGACAGGAAACTGGGCCCGATCTCGGCAGGTGCCGAGCGCTCCTCGCTGACATCCCTGGCCGGGGCGGACTCTGCCGCCCTTTGTCCGCAGGGCTCCTGCGGGACTGAGCTGGCCGGCCTGGTGCCGGGAGCGGCCTCTCCGGAACCGGTAACGGGACGGGCCAGCGACTCTGCGCCCAGCAGCATGAACCCAGGGCGGGGCGGGGCAGGGCGGCGGCGCCAGCGCCGGCTGCTCGCCCCGGGGAGATTCCGGCCCAGCACAGGCCTGGCCAGTTCGGTGTCTCGGCTCCGGGGCAGAGTCAGCGCCTGTTCCCAGACCCCGCTGCGGAGCCCCAAGAGAACCAGGACAGGGAGAGCGGCCCCTGCCCCACAGCTCGAGAAAGTTCCCCCCATCCTTGGCTGTGGGCACCCGGACATGCCCCGTTTAGCTGGGCCCTGGCCCTGACACGGCTCCCGGCGGCGGGCGCTGGAGGGGAGAGCCAGGCCCGCGGAAGCAGGATTCCTGCTGGAACCGGAGCCGGGCCCCGGGGGGACGCGCTGGGATCTACCCACGAGCCTGGTGAGCGCCCTGAACGCCCCGCCGAGTCCAGCCTGGTGCGCGCCCAGTGACAGCAGGACGGCGCCCGGGGGCCCCGGCTGCGCTCGGGCAGGTGGGACCCCGGTCCCGCCGACTCCGGCTGGAGCTGTGCCAGGGCGCGGCGGGTTCGAACTCTGCTGGCGGCAGCCCCCGGGCCCGGTGTCCCAGCGCAGCGCCCGGCGTGGGCACGGAATGGGGTCTGAAGGGGAAACCCCGGACTCGAGTCTGAGGAGAAACGTCCCCGGACACACAGGCGACTCGGGACCGGCTCCGGCTCACATCGCTGTTTCCGGACCCGCCCGGTCCTTCCGCCGCCCGCTCCCTGGGGACTGGCAGCCGGGTCCCGCGGCCCCAGGCCGGGCTGGCTGGGCAGGGGGCCAGAAGAGCAGGGCGCAGCCCGGAGCCCCGTGCCCCAGGCGGCGGGAAGGGGCGGGGGCTCTTAAGGCAGCCTCCGCAGCCCCCTTCCCTGCCCGCTGCCCCCAGCCCAGCTGCCTCGCGGGGTCCGGCCCCGGCGCTCCTGGGGCCCTGACCCCCAGGGCTCCCCGCTGTTGCCACTGGGGGTGTCAGTCCTGCTGGTGCTATCGGGCCGCGGGGGCCGCCCAGGGCCGAGGAGGAGGCCACCCCCTTGAAGTCAGAAGCCCAGCGCGGGCCTGAGCTAGGCCATGATCCGCGCCCGGGGCGCGCCGAGGCCTCTGGAAAGGCTCCTGGGCAGTGTGCGGCGGCGCAGCCGGGCGGGTGTGACCGGCCGAGACCGGAGCCTGGGGCCAGCGCTTGGGGACACCGGGCTCCCCCGGCCCCGAAGCCCGGGAGCGGGCCCGTCCCCAGCAGCGGACACAGCCGGGGGGCAATCGGCTCCGTTGGGGGTCCGTCTGACACCCCCCCTTCTGCCAGCCCCTGCCCCCGACGGCGAGCGGCCTGGCGGGTCTGTGCGGCGCTGACCGGCACCCTTGTCCCCCAGCGGGCCGGGCGGCCAGCTATGGAGGATCCCGCGGCGGCGGAACTGGGGGCCGCGTCCCTTGGCTGTGAGCACCCCCCGCGGGGCCCAGCCCGAGGTGGAGGGGGCGGAGGAGGGGTTGCGAAAGGTCGGCAGCGTCCGCCAGCAGGACAGGGCCTGGCTCACCCTGCCCCAAACACCCAAGGGGCCCCCACCCAGTGCAGCGCTCTTTGGCTTCCGGGGCTCCTGCCCCGCCCCCTCATGTTCCACGCCGGCCCGGCGCCAGCACTGGGGAGAGCTGGGGGGTCCCTCCAGGCCTCAACACCAGGGCTTCCCCTTGCGCGCCGTGCGCCCCCCCCGGGGCTCCCTCTGCCCACCTAGCCATGTGCCCCAGGGACCGCCCCGCAGCTGATGGGTCTGGGGATGTGCAGGGGCGATGGTGCCTGCTGGGGATTGCGAGGGCAGGTGCTGTGAGCACCACTCCGGATGCCTGGGTTCTGTGCCCAGCTCGGACGCTGCTTTGCCACGGGAAGGTCGGTCTGTTCATCTGCTCTCAGCGCACCCCCGGGAGCCTCTGGCCCTTAGCAGGACCCAGAGCAGCAGGTTCCTGCCCAGGGGTTTTGATCGCTCCAGCGGACCCATCCCGGCGCCTGTCCCTGAAGGACCTGGGCGGCACCTCCCTTGGCGGGCCGGCAGAAGCTGGCGGCCCCGGGGGTTCCCCCGACCTGGGGGAGGGTGTTCGGCCCCCGTTGAGGAGCTGAAAGGCCTTTTCCAAGAGCAGGGTTGGGGCTTCTGACCTGGCTGCTGGGGGCGGGTGTCTAGTCCCGCTGCCCCCGGGGCCGGGGCGGGCGGGGGCCGGGTGTGGAGTGCAGAGGGGCTGTTTGTCCCTGGGGTTGGAGCCGGTCTTAGCCCTCGGGGCGGGGAGTCCGTGTCCCTCTCCGGCCCCAAGGCTGGGAGAGAACAGGAGGCGACGACGAGGCCCGGTTGCCAAGCCTCCAGGGTTGGCCGGGAGTCTCCAGGCACTAAAGCTGATGTCATGTGATGGAACCTCCAGGAATGTGGCCAACCACAGTTGGCAGCCCGAGGTGAGGGCAGGCTGCCTGGCCAGGTGGGGCCGGGGGGAGCCAGGGCTAGGCCCCTGGAGAGCTGGGCGCTGCCGTGCTCCCCGGGTGCCCCCGGCTCAGGGATGGGCTTCAGCCCTCCCTGTGAGGTGGCAAGGAGCCCATGCCAGCGTCTGCCCAGCCATGTGGGGGTCCCTGACCGGCTGGGGGGCTCCTGCCTGGGTGGAGTCTGTTTCCTGTGCAGTGAATCTGGGGGAACCGGGGGACGGTTCCCAAATCCAGACCTGCCAGGCTATGGCCCTGAGCCGTGGGTAGCAAGGGGGTGGAGCCAGCCAGTTGGGGTGCCAGGCTGTCCAGGGGGTCTGCACCATTCCCCAGCCCTGGGGGCACTGTCGCCCTTGCCATGTGTGGCTGGTGCAGTGATGCCATGGGCTGGTGGGGACACCCAGTGCCTGAGATCAGAGTCTGGAGCCTGGCTCTCGGGCAGCTCTGCCTGGTGCTTCGGCCCGGATGCCAGCAGGGACCCAGCAAGGACGCAGCTCGGCCTGCTATGTCCGGTGCCTGCCTTCCGGCCCCCCGCGCAGTGCTGGCCACAGGACTGTTGGGCGGGCCGGCAGGCAGCGGGCCCCAGCCATTCCCAGCCCAGCTGGAGGAGCTGATGTGCCCCAGCAGGAGACCAGTCCCCCAGTGCCCATCACACCCAGCGGCGTGGGCCTGAGTGAGAGATGAGGGCAGTATCCAGGCATGGTCTCTGCCCTGATGTCCTGCCTCCCCTCTGCCTGCAGCTGCTCTGTCCCCGTTCGCGGTGACGCGGCGCATCGGGCACCCCTACCAGAACCGCACCCCCCCCAAGAGGAAGAAGCCGCGCACGTCCTTCAGCCGAGTGCAGATCTGTGAGCTGGAGAAGCGCTTCCACCGGCAGAAATACCTGGCCTCAGCCGAGCGGGCCACCCTGGCCAAGGCCCTCAAGATGACGGACGCCCAGGTGAAGACCTGGTTCCAGAACCGCCGCACCAAATGGAGGTAACACAAGCTGCAGCTCAGGGCTGGGCCCCGCCACACCCAGCCAGGCCAGCCCAGGCCCAGTGCGGGTTACCAACGCCTCCAGCACAGCCTCCCTCGCAGCTAGGGGCAAAGGGAGCCCCCCCTGCTGGGAGAGGCCAGGGCTGTTTCCTGGGAGCTCCCCCCACAGCCAGCGCCTCTGCCCCCCCATACAGCGCTCCCCGCTGGGAAAGGCCAGGGCTGTTTCCTGGGAGCTTCCCCCGAGCCAGGGCTCCTGTTTTGACAGGGCAGAGTAGACACACATACTGTGCTGGGGCAGGATAGGGCAGGGGTGTGTAGTTGAGGGTCCAGCCTAGCGCAGGATGGGAGGGGCAGGGGTGTGTAGTTGAGGGGTTGCCCCAGAGCAGGACGGGAGGGGCAGGGGTGTGTAGTTGAGGGGCTGGCGCGGGACAGGACGGGAGGGGCAGGGGGTGTAGTTGAGGGGCTGGCGCGGGACAGGACGGGAGGGGCAGGGGGTGTAGTTGAGGGGCCGGTCCGGGGCAGGACGGGAGGGGCAGGGGTGTGTAGTTGAGGGGCTGGCGCGGGACAGGACGGGAGGGGCAGGGGGTGTAGTTGAGGGGCCGGCCCGGGGCAGGACGGGAGGGGCAGGGGTGTGTAGTTGAGGGGCTGGCGCGGGACAGGACGGGAGGGGCAGGGGGTGTAGTTGAGGGGCCGGTCCGGGGCAGGGCGGGGGAGGGTCGTGGGCAGGCAGCCCCTTCAAGCACTAATGCGGCTCTGCCCGCGCCCCGTGCAGGAGGCAGACGGCGGAGGAGCGCGAGGCTGAGCGCCAGCAGGCCAACCGGCTGATGTTGCACCTGCAGCAGGAGGCCTTCCAGAAGAGCCTGAGCCAGCCGCTGCCGCAGGACCCGCTCTGCATGCACAACTCCTCCCTCTGCGCCCTGCAGAACCTGCAGCCCTGGGCTGAGGACAAGAAGGTCACGTCTGTCTCAGGGGTGGCATCAGTGGTGTGAGGCCTCCATGCTGCCCCCTAGAGCAGGGGGGAAAGACCTGTCTGCAAATCCCCATGGAGGCTGCGGAGGTGGTCGGGGCTGAGGCCGGACCCTCCATGCCTGCAGCAGATGCAGACCCCTGGGGCATGGGCTGCTGCCCCCAGGGACCATGATGCCAGTGCACTCCCTGCTGTGTGCCTGCCCTGGCTGGGGTCTGCCCTGCTGTCACGGAGTCCCCGGGTGATGCTCTGGAACTGCTCCCCATGAAGCCAGGCAGGACTCTGGGGAAGTCTCCTCTCTGGGAGCAGCCTGTCTGCAGGACACACAGCTTACCCAGCTCCCCCCTTTCTGAGTCTGACCTCGGAGCATTCAGCATCCTCTGCCCCACTGTGCACTTCCCACAATGAGTCCGTCCAGGTGGGGTCCTGGGGAAGCCAGAGGGTCCTGCCCCCCAACTCCGCAGTCAGACGTGACTCTCAGCCAGCCAGTAAAATAGGTTTATTAGACGACAGGAACATGGTCTAACACAGAGCTTGTAGGTGCAGAGAAAAGGACCCCTCAGCTGGGTCCATTTTGGGGGCTGTGAGCCAGACAACCCCGTCTGCCCTTCACTCCATGTCCCCAGCCAGCCCCAAACTGAAACTCTCTCCAGCCCCCACTCCTCTGCGCTTTGTCCCTTTCCGGTCACCGGATTCCTTTGTTCTCCAACCCTTTAGCTCTCACCTAGCAAGGGGGAAGGGCCCAGGCCATCCATTGCCAAGAGACAGAGTGTCAGCCATTTACGGTCACTGGCCCTTTGCTCTGCAAAAATTATGCCCCCTTATCCCACCACCTAAAGACTTAAGAAATGCATAGGGAAAACTGAGGCACCCCTACAGTATTCAGAGGAAACATTAAGAACAGTCCTGCTTGGTCACATCTCTCCCCCCTTCGAGACTGAACTGAGCGGGGTCACTTTAGCCGGTGACCTGGGAAGTTCGAAGCCACCAACGTTCCCATGGATGCCCCAGCATCTCTCCCGTTCCTTGGTGGGAGTTACACCAGGCCCTTCCAGTTTTACGCCCTTCCAGTTTCATGCCCTCCCTTAGGTTGGGGGTGGTCGATAGCACTCACATGCTGCATGTGGGAAGGTTTATGCAGCCCGTGCCCTTTTGCCACCCCAAAACCCCCGGGGGTCAAACTGGGATCTGGTCTTCTCCCAGCGCTCCAGTCTGAAGGCCTGCAATTCGGGCTCTCTTGGTTAAGGGACCCCATCTTGACCTGGGCCACATACTGTTCACTTACAGAACTAGCATGGAGACATCCCTTTCTCAACAACCTTGTCTCCCCAACAAGCTGGCCAAACACAGCCACTTGGTTATAGGACTGTTTAATTTTCTTAACAGCTTTCACTCCATCTCAGACTTTCTCAGAGCTATCCACACTGGATCCTTCAACAGGAAAGTCAGTGGATCCATTCACAACAGAAAATTTCTGGCTGTTAGGAACTGAAACTGTCTTGATTAAATCACTTTCACACCCTTCAGTGGCAGTAAACTGCTTGCAAAGACTCCAGGAGGATTCCTTTCCCTAGGGGCTTTTCTATGCAATAATTCACCCTTCACAGAAATTCTGCCCTTACCCTCTTCACCTAGGGCTTGCTCTAGAGAAACACTTTCCTGAGCAACAACAGACTCTTTCTGGGTCTCACTTACATCCAGAATCACCTCTGGCCCATCAGGCGGATTCCTATACAATCCCCTTTCAGGCAAACTTACAGACTTCCTAGATAAAAAGCTAGAAGCCTTCTCCTTCCCTTTGCCACACACAAGTTCAGGAATCTTCTCCTTCTTGCTACAGGTTTCCACACCCTCAGTAGGTAACACAATCAAATCACCTTTCTGCTCTCCTTGTTCCCTGGCTAGGATCTCACCCTGATTAGACAGAGTTGCTACACCCTTTCCCAGCCACGCACTAGCAACGGGCAAAATACAAGCACCAGAATTGTCTGGGCTCTGGGATTTTACATAGGCACTAACTGGATGTTACCTAGTTACAGGGCCAGTCTCCCGAGCAGACACAAACTTAGGACCATTCCCTTCCTGGGCTTTATCTGAATCCAGAACCAACTCTGTGACAACTGCACTATTCTCAGCCATCACAGGCTGAAAGGCCCCTTCTGTCTGCTCCACAGACAAAGAAGAAAATTCTTTCCTGGGTATCTGGCTGGTGAATCTTGCCCATATGCTCAGGGTTTAGCTGATTGCCATATTTGGGGTCGGGAAGGAATTTTCCTCCAGGGCAGATTGGAGAGGCCCTGGAGGTTTTTTGCCTTCCTCTGTAGCATGGGGCACAGGACACCTGAGGGAGGCTTCTCTGCTCCTTGAAGTCTTTGAACCATGATTTAAGGACTTCAATAGCTCAGACATGGGTGAAGTTTTTTGTAGGAGTGGGTGGGTGAGATTCTGTGGCCTGCGCTGTGCAGGAGGTCAGACTAGATAATCATAATGGTCCCTTCTGACCTTAGTATCTGTGAATCTATGAATCTAAGAGCCAGACACACTTTCTCCTTTACCACACACACAGCTTGGGATCTCATTCCCCTGGTCCCAGCACACAGGGCTGTTCACAGACAACTGCTTGGAGACCGGGGTAGCTCCCTCCATAGGCAAGTCAATACCCCTGACAGACACAGGCACGTTTCCTTCCCTGTCACAATTCTCCACCCAGCGAACAGGTAAGGTCCAGGGACACTCATCTGCCGCTCTCCTCGCCTTCCCACCCTGCTGACTAGACAAAGCCATCAGCTCACAAGGCTGCCTAGGCTCATCCAAACTTTCCTTACCAAGCACCTTGCCACTCCCAACAGATCCCCTGCCCTGCCTGTGTCTCCCCTCACTCAGCTGGGGTCTCAGTTCCCACTGTGCTCAGCGCTGCCCTTGCTGTCCCAGTGGGGGCAGGCAGTGAGCTCGCTGCTTTCCTCACTGCATCAGAGCCAGTGTGAGCCCCCTGAGCCCCCTCTCCGGTGTGCAAGGGGGCGGGGAGCATCTCTCTGTCCCACCCAGCCTCAGGGGTCTGGTTAAAGGCAGGCAGGTAGCCTGAGCCTAGCAGCTCCTCCCTGCTGCCAGCCAGGTCATCTGCATTTTCACTGACCATTTCCCTCTCCGCAGATTGGTTCCCTGGATTCAAATTCAAACTCTTGGCCCTTACAGGAGCAGGGCCTGGATCCTGTCCCAAAGAGACACAGTCACTCCCCAACAGGGTCTCACAGCTGATATCCTAGAGAACCTCAACGACCAGCCAGCCCCACCCCTCCTGTGTCTGCACAGGGATCTGGGCCATAGGCAGGGCGAGGGGCTTCATCCCTGGGACCCTCACCCAGCTCCACAGCCCCTCAACCTCTGAGGCTGCACCACCAGGGGCTGACAACAGGTCTCTCTGTCCCAGGATCTCGCCACCCCAGGAATGTCTCCCCATTGACCATCACCTTCCGCTCCCACTGGGGGTCCGAGGGGCCTGAGCTCAGGAAACTCCACAAAGACATATAGGTTGGGGTCAGGAGTGGGAGCCTATCCACCTCCCCACCCATCTGGCTGACGGAGTCTATGGCCTTGGGACCCAGCAAGGGAGCTAGACACCGGGGCTTTTCCGCAGGGTCCCCCTGGTTCAAATTGCCAGCCTGCTCCAAGGCAGTGAGGGGGCATCCACATCCCCCCTCCATTAACCAGGGGCAGCAATTTAGTCTCGACGTTCCCTGCAGAACTGGCACCCCGGGGTCTATCCCCACTCACCCCTGGGAGGTCCCCTCTGCCTCTCCGCTCCACCATCACCAGTTCATGCTGCTGCTGCTTCTGCAGCTCTTTCTCGGGCTCTCACTGTCTCTCACAGTCCTCTTGCTCTCTCGGACTCAGCTCCAATCCCGTCTATCTCTGATCCCCTGATGGGGAACCCGATGGTGAAGACCCTCGTCTGGTCAGGGACAGGAGTCTTGGGGATGCCTGGCTACCACTCCAGCTGCTCCCAGATCCTGCTGTAGCCCCATCTGGGTCAGGAATCTGCTCCTTAGAGTGATCATCCTCCTCCAGCTGCATGATGAACTGGGCTTTGGTGAACTTTCCAGTGCGCAACCCTCTCTTTTTGCACAGGGTTACAATGTCCTTCGTAAGGAGATGGTGGCAGGCCCTCACTCCGCTATTCCCAAGTTGCTGTGGACTCACAGGCCTGTGTGCTCTTAGCTCCCCACGGATTCCAGGGAGAACCCCGAGTGTGCCAGCCCTTCTCGAGGTCACCACCTCTTTGCCAGGGTCGAGCTGCAGACTCCTCCGCCCCTGGGACCGCTCGCTGCAATCCCCAGGGGAACCCTGTTACTGCAAAAGTCCTTCTTTCTCCAAGGGCCAAGCTGCAGGCTCCTTTGTCCCTGATACTGCTCACCGCAGTCCCCAGCGGGACCCCATTACTGCACAGTCCTTCTCGCTGGTCACACACTCCCAGGGGTTAAGCGCCCCCCGAAACCGCTCCTCTCTGAGCCTTCAGCATGCCTGGTCCTTGTCAATCCCCCTTCGTTTTACTGCTCCCCAGTCACTTACTGCAGGATGCGCCATCCATGGGGTGCAGTACATCCCACCTCTGCCACCATTTGTCACAGGGTCCCCGGGCGATGCTCTGGAACTGCTCCCTATGAAGCCAGGCAGGACTCTGGGGGAGTCGCCTCTCTGGGAGCAGCCTGTCTGCAGGACACACAGCTCACCCGGCTTCCCCCTTCCAGGGTCTGACCTCGGAGCATTCAGCATCCTCTGCCCCTCTGTGCGCTTCCACAGTGAGTCCACCCAGGCAGGGTCCTGGGGAAGCCAGAGGGTCCTGCCCCCCAACTCTGCAGTCAGAGGTGACTCTCACCAGCCAGTAAAACAGAAGGTTTATTAGATGACAGGAACGTGGTCTAACACAGAGCTTGTAGGTGCAGAGAACAGGACCCCTCAGCTGGGTCCATTTTGGGGAGCAGTGAGCCAGACAACCCTGTCTGCACTTCACTCCATGTCCCCAGCCAGCCCCAAACTGAAACTCTCTCCAGCCCCCCCTCCTCTGGGCTTTGTCCCTTTCCCTGGCCAGGAGGTCACCAGATTCCTTTGTTCTCCAGCCCTTTAGCTCTCACCTTGCATGGGGGAAGGGCCCAGGCCATCCGTTGCCAGGAGACAGAGTGTGGCCATTTATGTACACTGACCCTTTGCAACAATTACACCCCCTTATCCCACCATTTAGAGACTTAAGAAATGCATAGGGAAACTGAGGCACCCCTACAGTATTCAGAGGAAACATTAAGAACAGTGCCGCTTCGTCACACCTGCCTCAGCACCCATGGGGGAGCAAGGAGCCCCAGACACACGCCCCATTCCCCGGCAGGCCAGCTCAGGCTGACTGACTCAAAGGCTCTGCCTACAGCTGACTTAGTGACCTATACTGCCAATAAAGGGTTAAAGTCTGTGTTAATGGAGACCTAGATCCCATCCGCAAGGGCCCTCCCCATGGGAGCTGGGGCCCCTGTGACTGGCTGGGGCTCTCCAGGGCAATACATGGCCCTTCCCCCCTCACTGCTGGGGGTACAACCACCCTGACACCTCCAGGCCCTGCCCAGAGCTGCCCCAGTATCAAAGAGGCGCTGCCCACACTTTTCTGTTCGGACTGGAGGCTCCCAGCCTTTGCAGCTCCACCTGGCTGTGCTGCTGAGGCCCAGGGATGGAGGGGAAAGCCCCTCCATGGAGAGAAGTGGGAGGGGGCCTTGCCCAGGGGCCCACGGGGAGCTTGAGGGTGAATGGTGCCTGGGGACAGCTCATCACAGAGTGAGCATGGAGCTGCGGGGTCAGCCTGGGGCAGTGCCATGTCCATCCAGCCCAGGGTCCTGTCTGCGGGCAGTGGCTGGTGCCAGAGAGTGAGGAGAGCAGCGGGGGCTTGGAGCAGAACCACATGGGATCTGACTTCCCCTGACTGTGAGCCAGAGCAGAGCTTTCAGAGAACCACCCACACTTGATTTCAGCTTGGTCAGGGACAGAGAATCCACCACGACCCCTGGGAAACAGGTCCCGTGCTTATTTCCCTCTCTTAACAAATTCCACCTTCTTTCCAGGCTCAATTAGTCTGGCTTCAGCTTCCAGCCTTGGATCTGTCTGACCAGAGCGAAGAGTATTTTGTTACCAAATTTCTGTTCCCCACCTAAGAATGTGCAGGCTGGGATCAAGTCACCCCCGAAGCTTCCCTTTGAGCTCCTGGAGTCTGTCACTCCAGGCCAGGTTTCTAAGCCTTTCACCATTCCTGTGGCTCTCCTCGACCCCGCTCCAATCTAGCCACATCCTTTGGGAATTGTTGGCACCGGATCCCAGCAGTGGCCACCCCAGTGCCAGATACAGAAGGAAAATCACCTCTCTGCTGCTCCTCGAGATTCCCATTTACGCATCTCAGGATCGCGTTAGCTCTTCTGGCTGCAGCGTTGCAGGGGGAGCTCATGTTCAGCCGGATCCCCCTGCCCCAAATCTCTGTCCGAGTCACTGTCCCCGCGGACGGAGCCCCCGCCCCGCAGGACGGCCTGCACTGTCTGCTCCTAGATGGGACTTCACGTTGGATTGAACTGACATACACACGGTTTGCTTGTGCCCAGCTTGTCGGGGCTGGAGTAGGTCAGAGCTGCAGAGACACCCCCGCTCTGTCCTGGGCCTCCCCATGCTGATCTCCCTCCCCGTCCATCAGGGCCAATCAGCCCTTGCCCTGGGCGTGGCGGGAGCCAGGTGCCTGGTCTTCAACTGGAAAGTCCGGTGGAAAAGGGGACCTGGCAGGGTCTGGTCAGATCTCCTGACAGACACCCAAAGTCCGGTTATTGCGAGCACGGAGGCGCGGGGTTATCACCTGCATCCGCGCCAGCTCAGCCAGGGCCACCTCCTACCTGCCTCGCCCGGCTCCGCAGACAAGTCCCTCTGGACCGGGCGGGGACGGGGGATCGGTGAGGCACAGGAGGAGGGGGAAGAGGAGCAAATGGGGGCGGGGCCTCGGGGAAGGGGCGGGGCCTCAGGGGAAGAGGCCGTGCGAGGGAGGTTCCGGCACTCCTGCTGAAGTGGCTGGTTTTAAACATTGCAAAGTTGGGATCACTACGGGGGTGTCCTCTTGCCTTTTTCCTCCCGACCCCTGGGCAGGGCCCAGAGAACAAAGTCTGTCCTAGATGGGGTGACCAGATGTCCCAATTTTATAGGGACAGTCCCAATATTCGGGGCTTTGTCTTATGTAAGCACCTATGATCTCTCCCCCCCCCACACACACACTAGGTCTGGTCATCCTCATCCTAGATGGGAACAGCCCCTTGCCCCCTCCCACCTCTCCCCGCACCCCGAAGCACTGACTCTGCCACCCATGTGATTGGTGTTGGGCAGGCTGCAGCCATCATGCTGACCACCTGCTGCTGTCTGGGGCTGCTGTGTGTGGGGCATAGGCCCAGCCAGCCAGACACCCTGGGCCCATGAGGAATGGCAGGCTGCACTGAGAACTGTCAGGGTCCCACACTGTCTATGTGCTATGCCCCCTGTATGCCGGACCCCTAAGGGATCCCACTCTTCCTTCAGGGTGGGCCATGTGGCCTCCCCACTTCCTAGACTGAGCCTCTGGTCTCCAGCCCTCCTATTTCCTGGCCAGGCCAGCTAAGAGACTCCAGGGCAGAGGCGCGCCCACGTCGCAGGGACCTGTGTGTGACAAAGTGAGAATTTTTTGTAATAATTTTATGAATCCTTTGTGTGCCTCAGTTTCCCCCTACACTTTACAGGGCTCCTCAGTGCAGGGGTTGGGAGGAGGGTTATGTTTGCTCTCTGTGCAGGCTGAGAGATATGGGGAGAGGGGAGGTGTCACTGCTCTGCCTGGATAGAACGAGCAGAGTCATTAAGGAGCGGACTGAAATTGAACCAGAGCCACAGAGACAATGCCAGGTCCAGTGACTTATCTACTGGTCACTCCAGCCAGGAGATTGTGAACTCAGCCTGGTCCTGCCTGGCGAACAGAGCCCAGATGTGCCCAGCTGTGATTAATGAGGGCTTTGCGGGCTGAAGGAAGCTAGTTCTCTACTGGGACTGACTGAGGGGGTCAGAGCCAGCCTGACAATGGAGTCCCAACAGCTGGGCTGGTGAATTGCTCCAGGCTGCCCAGGCCAGACTGCGTTACCGGCTCTGTCTCTGCGTTGACCCAAGGCCTGCCCACGCTGGGGCCAGGTGACTCATGAACCCAGCTCTGTCTGGGAAACGCTGTTGGGGAGTCACTGCGAATCCTGGCTGGGAGCACAAGTCCTGCAGCATGGACACGCCTCTGCCCAGGAGTCTCTCTCAGCTGGCCTGGCTGGGCAGAGCTCTCAGGGGGCAGCACGAGGGCTGCTGGCACCCAGAGGCTCAGTCTAGGAGCCAGGAAGGCTGCAGGCCTGCCCCGAATTGAGAGTGGAACCCTTGGGGGGCTGCCCCAATGAAGGGTTCCCCCAAGGGACTGTTGAAAAGTTGGGTCATGGAACATACGAATGTAAGAATAGCCATAGTGGGTCAGACCAATGGTCCTTCCCGCTCAGTGTCCTGTCTTCTGACAGTGGCCGATGCCAGATCCTGCAGAAAGAATGAACAGAACAGGGCAATTATCCAGTTATCCATCCTCCGTCGTCTAGTGCCCATCTCAGGCAGTCAGAGATTTTTGGGACACCCAGAGCATGGGGCTGTATCCCTGACCAGCTTGGCTAATAGCCATTGGTGGACTGATCCACCATGGACTTAACTAGCTCTTTTTTGAAACCAGTGAAACTTTTGGCCTTCACAACATCCCCTGGCAACAAGCTCCTCAGTGTGACTGTGCACAGTGTGAAGAAATACTTCCTTGTGTTTGTTTTAAACCTGCTGCCTAGTAATTTCATTGGGTGACCCCTAGTTCCTGAGTTATGAGGAGTAAATAACACTTCCCTGTTCCCTTTCTCCACACCAGTCATGACTTTATAGACCTTTATAGATCACATGCCCCCCTTGGTCGCCTCTTTTTCTGAGCTGAAAAGTCTCAGTCTGATTAATCTCTCCTCATACAGAAACCGTTCCAAACCCCTCAACATTTTCTGCACCTTTTCCAATTCCAATAGATCCTTTTTGAGATGGAGTGACCACATCTGCAGGCAGTATTCAAGGTGTGGGCGTAGCATGGATTTATACAGAGGCAACATGATATTTTCTGTCTTATTTTCTACCCCTTTCCTAATGATTCCCAGCATTCTGTTCGCTTTTCTGACGGCCGCTGCACATTGAGTGGATGTTTTCAGAGAACTCTCCACGATGACTCCAAGATAGGGTGACCAGATCGGGACTGTCCTGAGTTTTAGTTCTTTGTCCCGTGTCCCAACCGATGCACGGGTTCAGAATGCCATTTGTCCCGATATTGCAGTTTTGGCCACTCCGGCCGCTGTTTTTTGTTGTTTTTTTTTCCGTTTCCTCCTTGTGTCCTGATATTTTGTCTGTTTCGTCGAGTCACCCTACTCCAAGTTCTCTTTCTTGAGTGGTAACAACTAATTTAGACCCCATCATTGTATATGTATAGCTGGGATTGTGTTTTCCAGTGTGCGTTACTTTGCATTTATCAACATTGCATTTCATCTGCCATTTGCCATTTTATGGAGATCCCTTTGTAGCTCTTCATAGTCTGCTTTGGACTTAACTATCTTGAATAGTTTCGTATCATCTGCAAATTTTGCCAACTCACTGTTCACCCCTTTTTCCAGATCATTTAGGAATATGTTGAATAGGACTGGTCCCAGTACAGACCCCTGGGGGACATCACTATTTACCTCTCTCCATTCTGAGAACTGACCATTTATTCCTACCCTTTGTTTCCTGTCTTTTAACCAGTTACTGATCTGTGAGAGGACCTTCCCCTTTGTCCCACGACAGCTTACTTTGCTTAAGAGCCTTTGGTGAGGGACCTCGTCAAAGACTTTCTGAAAGTCCAGGTACGCTATATCCACTGGATCTCCCTTGTCCACATGTTGACCCCTCAAATAATTCTAGTAGATTGGTGAGGCATGACTTCCCTTTATGAAAGCCATGTTGATTCTTCCCCAACAATTCGTATTTATCTATGTGTCTGACAATTCTATTCTTTACTACAGTTTCAACCAATTTGCCTGGTACTGATGTTAGGCTTACCAGCCTGTAATTGCCAGGATCGCCTCTGGATCCTTTTTCAAAAATTGGCATCACCTTAATATCCTCCAGTCATCTGGTACAGAAGCTGATTTAAGCAGTAGGTTACATACCACAGTTAAAAGAAAAGGAGTACTTGTGGCACCTTAGAGACTAACAAATTTATTAGAGCATAAGCTTTCGTGAGCTACAGCTCACTTCATCGTAATGCATCTGATGAAGTGAGCAGTAGCTCACGAAAGCTTATGCTCTAATAAATTTGTTAGTCTCTAAGGTGCCACAAGTCCTCCTTTTCTTTTTGCGAATACAGACTAACACGGCTGCTACTCTGAAACATACCACAGTTAGTAGTTCTGTAATTTCATCTTTGAGTTCCTTGAGAACTCTTAAGTGAATACCATCTGGTCCTGGTGACTTATTACTGTTTAGAATCATAGAATCATAGAATCATAGAATATCAGGGTTGGAAGGGACCCCAGAAGGTCATCTAGTCCAACCCCCTGCTCAAAGCAGGACCAAGTCCCAGTTAAATCATCTTTAATGATTTAGTCTTTAGTTTAATTGATCAGTTTGTTCCAAAACCTCCTCTATTGACACCTCAGTCTGGGTCTCTGGGACAATTCCTCAGATCTGTCACCAAACAAGAATGGCTCAGGTGTGGGACTCTCCCTCCCATCCTCTGCAGTGAAGATCAATGCAAACAATTCATTGAGCTTCTCTTAGCTTCATTTAGCCTTGTCTTTCCTGAGTGCTCTTTTAGCACATTGTATGGCAGGCTTCCTGCTTCTGATGTACTTAATTTTTTTGTTTTGCTTTTTTTTTTGCTATTAGTTTTTCTGTCTTGTGCTAGTTGTTCTTCCAGTTCTTTTTGGCCTGCCTAATTATATTTTTACACTTGACTTGCCACAGTTTGTTCTTTTCTATTTTCCTCATAGATCTTTTCCTTCCAGTTTTTAAAGGATGTACATTTGCCTCTAACCACCTCTTTACGCTGTTGTTTAACCATAGTGGCATTTTTTGGTCCACTTACCACTTTTTTTTTAATTTGGGGTATACAATTAGCTTGAGCCTCTATTATGGTGTGTTTATAATGTTTCCATGCAGCTTGCAGGCATTTCACTCTTGTGACTATTCCTTGTAGTTTTTGTTTAACTAGCTTCCTCATTTCGTATAGTTTCCCTTTTTGAAATGAAATGCCACTGAGATGGGTTTCTTTGGTGTGTTTCCCCCTACAAGGATGTTAAATTTAATTACATTATGGTCGTTATTACTGAGCAGTTCAGCTACATTCACCGCTTGGACCGGATCCTGTGCGCTACTTAGGTCTGAATCAGGAATTGCCTCTCCCCTTTTGGGTGCCAAGACTAGCTGCTCCAAGAAACGGGCATTGGTAGTGTCTAGAAATTGTATCTCTGCTTCCTGCCCTGAGGTGAGTATATCCAGTCACTATGGGGAGAACTGAAATCTGCCTTTATTACTGGGTTTTCTGCCTTTGTACCCACTCTAATCTCTCTGAGCATTTCTTGTCAGGTGATTGGTAGCCTCTTCCTACTGCTACACTCTTATTATACAGCAGGGAATTTCTAGCCAGAGAGATTCTTAGTGATGCAGTTTGAGTCATTTACATTTTTTGCTAATTTGACTCTCTACTTTCTCTCCTGTACTGTGCCCATCCCCACCCGCACAACCTACTCTGTCATTCCGGGATCATTTGTACCCTGGTATTACTGTGTCCCTTTGATTATCATTGTTCCAGGAAGTTTCTCTGATGCCTGTTGTATCAATATCCTCATTCAATACCAAACACCCGAGCTCACCCATCTGAGTATTTGGACTTCTAGCTTTTGTACACAAACACTTATAAAACTTGTCAATATTTAGTTGTCTGCCTCCATGTAATGTCTTCAATGGGACTCTGTTTTGTTTGATTGTTTCTTTTCAGCTCCTACCTGCACTTAGCAACTTCTATCCTCTCCTCTTTACTAGGATACAAATCCACCCCTAAGGGATGTCTCTGTCTGAGCCTTGTGCTCCTCCGCCCCTCTTGGGCTTCCCCCAGGGCCCCAGCCTTCAGTTTAAAAACCCTATGGCCTTTTTATTGTGACATGCCAGCAGTCTGGTTCCATTTTACTTTAGGTGGAGCCCATCCTTCCTGTGTAGGCTCCTCATTTCCCAAAAGGTTTCCCAGTTCCTAATAAATCTAAACCCCTCCTCCCTACACCATCGTCTCACCCACACATTGAGACCCTGCAGTTCTGCCTGTCTCCTTGGCCCTGCGTCCAGAACTGGGAGCATTTCAGAGAATGCTGCTGTCACGGCGTGAGGGGGAGTCAGGGTCCTGCATCCCTACTTCCTGTGATTCATCGTGACTTTCAGCCAGCCAGTAGAACAGAAGGTTTATTAGAGACGACAGGAACACAGTTCAAACCAGAGCTTGCAGGCATAAACAGGACCCCTTAGTCAGGCCATTCTGGGGGGCAGGGAGATTAGAGCCCAGCCTTGGGGCTCCCTCCTCTTCCCCAGCCAACTCCCAAAACTGGAAACCCCTGCAGCCATTTCACCCAGCCTCCCCCCAACTCCTCCCCTAGGCTTTGTCCAGTTTCCCTGGGCAGAAGGTGTCACCTCGCCCCAGCCCCCCTCCTTGCTCAGGTTACAGGCTCAGGTATCTTCCCTCAAGGGAAGTTTCCCACCCCCAGTGAAACTCCCCTGCAACATACCCAGGTCAAATCCGCCCCACTCCCTGCTGTGTCACAGCTGCCATGCAGGGCCATCCGGGGGAGGGGGGGGCAAATGGGACAATTTACCCCAGGCCCCACAGGGGCCCCTATGAGAGTTTTCAGGGGCCCCCACAAGCGTTTTTGGCAGCACTTCAGCAGCAGGTCCTTCAGTGCCGCTGAACACACCCGGAGTGAAGGACCTTCCACTCCAGGTCTTCGGTGGCAATTCGGTGGCAGGGGGTCCTTCTGCTCCATGTCTTTGGCAAAGTGCGCCGAAGATCCGGAGTGGAAGGACCTCCACTGCCAAAGACCCCAGGCCCCCTGAATCCTCTGGGCGGCCCTGCTGCCATGGAGGTCCTGGACTTTAATCTCTTACCTGCCTAAATGTGGCCTCCAGGACCTCTCTCCTATCCTTCCCAATGTCACCAGGACCTACATGTACCATGGCCATTGGCTCCTCCCCAACACCACACATACATCTATCTACATGTCTCCAGAGATCTGCAACCTTCGCACCCCAGGCAGGCAAGTCACCATGCGGTTCTCCCGGTCATCACAAATCCAGCTATCTACATTTCTAATGATCAAATCCCCCATTACTATTACCCGTCTCTTCCTAATAACTGGGGTTCCCTCCCTTGGAGGGGTATCCTCAGTGCGAGGGGACGCCCTGACATCATCTGGAAGGAGGGTCCCAACTATGGGATCATTTCCCTCCGCTCCAGTTGGATGATCTCCTTTCTGGAGACTTTCATCTTCCTCCACAGCACAGATGCTCTCAGACCGGGGTGGGACCGCTCTGCTGTGCCCCGGAAAGTCTCCTCCGCGTACTCCTCTGTCTCCCTTCGCTCCTCCAGTTCAGCCACTCTGGGCTCCAGAGCTCGTACTCTGTCTCTGAGGGTCAGGAGCTGCTTGCACCGAATGCACCCATACACCACCTGCCCAAGGACAGGTAACTCTCCATGCTGCATTCAGAGCAGTACACTGGGCTGCTGCCAGCGCTAGTTTGACTCTAGCAGGGGGGTTGTTTGTTCTTTTGGGTGTTTTGGGGGGCTGTTTTTGGCCTAAGTATAAGGTAAGGCCTGGCTCTCATCCCCCCTCTCTAAACTCCCCCACAGAACTCTCCTGTTTGCTAGCTCCTCCGTGGCTTGGGAGCGGGCTTTTAATCACTGTTCTCCCGGAGTTAGCACCCCGAGAGGGATTAGGGATCCAAGACTGGCCGGCTAGAGCTCCTCGGGAAGCAGCTCCGCATGCAGCCCCCACTATTCACTTCAGTCACTCACCCCCAGGGCTGGAGGTCATTCCCCTGCCAAGCAGTGGGTGCTGCTCCTGTGGAGTGGGACACTGGACACCTCTGGCAGTGACCCCAGGCAGCTTGCACCCCAGAGTGGCAGGAATGGTCCCCTGGCAGGCAGCGTGGGGAAGTTCTCAGGCTCACATGGAGATACCAGGGCTGGCCCTGCCCAGTGCCAGGGGTGTTTTACACCCATCTGCATGGGGAGACGGCCAAGCAATGGGGAATGGGGGAAGCGGGGCAGGTGCTGGAGGAGCCATGGCCCAGAGCGAATTCTGGGGGCCTGGCTGCATGGGCTGAGTGTGAACCCAGGCATTCTGCAGCTGCATGCCACTGCACCACGGCCACCCCCAGTGTCGGGGGGAGATCAGGGTGGGGGACCAGGCACTGACTGGGGTGCAGGACTGGCCACAGTCCTCCCTAGGAAAGGGCCTGCCTCCTGTAAGGACACAGACCCCTTCCCATCTCCCTGAAACCCACCAGCTGCCCCACCGGAGAGCCAGAGACTCCTCAAACCCCAGGCATCTTCCCCACGACTGTCGACCTGAGCCCAGACACCACGCTGATGGATGGGCTGAACCCCTGGCTGGGGGGCAAGATCCTGGCTGCGAACCAGGCACTCAGGGTGGGTCTCAGCCCAAGCGCACCCTGGGCTGTGTGCTGGGGAGGGAGAGTTCCTGGGGCCCTTGGCCATGGAAAGCAACAACAGACCCGACTCCTGCAGCCCGGGGCACAGCCAGGCCCTCGAGCCAAGCCAGAGGGGCAGCACTGCCCTCTGCATGGAGCATTGGCTGAGTGGTTCAGGGGCGGTGCACATGGGGTGGGGGTGGAGGGATGGAGAGGTTGCTCTTGGGGGGGCAGGTGGGGTGAGGTGGGTGGGGATGAAGTTGAGTGGTGGGTGGTGGGATGAGGTGGGGTCTGTGGGGGAGGTTAGATGCGGTGGGGTCTGTGGGGGAGATGTGAAGTGAGACGGAGAGGTGGGGTGTGGGGGGGAGGTTAGATGCGGTGGGGTCTGCGGGGGAGTTGTGAAGTGAGACGGAGAGGTGAGGTATGGGGGAGGTTTGATGGGGGATGAGGAGGGGGATGTGGGGGAGGTTAGATGCGGTGGGGTCTGTGGGGGAGATGTGAAGTGAGACGGAGAGGTGGGGTGTGGGGGAGGTTTGATGGGGGATGAGGTGGCAGATGTGGGGGGAGGTTAGATGCGGTGGGGTCTGTGGGGGAGATGTGAAGTGAGACGGAGAGGTGGGGTGTGGGGGAGGTTTGATGGGGGATGAGGTGGCAGATGTGGGGGGAGGTTAGATGCGGTGGGGTCTGTGGGGGAGATGTGAAATGAGACGGAGAGGTGGGGTGTGGGGGAGGTTTGATGGGGGATGAGGAGGGGGATGTGGGGGGAGGTTAGATACGGTGGGGTCTGTGGGGGAGATGTGAAGTGAGACGGAGAGGTGGGGTATGGGGAAGGTTTGATGGGGGATGAGGAGGGGGATGTGGGGGAGGTTAGATGCGGTGGGGTCTGTGGGGGAGATGTGAAGTGAGACGGAGAGGTGGGGTGTGGGGGAGGTTTGATGGGGGATGAGGAGGGGGATGTGGGGGAGGTTAGATGCGGTGGGGTCTGTGGGGGAGATGTGAAGTGAGACGGAGAGGTGGGATGTGGGGGAGGTTTGATGGGGGATGAGGTGGCAGATGTGGGGGGAGGTTAGATGCGGTGGGGTCTGTGGGGGAGATGTGAAGTGAGACGGAGAGGTGGGGTATGGGGGAGGTTTGATGGGGGATGAGGAGGGGGATGTGGGGGAGGTTAGATGCGGTGGGGTCCTGTGGGGGAGATGTGAAGTGAGACGGAGAGGTGGGGTGTGGGGGGAGGTTGATGGGGGATGAGGGGGGGATGTGGGGGAGGTTAGATGTGGTGGGGTCTGTGGGGGAGGTGTGAAGTGAGACGGAGAGGTGGGGCGGGGGGGAGGTTTGATGGGGATGAGGAGGGGGATGTGGGGGAGGTTAGATGTGGTGGGGTCTGTGGGGGAGATGTGAAGTGAGACGGAGAGGTGGGGGGTATGGGGGAGGTTTGATGGGGGATGAGGAGGGGGATGTTGGGGGAGGTAGATGGGGTGGGGTCTGTGGGGGAGGTGTGAAGTGAGACGGAGAGGGGGGTGTGGGGGGGAGGTTTGATGGGGGATGAGGAGGGGGATGTTGGGGGAGGTTAGATGTGGTGGGGTCTGTGGGGGAGATGTGAAGTGCGACGGAGAGGTGGGGTGTGGGGGAGGTTTGATGGGGGATGAGGAGGGGGATGTGGGGGAGGTTAGATGCGGTGGGGTCTGTGGGGGAGGTGTGAAGTGAGACGGGGAGGTGGGGTGTGGGGGGAGGTTTGATGGGGGATGAGGAGGGGGATGTGGGGAAGGTTAGATGTGGTGGGGTCTGTGGGGGAGATGTGAAGTGAGACGGAGAGGTGGGGTATGGGGGAGGTTTGATGGGGGATGAGGAGGGGGATGTGGGGGGAGGTTAGATGTGGTGGGGTCTGTGGGGGAGGTGTGAAGTGAGACGGAGAGGTGGGGTGTGGGGGAGGTTTGATGGGGGATGAGGAGGGGGATGTGGGGGAGGTTAGATGTGGTGGGGTCTGTGGGGGAGATGTGAAGTGAGACGGAGAGGTGGGGTATGGGGGAGGTTTGATGGGGGATGAGGAGGGGGATGTGGGGGAGGTTAGATGTGGTGGGGTCTGTGGGGGAGATGTGAAGTGAGACGGAGAGGTGGGGCGTGGGGGGGAGGTTTGATGGGGGATGAGGAGGGGGATGTGGGGGAGGTTAGATGCGGTGGGGTCTGTGGGGGAGATGTGAAGTGAGACGGAGAGGTGGGGTATGGGGGAGGTTTGATGGGGGATGAGGAGGGTATTGGGGGAGGTTAGATGTGGTGGGTCTGTGGTGGGAGGTGTGAAGTGAGACGGAGAGGGTGGGTGGTGGGGAGGTTTTGATGGGGGATGAGGAGGGGATGTGGGGAGTTTAGATGTGGTGGGGTCTGTGGGGGATATGTGAGACTGAGAGGTGGGGTATGGGGGGGTTTGATGGGGGATGAGAGGGGGATTTGGGGGAGGTTATGTGGTGGTCTGTGGGGGAGTGTGAAGTTAGATTCGGAGTGGGTTGTGGGAGGTTTGATTGGGATAGAGGGGGATGTGGGGGAGGTTTAGATTGGTGGGTCCTGTGGGGGAGATGTAAGTGAGACGGAGAGGTGGGGTATGGGGAGGTTTGATGGGGGATGAGGAGGGATGTGGGGGAGGTTAGATGCGTGGGTCTGTGGGGAGATGTGAAGTGAGACGGAGAGGTGGGGTGTGGGGGAGGTTTGATGGGGATGAGGAGGGGGATGTGGGGGAGGTTAGATGCGGTGGGGTCTGTGGGGGAGATGTGAAGTGAGACGGAGAGGTGGGGTGTGGGGGGAGGTTTGATGGGGGATGAGGAGGGGGATATGGGGGAGGTTAGATGCGGTGGGGTCTGTGGGGGAGTTGTGAAGTGAGACGGAGAGGTGGGGTATGGGGGAGGTTTGATGGGGGATGTGGAGGAGGGGTCTGTGGGGGAGGTTTCAGAGAAGCTCAAGGTAGGAAGGGACCTCAGGTGGTCACTCAATCCAACCCCCTGCTGAAAGCAGGACCAAGCCCCAATTTTTGCCCCAGATCCTTCAATGATCCCCTCAAGGATTGAACTCACAACCCCGGTTTAGCAGGCCAATGCTCAAACCACTGAGCTAGGGTTGATGGGGGATGGGGAGGTGGAGTGTGGGGGAGGTTTGATGGGGGATGAGGAGGGGGTGTGGGCACCAGGGCTCACCGCGGTCTGAGGCGGGGCAGCGGCTGGGCTGACATGGCAAATGGGGGCCAGGCAGCTGGAGCTCTCCGTTTCATGGGCTGGCTCTGACTGTGACCCCTTGAGGATCCCAGCAGGGCCAGGCCCAGTTCTGGCCTCCGCCAGTCGTCCACCCCCCCCCCCCACGTGCAGTCCGGACTCCCCTGGGCTGGCCTGGGGTGGGGGGAGGCAGGCGCTGGATCATGTCACAGCTGCTCAGGGTGCTCCCCGGCTCCAGCCTTCACAGCCGAGGGCGGCTCTGAGGGGCAACGCAACAGCACCCCCGGCTGGCAGCCATTCCCCATGGCGCCCGCGGGCCGGAGCCGGGGTCATTACAGGCAACAAAGCGACCCACACAGCTCCCGAGCAGCCTGGGACAGGACACCCCCGTCCCAGCACAGCCCCACAACCCGGCTCAGGCCTGGCACAGGAGGAAGGACCAGCCTGTATAGGGGCGGAGTTTGTGGGGCTGGCAAGGAAAAGTGCTGCGGCGGAGTGGAGGGGGTCAGGTTTGGGGTGAGAAAAATTAGAAAAATTAGATGTGTTTGGGGTTAGGGCACAGGTTCAGGGGGTTGGGGGACAGACAGATTTGGGGTAGAAGAGGTGCAGAGGGTTGGGGTGTGTTGGGATTGGGGGACAGTGAGGTTTGGGGGTAGGAGAGGTGCAGAGGGTTGGGGTGTGCTGGGGGTTGGGGGACAGTGAGGTTTGGGGTAGGAGAGGTGCAGGCAGTTGGGGTGTGTTGGGGATTGGGGACACTGAGGTTTGGGGTAGGAGAGGTGCAGAGGGTTGGGGTATGCTGTGGGTTGGGATTTGGGGGACAGTGAGGTTTGGGGTAGGAGAGGTGCTGGGGGTTGGGATGTGGTGGGAGTTGGGGGACAGTGAGGTTTGAGGGTAAGAGAGGTGCAGAGGGTTGGGGTGTGCTGGGGGTTGGGGTTTGGGGGACAGTGAGGTTTGGGGGTAGGAGAGGTGCAGGCGCTTGGGGTGTGCTGGGGTTGGGGGACAGTGAGGTTTGGGGTAGGAGAGGTGCTGGGGGTTGGTGTTTGGGGGACAGTGAGGTTTGGGGTTGGAGAGGTGGAGAGGGTTGGGGTGTGCTGGGGGTTGGGGTTTGGGGAACAGTGAGGTTTGAGGTAGGAGAGGTGCTGGGGGTTGGTGTTTGGGGGACAGTGAGGTTTGGGGTAGGAAAGGTGGAGAGGGTTGGGGTGTGCTGGGGGTTGGGGGACAGTGAGGTTAGGGGTAGGAGAGGTGCAGAGGGTTGGGGTTTGCTGGGGGTTGGGGGACAGTGAGGTTTGAGGTAGGAGAGGTGCAGGCGGTTGAGGTGTGCTGGGGGTTGGGGGACAGTGAGGTTTGGGGTAGGAGAGGTGGAGAGGGTTGGGGTGTGCTGGGGGTTGGGGTTTGGGGGACAGTGAGGTTTGGCGTAGGAGAGGTGCAGGCGGTTGGGGTGTGTTGGGGGACAGTGAGGTTTGCGGTAGGAGAGGTGCAGAGGGTTGGGGTGTGCTGGGGTTTGGGGGACAGTGAGGTTTCGGGTTGGAGAGGTGCAGAGGGTTGGGGTGTGCTCGGAGCAGGAGTCCCGGGGTAACCGCTGAAGAGAGACGGGCCGGTATGGGGGGACCCCTGGGACCCCACATGGGGCCGGACATGGCACCCGAGCCCCGCTGGGCGTGGTGGGTGTCGGGGGCACCCGGAGTGGGGCGGGCAGGGCCCCAGCCTGCAGCCCGTTCGCTGCCGGCTGCGCCCTCCCACTTCTCTTCCCGGCTCCTGGGCTCCGAGAACCAGCGAACTGCTCCTGCTGCTCGCCGCCGCGCCCTGTGATTGGCCCCCCGCGCTGGGGACGAGGGGGAGGGGAGGCAGGCCCTATATAAAGGCGAGGGCACTGCAGCATTTCGGCGTTGGTGCAGAGCCGCGTCTGGTGCTGCAGCCCCGGCTGCGTCCCGCCCTCCCCCCCGCCGCTGCCCTGGCCAGATGAGCTACGAGCCCTGTGGCTTCCGCACGCCCTGGCCGGGGTACCGGAGCGTCCGCTCCACCTGCTGCTCCTCCCGGTCTGCCCTGCACCGGCCGCCGCTGGCCCCCGCCCCCGCCCAGCGCTCGGGCCGCTCCGCCTCCCTGGAGAAGCTGGAGCTGTCCCAGGTGAGCAGCCTGAACGCGGAGCTGCTGGGGCTGCGGGCCCAGGAGAAGCAGCAGCTGGCCGAGCTCAACGACCGCTTCGCCGCCTACAGCGAGAAGGTGCGTCGGCTGGAGCAGCGGAACAGGGCGCTGCTGGTGGAGCTGGAGGCGCTGCGCCAGAAGCCGCAGGACCCCTGGCGCCTGCACCGGCAGGAGCTGCGCAGCCTGCAGGGCCGGCTGGCGGCTGAGGCCGGCGAGAAGAGGCGCATGGAGGCCCGCCGGGAGCAGCTGCGCGACGCCCGCCGGCAGCTGCAGGAGCGCTGCGGGGAGGAGGCGCGGCTGCGGCGGCAGGCCGAGGAGACGCTGCAGAAGGGGCGGGAGGGGGCCAGGCAGGCCGCGCTGGCGAACCGCGACGTGGAGGGCAGCGCCGGCTCGCTGCTGCGGGAGGCCTCCTTCCTCCGCAAGGCCTTTGGGCAGGAGAGGGCCGAGCTGTCGGCCCAGGTGGCGGCGGCCAGGCTGCCGGTGGCGGCGAGGCGGGCGGGAGCCAAGCCCGAGCTGGCGGCCGCGCTGCGGGAGATCCGAGCGCAGTACGAGGCGCTGGCCGGCCGGAACAGGCAGGCGGCCGAAGGCTGCTACCGCCCCAGGCTCGCCTCGGCGGCCGAGCTCGCCAGCAAGAGCAGCCAGGCGGTGAGCTCCATGCGGGAGGAGGCGGCCGAATACCGGCGCCAGCTGCAGACCCGCTCGGCCGAGCTCCAGGCCCTGCGCAGGGTCGTCGACTCCCTCAACAAGCAGCTGCAGAGCGCGGAGGACAGGCGGAGCAGCGAGGTGGCCACGTACCAGGTGCGGCCAGGGCCGGCCTGGCATGGGGCAGGAGGAAGCGGGCCTCTGGGCAAGCCTGTGGAGGGCAGGCGCACGGGCCTGGACCCAGGACTCCTGGGTTCTCGGCTTCATTTAGCCCCCTGTGGCACGGACAGAAAGCTGGGCCAGGGCTGCTGGACCTCCCGCCAGGGCCCGACGCCCTCCCCACAAACAGCCCCTGGCAGGGCTCTCCGCCATGGCCTGCGCTGGGGAGGGCTGGCGCCAGGCCTAGGGAGGGAGCCTGGGAAGTGCCCTCGATCCTTGGGAGAGAGCAGCTGTGGGCCAGGGGGAGTGGGGCCATCGGCCAGGTCGCTTGAGGGGCACTGGGAGCAAACCGCATCCTGGGGGTGGCAAGGAGTGGGGAAGGGAGGGGCGCACACTCGGAGAGAAACTCTGCTCCAAAATGAGCAGCAACCCTGCTGCAGCCAGTGCAGGGGGCCCTTGCCAGGCGGGTCGGTCCCGCTCCCCAGCTCAGAGGGATGGTGCTCCCATGACCCCTGTGCTGGGCTCGGAGCTGCCGGGGCCAGGAGAGAGCAGAAGTGCCATGTTGGCTCAGATGCCCTGAGGGCATGAATGCCATGGAGGTGACCGGGCCATGCCCCAATGGCGGCCAGATGGGCCGTGGGTCATGGGAGGCGTTGGCAGGGCAATGGGTCTGTCTGGAGCCAGCTCCCTGGGCAGGGCTGGGAGCCCCAGGGTGGGGGCATTCAGAGCCTGGGGAAGGCTCTGCCCCTCAGCCCTGGAGCCTTTCCAATCCCTAGCACCTCTGGCCGTGGGGCCTGGAGGCTGGGAACTCTGCCCTTTGGGGAGCTGGGGTACCCTGCCCAGACAGTGGCTGAATGGGGGAGCAGTGGTGATGGTGAAGGCACAGGAACCTGGCTGGCCAGTGGGGCTTGGGGCTGGGTCGTGACCCCCGGGCTTGGATACGGCAGGCCCAGGGCTGAGAGCAGGGCCCAGGTGGCACTGACCGGCCAGGCCTCTCTCCTGCCAGGAGTGTGTGGCCGACCTGGAGCAGAAGATCAGGGAGGCCAAGCAGGAGATGGCGCGGTACCTGCGTGAGTACCAGGACCTGCTCAATGTCAAGATGGCGCTGGACATCGAGATCGCCGCCTACAGGTACTGGCCCCCAGCCCTGCCTGGCCCCCCCAGCTCCCCCAGACTTCAAGAGGAAGCGGCTGTCCCCAGGAGGCAGGCTGCAGGGCGGGCTGTGTCAGGACTCCTGGGTTTGGTTCCCAGCCCTGCACTGCGTCCCCCTCTCACCTCAGTTTCTTCCCCTGCTGGTGCTATGGGGAGAAGGATCCTGACTCCCACTCTGAGGGGGGGAGCTAAGGATTACATACTTCTGGCTGCTCTCGGGCAGTCCTGCTATGGTGCCACCGGTGCTCAGCCACAGACTGGGGGACACACCAGCCCCATGTCACCCTAATGCGAGGTCAGTGAGCTCTGCCCCTACAGATCTCCCTACTGTGGACAGGGCCCCGAGCACCAGCCCCCAGAATCGCTCTGTGCCAAGTCGCTCCCTGGGTCACAGGGTGATGCCTGCCCCCTGCTGGATGGACCTAGAGCTGCTCCACCATGTCCTGGGCCGCCTGATCGGGACCAAGAGTCCCCCGTTGTTTATCTCGTTGGGACAGGGGCTCCGAGCTCGGCCTGTCGTGCAGTGGGGCTGTGGTTGGGCCTGGCAGGGGGCTCCTGCGTGAGCTGGGGAGCTGAGCTGCGCTATCTCCTTTGGAAAAAAGAAAAAGGAGTACTTGTGGCACCTTAGAGACTAACAAATTTATTAGAGCATAAGCTTTTGTGAGCGACAGCTCACAAAAGCTTATGCTCTAATAAATTTTAGTCTCTAAGGTGCCACAAGTACTCTTTCTTTTTGCGAATACAGACTAACACGGCTGCTACTCTGAAACCTATCTCCTTTGGGTGTCTTACAGGAAACTGCTGGAGGGGGAAGAGATCCGCCTGAGCTACTCATCTCCCCTGTGATCAGCAGGGGTCCCTGCAGCAGGAGTGCAGCCCCCAGTCACCCCCACGTTCTCTGCACCCCCTGCTGCCCTTTCCCTTCACACCCCTTTGCCCCCAGTGCTGAGGGAGCCAAGCAGCTGCCCCCCAGGGCCATTCACCAGCAGCCAGGGCCGTGCTGCCAGGCATCTGTGAGCCCCATCTCATGGGGCAACAAGGCCAAGGGGCTGCAGCCAATCTCTGCCATGGCCCGGCAAGGGCAGGCTCCAGACCCCCCCGTCACCAGTGCAGGGAGAGGCCAGGAGTGTCCTGGACTCCAGCCACTCCCTTCCCCTCCCAGCGCTGTGCTGAACACTGGCCAGGCCCCGCTGGACAAGGCCTCTTGGGTGTGTCCTCAGGAGCCCAGCACCCACTCCAGGTACCTCTTGGCCCCAGCAGGACTCCTGGGGCTGTTGCCCTCTTGTTGCTGCCTGAGGCTGAGCTGCCTCCTACCCAAGTGACTTCCCCTGGGCACCGGGAGTTGAACCGCAAGTGGCACGTGCCCTCTCCGGATCCCAGAGGGCGAAACTGCAAGTGATGTCTCCCCGCAGAGCTGCTCACCCTGGCTGTGCTGAGGGAGAACGGCAGCAGGGCGCAGGCAGCACTGGCATGCCAACAGGGAGGGCTGCCCCAGGCTGCACCCCCCAGGAGGTGGCAGGTCAGACCAGCATGCACTCCCTGCTGTAAAGGGGCAAACAGCACAGGGAGGGACAGCAGTGGGCAAGCAGGGAGAGCTGTACCCCATTCCCCTGGCCCTGCTGTGACCCCCCCCGAGCTGCCTCCCACCATTGGGTGCCCCCTGCACAGAGGGGAGATCCCACAGAGCTGGGAGCCAGCCCAGCCTCTCTTGAAAGGGGCACTCACAGCCACCACAGGGCCCAGTCCAGCTCTCCCAGGAACTTCCCCCGGGGAGCCCCCATGCAGGCGGAGGTGGTGTGGGGCTAATACAGCAGAGCTGCCTACAGGGGTGCTGTGCTGATCAGTCAGTGGGGGGCCAGCACAGACCCTTCATCTCTCCCAATCATTGCACCAGCCACCCTTTCTGCGCAGCGCCTGGGCCAGCCTGGCACTGCCACGTTGCCTGTGCCTGCGTGGGAAGCGCCTCAATAAAAGCCCCATGGCATTAACCGGAGCCGGAGACTCTGTTGCTGTGGGCTGGTGAGAACGGGGCAGGAACGAACGCAGCCCTGGAATGCAGCAGCTCTGGGTCAAGACCACCACAGTACCCCCTGCGGGAGAGGTCAGGGCTGGAGTAGCTGAGAGCTTCCCCCACACGCAGGGCAGCTGCCCTGCTCCCGTAGTACCCCCTAGGAGAATCCTGCAGAAAGGCGTGTTCTAGCCTGTCTGCTGTCAGTGACGTCTCTGCTCTTGTGCCCAGCCGGGGCCAAGGGCAGGGCCCAGCCCCAGAGATGGGCTCGCGGGAAGCGCTCTTTCCCCAGGCTGCGGCTAGTTCAGTGCTAGAAGGCCACTGCCTCCCACCAGCTCCAGGGGTCTCTTCATGGCCAGCAGCCCCTCTTCCTTGGCTGGGGATAGGGCCCTCCAGGTGGGGCGGGTCTATGCCCCATGGAAGCTGCATGCTCCCCCTTCCTGAGCTCTCACCTCCAGTCTGCAGCACCAGGGCATGGTACCCCTACCCAGGTCTGGGCAGGGGCCCTGTTGGGGCACCCCAGGCTGGGGCGAGCCAGGCATCCCCCTCACCTCCAGGTGATGCTGAGCATGGAGGCATTCACATGGCACAGCCGTGCCAGGGCTGGTTGGAGGGCCGGCAGGCAGCAGGCTGGTGTAGCGCAGAGTGGGCTGGGCCTGGGGCCCTGTCTCACCCACCAGTGCCCAGAAGCACTTGTGCTGGGAGACAACGAGGCGCTGGTGGGTGCAGAATACAACACGACAGCCAGCTGGCCCATGGGGTGGATACTGCCAGGATGCATTGGCGGGAAGAGCATGGTGAGCGTACGGGGGGACCTGCATCACCTGCTATGCAGTCATGCTGAACGCTGCCAGCTGGGGGGAGAGGGGCAATATGGGGTGTGACCTGCCCCTGCTGGGATATACCATGGGGGGAGGGATGTGACTTGCCCCTGCTGAGATATAGCATGTTGGGGGGAGGGTGTGGTGGAATGGGAATTTTTTGTAATATTTTGTATGAATGTGTGCGCCTCAGTTTCCCCATGTGGTGCATGGTTAACGAGGTGGTCGGGAAAGGTTGTTACCAGCGATCCAGATGTGACTGACACCTAGCCCTGTGCCCATGGAGAATCAAAGAAGACAATGGCCACTTCAATTGCCCAGACATGTGGCACCTGGCAACAAATGACCCTGGATGACTCCCATTCCTTAGGAGGCTGGCCAGCTGTGAGCAGCTGGAGGACAAAGGGTTGAGGAGGGGCCCAGTGGGGTGGTTCCACGGGGGCGGTTGCAGGCAGGAGAGATGTTTCTGGACGGGGCCTAAAGGGATCAGTGGGCTGTGGGCTGACCCTGTGGGCCCAGGCTGTAACTTGCTGCACTCTGTGGTAACCAAGACCTGGCTACACCATGTTCAAGACACCTGCTAACCCGCCGGCTGAGAGTCCTGGCCAATCAGGGGAGGTAGGGTGAAGTGCTCCCTTTGGGGTACACGTCTCTCCACAAGGGGCCTGGGGGTATTCCTCGGCAGGCTGTAGGGACTGCGCACAGAACCAGGCTGGCCATGGCCCCTTGGGGAAGTGGGACACCCACTTGGCTGGAGGGACATTCTCTGGAGCACAGGGTCTGGTCTGGGGCAGACCCAGGAACTGCCTCTGGAGGGAATAGCCAGTTTCCATGGGGCCATTCCCATTCCATCCCCAAGTGACACACAGACCTCTCGCCATAAGCTTCCCCCCCACCCCGCCTGGCCCATTCCTCCACCCTTGAACCATGAGATAACACCAAGTCCAGGGCACCAGCTGCCTTTTATTGTAGGTGTTCCAGAGAGCAGATCCCAGCCATGGGAGCTGGTTGGAGGGGGATCAAGATGGGACAGGGCTCTGGGGTTGGCAGCCCTGAATCCTAGATGCCTTTTGGAGGGCTGTCAGACTAGTGTTAGGCCTCCCAGCAATGGGGTTGAATGGGGGCAGCACAGGTTGGGTTAAATACAACAGATGGGGGGATGGATTGAGGGTAAGGGGGTTGCAGGCCTAGCTCTGACAGGCCCCATCACACTTTCTGCCAGGTGGTCCAGGGGCTCCAGGTGGAGTTGACCAAGGGGTCCTGGCAGCGGATCTGCACCCGCCGTACATCCTCCTCGACGCTTATCTCCGTCACCCCCTCCAGCTGGAGGGAACCCTGAAATACAGAGAAACAGTGAGCGGGGGGCTTGCTGTGACCTCAGCAGGGCAGAGGGGAGATGTGACACAGGCAGGGAGAAAGGAACCCTGGGGGAGGGGAGAGGAAATCTGTGATTCTCAGCATTTGGGCCTGAAGCCAGGCTGCCCTCGGAGAAGGTGGCTGCTGATCTGGGCTGGGGTTTGGACAGGGAGCCATGAGTGACGCTGGCAGGGGGGCGGGGAGCAGATCTGAAAGTGACAGAAGTCAACTTCCTGACTCAAACAGCATTGTAGCAACATAGGAAATCTTGTGCTGACAGGACTAGAGTGGGTGGTTGCTTCGTTTCAAGTGACCATGACTTGATCACATTTGTGATGCATATGCAAAATAAAGTCCAAACAGTAATCTATATACTAGGCTCTTCAAAAGGGCCAAGCTGAAAACAATCATAAGCCAAATCAGTTGGGAGACAATTTAAAACAGAAAATGTGAATGATAATTGGGAACTGTTCAAGAACATGTTAGTAGATGCCCAAAAAGCCAGGAAGAAGGCTACACTGGTTAAAAAGAGGGGAAATAAAAGCAGCTCTTAAAAATAAAATAAATAATATATGGAAGAAAGGGTAAGCTAATAGTAATGAATATAAATCAGATCAATGGCTCCTTGTCGAGTTGGCAGCCGATATCAAGTGGAGTGCCCCAAGGGTCGGTTTTGTTCAATATCTTCATTAATGATCTGGAGGATGGTGTGGATTGCACCCTCAGCAAGTTTGCCGATAACACTAAACTGGGAGGAGAGGTAGATACATTGGAGAGTAGGGATAGGATACAGAGGGACCTAGACAAATTAGAGGATTGGGCCCAAAGAAATCTGATGAGGTTCAACAAGGACAAGTGCAGAGACCTGCACTTAGGACAGAAGAATCCGCTACAGACTAAGGACCGAATGGCTCGGCAGCAGTTCTGCAGAAAAGGACGTAGGGGTTACAGTGGACGAGAAGCTGGATATGAGTCAACAGTGTGCCCTTGTTGCCAAGAAGGCCAATGGCATTTTGGGATGTATAAATAGGGGCACTGCCAGCAGATCGAGGGACGTGATCGTTCCCCTCTATTCGACATTGGTGAGGCCTCATCTGGAGTACTATGTCCAGTTTTGGGCCCCACACTACAAGAAGGATATGAAAAAATTGGAAAGTGTCCAGCGGAGGGCAACAAAAATGATTAGGGGCCTGGAACACATGACTTATGAGGAGAGGCTGAGGGAACTGGGATTGTTTAGTCTGTGGAAGAGAAGAATGAGGGGGGATTTGATAGCTGCTTTCAACTACCCTGGAAAGGGGGTTCCAAGGAGGATGGATCTAGACTGTTCTCAGTGGTAGCAGATGACAGAACAAGGAGCAATGGTCTCAAGTTGCAGTGAGGGAGGTTTAGGTTGGATATTAGGAAAAACTTTTTCACTAGGAGGGTGGTGAAGCACTGGAATGGGTTACCTAGGGAGATGGTGGAATCTCCTTCCTTTGAGGTTTTTAAGGTCAGGTTTGACAAAGCCCTGGCTGGGATGATTTAATTGGGGTTGGTCCTGCTTTAAGCAGGGGGTTGGACTAGGTGACCTCCTGAGGTCCCTTCCAACCCTGATATTCTATGATTCTATGACAATAGCCAGTGTCAGATGCTTCAGAGGGAATGAACAGAGCAGGGTAATTATCAAATGATGAATCCCCTTTCATCCAGCCCCAACTTCTGGCAGTCAGAGGTTTAGGGACACCCAGAGCATTGGGTTGTGTCACTGACCATCTTGGCAAACGGCCACTGCTGGACCTATCCTGTGTGAACTTATCAAATTGTTTTTTGAACCCAGTTACACTTTTGGCCTTCACAACATCTCCTGGCAGCAAGTTCCACAGGTTAACAGTGTGCTCTGTGAAGATGTACTTACTTATACAGTATTTGTTTTAAAACTGCTGCTTATTAATTTAATTGGGTGACCCCTGGTTCTTGTGTTATGTGAAGGGGTAAATAACATTTCCATATTCACTATCTCCACACCAGTCACAATTTTCTAGACCTCCATCATACACCCCCACGCCTCAGTCGTCCCTTTTCCAAGCTGAAAAGTCCCAGTCTGATTAACTCTCCTCCTACAGAAGCCGTTCCAGACCCCTCATCATTTTTGTTGCCCTTCTCTGTACTTTTTCCAATTCCAATACATCTTTTTTGAGAGGAGCAACCAGAACTGCACACGGTATTCAAGGTGTGGGAGTACCACGGATTTATGTTATTACATTATATTATCTTACATATGATATTTTCTGTCTCATTATCTAGCCCTTTCCTAATGATTCTATTCTGTGATGTTTTTTGACGGCCGTTGCACATTGAGTGGATGTTTTCAGAGAACGATCCACAATGATTCCAAAATCTCTTTCTTGAGTGGTAACAGCTAATTTACACCACATCATTTTGTATGTATAGTTGGGATTATGTTTTCCAATGTGCATTACTTTGCACTTATCAACACTGAATTCCACTGGCCACTTTGTTGCCCAGTCACCCAGTTTAGTGAGATTCCCTTGGTAACAATTCGCAGTCAGCTTTGGTCTTAACTATCTTGAGTAGTTTTGTATCCTCTGCAAATTTTGCCACCTCATTGTTTACCCCTTTTTCCAGATCATTTATGGATATGTTAAATAGGACTGGTCCCAGAACAGACCCCTTGGGGACACCGCTATTTACCTCTCTCCATTCTGAAAACTGACTATTTATTCCAACCATTTATTTCCTATATTTTAACCAATCACAGACCCATGAGAGGACCTTCCCTCTTATCATCATCAAGTGGGTGTGCTTCTTGTGGGTCCCACAGGGATCAGTTCTTGGCCCTACGCTATTTAACATTTTTATCAGTGACCTAGAAGAAAACATAAAATCGTCGCTGATAAAGTTTGCAGTGGCACAAAGATGGGGGAGTGGGAAATAACGAAGAGGACAGAGCACTGACAGAGCGATCTGGATTGCTTAGTAAGCTGGGCACAAGCAAAACAATGTACGTTTCAATACGACCGAATGTGCAGTCCTATGATCTGGGAACAAAGAGTGTAGGCCATACTCACAGGGTGGGGAAACGACTGTGACAGGCACTAGGGGATTGTGGTGGATAATCAGCTGACCACGAGCGCCCAGTGCAATGCCGTGTTCAAAAGAGCTAATGCCATCCTGGGATGCATCAACGGGAACACTGAGCAGCCGAGAGGCGATTTGCCTTCTGGATTTGGCACTGGGGTGGTTGCAGCTGGAATGCTGTGCCCAGGTCTGGTGCCCACAATTCAAGAAGGATGTTGATAAATTGGAGAGGGGTCAGAGAAGAGCCAGGAGAACAATTAAAGATTAGAAAACCGGCCTGAGAGTGACAGACTCAAGGAGCTCAGTCTATTTAGCAGAACAAAGAGAAGGTTCAGTGGTGACTTGATCCCCATCTACCAGTACTTGGGCAGTAAGTATTTAATAAGGGGCTCGACTCTTCAATCCTGCAGAGAAAGGTCTAACCCGATCCAATGGCTGGAAGTTGAACCTAGACACGTTCAGAGTGTTGAAAGTTTGTGCCTGATTTTCAGGACATGAACCGTGGGAACCTATTCCCAAGGGCTGTGGTGGAGTCTCTATCACTGATGATTTTTACATGGAAACTGAATGTTTTTCTAACCGATCTGCTCTCGCTCAGACAGAAATTAACTCAGGGAAGTCCTTTGGCCTGTGTGACACAGGAGGTCAGACTGGTGATGACCGTGCTTTCTGCTAGCCTTAGAATCTGTGTCTTGCATGGGTGACAGGCGGGGGGGGGGGGGGGGAGAATGGGATACAAGCAGGGGGAGTGACAGGTGGGGAGATGGGTAGGGGTGTAGCGTGTTACCATGGTGCTGTGTTACTGTGGTGACAGGCAGAGAAGGGGTGACACAAGCCCAGGCTGGATGAGTGACAGGTGCGGGGACAGTTACCTTGGTGCCGTCCCAGTGCTCGTACTCCAGCTGGTAGTGCAGGAGGAAGTAGGAGTGTGGGCTGGACCAGGAGGCTGGGGGGGCCCAGAACAGATGCAGGAGCCCACCCTTGCTCTGCGCAGTCATGTCTTGCGGGGGTCCCGGCTTCACTGTGGGCACAGAAAGTCATTAGTCATGGGGGAGGGTGGGATCAGACAGATGGGCAAGGGGAGCCCCTCCACTCTTTGGGTACTCCCTCCCCTTGGCCTTTTGGGAAGGACCCCATCACCCCAAGGCTGCCTAACCCCAGCTCTGGACACACTGAGCTGGAACAGACCCAAGGCAGGAACTTCAGGGCCCAGGCCCTTTGGATGATTCCTGTACCACAGGAGAGCGGCGCTATGGGGCAGGGCGGGAGAGGGGCACAATCTCTGTACCTATGGGAAGGATCTGTGGGGCATGGCTGGGGACAGAGACAGTCCATGCACCAATGAATGGGGGGTGGGGGGCTGACAATCCATGAAAGACCCTCTAGGGCAGGGTGGGGGGTGACTGTCTCGATAGTCATGGGGGGGCATGACTGTCCTGGTAGCTATGGATGGGGCTATGAAGTGGGGGGAGATGGCTCCAGTAGCCACAGGGGGGCCTATGTGGTGAGAAGGGAGTGGTCCCTGAAGCCATGCAGGGGGCTATGTAAAGGGAGGATGTGGGTCCTGGTACCCATGCGGTGGCAGGGGCTCTGAGGCAGTAGGGGGCCAAGTACCCACACTGGGGGGGCTCTCGGGCAGTGAGGGGCCTGATACCCATGTGGGAGGAGGAGCTCTGGGGCAGTGAGTGGGGGGTCCTGATAACCATGCAGGGGGGCTCTGGAGTAGCGGGGGCCCGGGTACCACACGGGAGGCTCTGGGGCAGGGGGCCGGTGCCACACGGGACTCACCAATGTCCCGGAGGAAGAGGCGGTGGGTGATGTTCACGAAGCTCTCAGCCGAGATTCCCTCCAGCGCCAGCTCCAGCGGCCTCGGCTCCTCCGCGAAGGGGCAGAAGGTCCCGTCCACCAGGGTCACCATGAAGGGCTGGGGCCGGTCCGGGTCCTGCAGCGTGGAGCCTCCACCCACGTAGAGCCAGGCCCCGGGGGCACCGTCAGGGCTGCGGCAGAGCAAGTCAGGCGGTGCGGGATGGGGGGGCACAGCGGGACCAGGGGACGAGGGGGGGTAGGGGTTCAGCCAGAGGGCGGGGTGGCAGACGGGGGGACAGAGGGGGCCCAGCAGGGGGCAGTGGGGCGGGGCCCGGCCCAGGGACTGGGGGCAGTGGGGCGGCATGGCGGGGGAGGGGGGCAGTGGGGCGGGACCCGGCCTGGGGACTGGGGGCAGTGGGGCGGCAAGACAGGGAGGGGGCAGTGGGGCGGGGGGCACGGTGGGGGAGGGGGCAGTGGGGCAGGGGGCCCGCCCTGGCCCGGGCACTGGGGTCAATGGGGCGGGGGTCACGGCAGGGGAGGGGCACAGTGGGGCGGGGCCCGGACTGGGGGCAGTGGGGCGGGGCCCGGACTGGGGGCAGTGGGGTGGGGGCCACGGTGGGGAAGGGGGGCAGTGGGGCGGGGGGCCCGGCCCAGGGACTGGGGGCAGTGGGGCGGCACGGCAAGGAAGGGGCGCAGTGGGGTGGGGGGCACGGCCCGGGGACTGGGGGCAGTGAGGCGGAGGACACGGCGGGGGAGGGGTGCAGTGGGTTGGGGGGCACGGCAGGGGAGGGGCGCAGTAGGGCGGGCGGCACAGCCCGGGGACTGGGGGCAGTGAGGCGGGGGACATGGCGGGGGACACGGCGGGGCAGTGGGGCGGGGGGCACGGCCCGGGGACTGGGGGCAGTGGGGCGGGGGACACGGCGGGAGGGCGCAATGGGGCGGGGGGCATGGTCCGGGGACTGGGGGCAGTGGGGCTAGGGCACGGCAGGGGGCGCAGTTGGGCAGGGGGCACGGCCTGGGGACTGTGGGCAGTGGGGTGGCATGGCAAGAGAGGGGCGCAGTGGGGCGGCGGGCACGGCCCGGGGACTGGGGGCAGTGGGGCAGGGGACACGGCGGGGGAGGTGTGCAGTGGGTTGGGGGGCACGGCAGGGGAGGGGCGCAGTGGGGCGAGGGGCACGGCCCAGGGATTGGGGGCAGTGGGGCAGGGGGCACGGCCCAGGGACTGGGGCCAGTGGGGCGGGGGGCACGGCAGGGGGGCGCAGTTGGGCAGGGGGCATGGCCCGGGGACTGGGGGCAGTGGGGCGGCACAGCAAGGGAGGGGCGCAGTGGGGCGGGGGCACGGCCCGGGGACTGGGGGCAGGAGCACGGCTGGGGGGCGCAGTGGGGCGGGGTGCTCACCTGCGGGAGAGGCGGGCACGGAAGGCGGCGGGGCGCAGCGCGGTCCAGGAACAGCTCAGCTCACCGCCGTAGGACTCTGCCTGGCAGGTCACGGCGCGGCCTGGGGGCAGGAGAGGTCAACATTGCCTGGCCCCCCAGCGACCCGCCATAGCCCGGCCCCCCCTGCCCCTGCGAGTCCAACCCCCCCGCTGGTCACCCCCGCCCCTGACAGCGTGACCCCCCGGGTGGTCCCCCTGCACTTGCAGTCCCCCCACGACTCGTGACCCCCCCCACGAGCCCGCCCGCCCCCCCGCGCTGTGCCCTGGTAGTAGACAGCTGTGGGCTGTGCCCCCTGCCTGCCCTGTTGGCGCAGAGCCCCAGGGGAACTGGAGTTCCTGGCTCTCCCCCCCTTCCACCCCATCCCTCGCCCCCTGCGAATTCCAGCCACTGCCCCCCCCATGTAGCAGGCACCTGGGGCACCCTGCAGCAGGGGGTAGTCCGGGTCGCTGACCACCACGTAGGTGGAGTCCAGCAGGTGAGGGCCGTGCCAGCAGGTGTAGTTGCCGGCGGCCGGCTGGTCCAGGCCCTCGAGCATGAGGGTGCGGCCGGCGATGTGGTGCTCGGCCATGATCTCGTGGTGCTCGTTCTGCTTCCAGGACACGTGCTCCTGGGCGGTGTCGCAGGTCACCACCACCTGGCCGTTCACCTCCCCGACCAGAACTGGGGAGAAGGGAACCCGCCGCATCAGCGCCCAGCGCGTGGGGCTGGGGCAGGCCAGACACAAGGGCTGCAACACCCCCACCCCTGCCCTGGGCAGGGTGTACCCTGTGCTCCCCCCACCCCAAGGTGCCAGATGTACCCCTCCCCCCTACCTCCCCAAAGGGTCCTGGCATGCCGTGTCCCCCTCCTCTACTCCCAGGGACCCAGATGTACCCCTACCCCGTCTAGGGCCCTGCATGACCTGTGCCCCCTCTTTCCCCCCAAAGGGGCCAGGCATGCCCTGTGTCCCCCTCCCCTACTCCCAGGGGGGCAGATGTACCCTTACCCCTCTCCAGGGCCCTGTGCCCCCCCCACCCCCACCGCAGGGGCCAGATGTGTTGCATGCCCACACACAGTCTCCTTCCCTATCACCCTCCCCAGGGTGTGACTTACACTTGCTGGGGAAGCTTGTCAGGGCTGCTGCAGGGACCACACACAGCACCTGCACTAGGGCCACCAGCATCAGCATCTGTGGGGCAGGAAGGGCAGAGTTAGTGCTTCACATGGGCACCCACATGGAGCTCCATGTCCCAAAGCCCCAGCGCCCCTGAGACTAGCCCCAAGTTCTCAGTGCTCAGCCCCTGCCTGAGGGACTCCCAGTCACAGTGTGAAGGGACCAGCCAATAGGCCTGGGGTGCTGGGGGACCCTCTCCACAGGAGCCACAGAATAAGCAGCCAGGGCCACGAGGAGCCAGGGCCCTTAGTCTATGGAGCCGAGGCTGTCTCTTTCTGTCTGTCTGTGCCACACCCAGTGCAACGGGGTCCTGATCTCAGGGCGAGAGAAGGGGGCTGTGCCATAGCTGGTGTGGTGGGGCCCTGGTCTCGGTGGGGCGGCTGGGCCATGCCTGGCACAATCTGGGAGCTAGGGGGCTGTGCCATGCCTGGTGTGGTGGGGCCCTGGTCTCGGGGGGGCAGGGTGAGGCCCTGATCGCAGGGCGTGGGGCTGTGCCTGGCATGATGGGGGCTCCATTCTCTGGGGTGGGGGTGTGGGTCTGTGCAGCCAGGGGCTGGGGCTGGCAGAGAGGGGTCCACAAGGAAGCAGGTGCTGGGAAAGGCAGTGAGCTGAGCTGTTGAAGAGGACGAGGTGATGGGCCCGGGCAGGTAGAAGGAGGTGCATGGGGGGGGGCAGCACTGGGGGGGGTAGAGAGCCCCATGGATCAGGGAGCATGAAAGGGTCAGGCCAGACTCTACCCCCAGAGCCTGCAGTGGCCATGGTAGCTGTTTCCTCTGCAGCCCCCTCCCCAGCCCCAAACTCTTCAGACCCCAGCACCAGATAAGGCAGCACACTCCCTAGGGCTTCCCTGGGCTCTAACCCACCGGCCATGGGGCTCCCAGCCCTTCCCTGGAGGGGAGTCCAAAGCTGGCTCCCCGGCTCCCTGGGTAAGACACCTGAGCCCTATCCTGCCCTCAGGAGTGCTGGGCCCCAGCCAGGCTGCCTGCTGGCTCCCCCCACACATCATGTCCAGCCCTACCTCGGAGGGCCAGTGCTGTCTGCTGCTCGCAGGGCTGGAGAGTCTGATGCTGTAGCAGGGCTGGGTTGTGCTGTGTGCGACCTGTATATATTCACCCCAGCCCTGCAGGGAAGACCCCAAAGGCACAGAAAGGAGAAGCAAAGAAACCACAGAGCTGGAAGCAGCAATTCTCAGAAGAGAGAAAGCTGGAGAAGCCACGCTGGGCTGGGTCCAAAACCAGAGAGAGATACAGGGCCCCGCATCTCGTGAGGTGAGGGGCCCAGCCCCACAGCAATTGCTACAGGGTCCCCCCCATTGTTCCTACAGAGTGAGGTGCCTGGCCCCATAGCAAGCCCTGGTTATCATCCCCCATCAGTCACACTCACCTGGAGTCCTGGCATGGCTTGATTTGTGTCCATGCAGCTGGCAGCCCAGACCCCCACCGAGATCGGAGCGCTGTCACGCTGGGCAATTTGCAAGCATGTAATGGGGACAGTCCCTGCCCCAGGAGCTCACCGGCCACGTGTGAAACGAGAGAGCAGGGGTACAGCAGACAGATGGCAGAGCAGGAGGTGGCAGGGAGATGGAAATGGTCTCGGTGCGGCTGGGGGGTTATTGTAGGCCTGGCGGCAGAGGGAGCTGGATGGAGCCAATGAGGTGGCTTTGCAGAGCTTAAGGGGAGCTCGCCCGGCGTGTAAGGGCAGCCTGGCAGAAAGTGCAAAGGTTGGAAATGCTGCAAGTGCCCAGTGTCTGCTGTCCCATTGGCAGGGCGAAGGCGGAGTTGGCCCAGTGGTGTCTGGGAGATGATCGGGTGGTGGGATGGGACAGGCCGTGGACGTGGAGATGAGGGGTTTGTGTCTGATAGGAGTCTGACACCAAGGCCATTGGTACCAACTGCTCTATACCAGCACCTCCTCCTGGTGCACAGCTTGCAGGATATTTATCCACAGGGCATGTCGGGAAAGCCAGGCTTAGGCTGCTCCCCACGCTCCTGGGGTGAGGCTGCAGGCGGCTGGTGAAGAGGGAAACACGGTCACCATCTGAATCCGGGCAGGTTGACAAACAGGATTGAGGCAGACCAGGGAAGGCGATTCACCTGCCTTGCTGTCGGCTAGTCATGGGGCACTGTAAGCCAATACAGCGAAGCCAAACCTGCGCACGGAGCCAAGAGCGGGATGGGGGACACCAGCAACTAAACCCACAGGGCTCTCCTGTCTTCGGGGGGGTGGGAGGATATACAGAGAAATGTGGGGCTGGGAGGTCATCTAGTTCCTTCCCTGCGCTGTGGCCCTAGACCAGCCCTGACAGGGGTTTGTCCAACCTGGTCTTAAAACCTCCAATGACAGGATCCCACCGCCTCCCTCGAATGCCTGGTCCGGAGCTTAGCTACCCTGAGAGTCCAGAAGCTTTCCTGAATGTTACCCTCAATCTCCCCTGCAGCAGGGCAGGCCCGTTACTGCTTGTCCTGCCTGCAGTGGGCATGGAGAACACTCCAGCCCTGCAGACTGTGACCAGGTCCCCAGGCTGCTTTTCTCACAAGTAAACGTGCCCTTTCTTAACCTTTCCTCAGAGGCCATGCTTTCTCCACCTTAAAAAAGAAAAGGAGTACTTGTGGCACCTTAGAGACTAACACATTTATTTGAGCATAAGCTTTCGTGAGCTACAGCTCACTTCATGAAGTGAGCTGTAGCTCACGAAAGCTTATGCTCAAATAAATTTGTTAGTTTCTAAGGTGCCACAAGTACTCCTTTTCTTTTTGTCTTTACTGAATTTCAACTTGTTGAATTCAGACCAGTTCTCCCATTTGTCAAGTCCATTTTGAATTCTCATCCTGTCTTCCAAAGTGTTTGCAACCCTTCCCAGCTTGGTGTCATCTGCAAATTCTATTCGTACACTCTGTCCTCCATTATCCAAGTCATTAATGAAAATACTGACTACCAGACCCAGGACTGACCCCTGCGGGACCCCCACTAGATATGTTACCCCAGTTGGACAGCAAACCATTGATAACTGTTCTGTGAGTATGGACTTTCACTCACTGTGCACCCCTGTGATGGATCCACAGGATCAGTGCTATGCTCTCAGCTCTGGAACAGTCTCTAAGAGGAACCCCATTCAGTGGGCCAGACCCCCTACAGGTCTCACCCTTCCTTCAGCGCAAGCCACAAGACCTCCTTAGACTGGACCTGTGGGCCTGCAGCCCCCTACACCACCTTGTGAGCTCCGGTCAGCAAGTTCCCCGGAGACAGACCCTGATGGAGACTTGTCTGCTCTGCAGGGAAGAATGCACCTTGCCCAGCATCTGCAGGCACACTCAGCCAGTGTAGTCAGGTTTATTAGTTACCTGGTGTGATGAAGTGGGAATTATTTGTAATTTTCTGAGGCCTGGGTGTGCCTCAGTTTCCCCTATATGCACTGTTCTCTGGGGTGGAAAGGGCCATTTGCTCTCAGGCAGGCTCAGACCCAGGTGTGAACAGCACCTGGCTGGCTGGGGCTAAGTGGGTGACTGCAAAGGGACTGGCTGAGGCCGACCCCACATCAGTGGAGAACATAAGAGCCAGACCAAAGGTCCATTTAGCCCAGTATCAGTGGCCAGTGCCAGGTGCCCCAGAGTGAATGAACAGAACAGGGAATCATCCAGTGATCCATCCCCGTCACCCAGTCCCATGACGACAATGGCAAATCCAACCACCAGGACTTTGATGCCTAGCAACCAACATCCATGGATGGTAGCATCCAGAGGGAGCCAGCAGCATCTCCCTAGCTCGGGAACAAGGACTGCAGGGCAGGGGTACACGTGGGCTGTGGGACACTGTCCGGGCTCATCTGCAGTCACGGATGAGATCGGACGGATTGACAGAGCTGGAACCAAGGGTCACTACAGCTTGGCTGGGCTCTGGCTACCCAGAATGGTCTGTGCTGTGACCTTCATCCCTCTGGGCTAACCAAGGCCTGGCTAGGCTGGGTCCAGTCTCCCAATAACCCCACCTATGCCCATGCTGGCTGTGCTCCCTGCCCATGCTGGGTGAAGGGCATTCATCCTGCTGAACGAGCCATGCTCCCCCAGGGTTTGGCTTTGGGGGACTCGCTGACTGGGGCTCATGGGGTGGAGCAGGGGGCTGCAGGCCTAGGGGACTGGTCTAAGGGGTCAGTGAAGCCATATGGCCTGACCTGGAGAGAGGGTGAGAGCCCTGGGGGTCTGGCCCACTCCAGGGGCCTTCCAGGAACTGCTCCAAAGGTCGGGGTGTGATAACAACTGTCACAGGGCACAGGGAGGCCTTACAGTAGCCCAGAGAACTGCAGGCTACAGCACCGTCCATCCTGGTCAGCCCAGAGCCTAGCCAGGCTGCAGTGACCCCTTGGTGCAAGCTTTGCCTGTCCCTCGTCTGACCTGCTTCATCAGACTCCAGGTGAGAGCCCCGACTTCTGCCAGCAGCAGCCTTATCCCCGCCTCACACCTCCCCTGTCCAGGTGGGGAGATCCAAATCCCTCTGTGGCGTCAATATCTGAGCAACTGGATTTATGGTTGTCTTTTCAAGGCCATGGAGACCAACACCCAGATGACGAGGTGACACCCACACCCATGTATCTTACCTGCCCTGAGAGCAAACAGGCCTTTCCCACCCACTGAGTAACAATGCATCTTAGGGGAACCTGAGGCACAAACAGCCCCCCCCCACCCATATTACAGAATATTCCCACTTTGTCACATCTCTTCCCTCTTCCAGACCGAACTGAGCAGGGCATTTTAACCAGTGACCTGGGGAAGTTCAAACCCACAAGTGTTATTCACAGGTGCCACAGCATCTTTCGCATCCCCTTGGTAGCTTCCTGCCCGGCACTTCCAAGAGTTAGGATCACAGAACCACAGGGTTAGAAGGGTCACCTAGTCTAACCCCAGCCAGCAGGCAGGAGCTGTTGTGTCCTTTACCATGTCTACAGCACCGTTGCTATTCAATTAAACGTCCTGTATCCAGTCCGCAGCTCGGAGCCGGGTCCCGTCTGCCCTTAGGGCCGGGCTGGTCGCTCGCACTCACAGGGGGCACATGAGGAGCTGTCATGAGACCTGTGCCCATTTGCCACCCCAAAGCCCTTGGGTTTGGAACTGGGCAGGGGTCCTGCCACTGCCTCCTCCCTGTTGTCTGCCAGGGACCGAGGGCAGCGAACTCCCCCTCCCCGTGTCGGCCGACTGGGCTGCCCTGACCCCCAGGTTGGAGCAGGGGGTGAGCCCTTGGGCATTTGGTCTTAACCCAGCCCTGTCTCTGGGGTTTCGATGTCCATGGGGCTGGTGAGGCAGGGGGCAGGGTGCTCCCGCACCTGGGCAGGCCCCTCTGGTGCCCTCCCCCAGCCCCTTGGGGGTAACCTGCTGCCCTCCCCCGCGATGGGCTGTGGTTCAGGCTGCCTGCTGAGTTCACAGTGCTCCGGTAACACCTGAGCTGGTAGGAGACAGGCAGCCATCCCGTTAGCTTGCAAGGTTTAACTTGCATCCCTACAGATTCCGCTTTCTGTCCTCCCATGGCTCCTTCCCTGGGGACTGGTGCCTTGAAGCAGCCACTGAGGTTATGTTTCCAGTGTGCACAGATAACGCCTCACATCGCTTCAGCACGCACGCATCACAATGCTCGTAATCCCCAGGGGGCCCCTGGCTTTCCTCGGAGACTCACAGCGTTATGTGGTGAGCCAGACTCAGGGGACAGGCCGAGCAGTTAAGGGCAGAAGGGGCCACCAGGTCAGCTAGTCTGACCTGTACATTACAGGCCCCCCTGCCAGCACCCGCCCACTAAACCGAAACTGGACTAAAAGATCACAGCCCACAGGGGACTAGACTGCGTCACCAGCGGCGAGCAGGTGGCCAGAGGACCCGGGGCCCCCGCAGTGACAGGGAAATCCGGTCCGTTTCCCCTGCAGGAAGCCAGTTGGGTGTGAACAGCTGGAGACAAAGGGCCTCTACTGCCATCCGGGACCCGCTGCTCCACCTACCCCGCCTGCCCACACACCACCAGGGCCCAGCACCAGAACACGCAGCAGCCCTGGGACCAGTACTGGCACTGGCTGCGCTGCCTTCACGTTGGCCCCCAAGCCAGAGCCGCAGGGCCAGGCAGGTGCGGAGTGGGGGGCGATGGGCAGCTGGGGGTGCTGCTGATACCAGGCAAGCGCAGCTGGTGCAGGCGGAGGGAGAGAGGCGCTGTCCCTGGCGCAGTGTCCTGGCCATGCCGATGGGTGGGGTCCCAGCTGCCATATCCCCCAGCCAGGCCATGAGGGGGGTGTGGGCATGCCCACGGATGGGGGCTGCCATGGGGCTGGGGGAGGTCCATGGTGTGCCAGGGCTGATGGGGTGCAACCCGGGTCTGGGCCCTGCTGTGAGCTGAGCTGCTGTGGACATGTCTTTTCTGAGCACACAGGAAGGAGTTGGCAGCCCAGCAACATGGGTGTGGCGCAAGCCTGGCCCCCCACTGCAGAGCGGCCGTGCCAGCAGCTGTGGCCTGTGCCCCCCAGTGCAGGCATGCTGGTCACAGGCCCACCACATTGAGCCAAGGGGTTAGTGTGGGCACGGGGCCCACCTGGCTGCACCCAATTCTGCCACGCTAGGCGCTGGGGCTCTGAGCTGACCATGGGCTGCAACGGGTGGAGCAGGCGAGGGTCTGGCCTGTGCCCTGCAGGGGTGGGACTGGCTGCCCATGACCGTTACCATTACCGGCTCTGAGGCTTGTGCAGTGGGACAAGGCTGGGCAGGGGGCTCCCCAACTGGGGGCAGGGGGGGGATAGTGATGTGCCCCCTACCCCCTGGGGCTAGGGGGGAGGGCAATGGCACAGGGGCCCAGCGCACTGAGCTCCCCCCAGCCTCACGGACTGTCTCGGGTTCCTGGAAAGCAAGGGGAAAGTTGGGCACTGCTGTCACTGAGCTGATAAGGGCAGGGTCATGCTGTGCCCGGCGCACAGGGGGCAGCCCCCGCACAGCCCACTCCAAGGGGGATGGCCAGACTGGCCCGCGACCTCAGGGAGCCCAGCCACCAGCCCGAAGAGCTACAGGTACCCCAGTGCAGGGCTCCAGCCGCTCTGCCCGAGAGCAGCAGGGCAGTGCCCATGGGCCCAGGACCCACCCAGGCCTCCACCACCCCCATAGCTGGGCTCCCTGGGAGCAGGGCTGCTGTAGGACCAGGCCTCCTGCCCCGTGACACTGGCCCTTTCCCAGCTTTTCAGCTGGTGGGATGGTGAGGAAATACCGCAGTGCAGTGCCCCCCGCCATCCCATCCCATCCCATCCCATCCCCAGCTCTGCCAGCTGCCTCCCCTTCTCTCCCCACAGAGAGCAGGTGTTTGCAGGGGCTCCATGGGGGGCCTGCCCCTCATGTGCTGCATGGACCTGGGAGGGGCCCCTCTGCTCAGCACCCCAAGCTGGCTACCAGACCCGGGCCCCCTGCAGCCCCTGCCCCAGGGAACCCAGCCCCTAAGCGGCTCCATCCCCTCTGCCATGGAGCAGGACAAGCGGGGCAGGGCCTGCCTGGCCCTCTGCCCATCTCCCAGCCTGCAGGGAGAGGCCCGACAGCTCCTGCCCCTTGTCCCCTGCCCAGAGGAGAGGCTGGGCCCAGCAGAGCCAGGATATGAACTGGGCTCCCCCCAGGTACTGGCTCCCCACAGCTCAGACCACAACTTCCCCTGTGAGCTGTGGGGTGGCCAGCCCGGCGCCAACTCCTCTGCTTCCCCAGCACTTCCAGGGAACACAACCGTGCCGGGGGGAGCCCCGCTGAACTGCCAGGGCCACCCCCTCCTTCTCACGTCACAGGCTGCAGGGCAGGGGCTGCCTGGCTCCCAGGGGGGATTTCACTTTAACCTCCGCCAGCTCCCAGGGGAGCACAGTGCAAGGCTCCCCCACCCTGAGGGCTCAGCTTTCCTGGGGTGGGAGAGGCCTGTGAAGCCAGGGCCTAGGACCACTCAGCTGGCCAGAGCGAGGGAACAGCCCAGCACCACCGGCTTCCCCAGCCTGTGGGACCCCAGAGCCCCTGGCCTGGGGGGCCTGCTTAGGGAGCTGCCCGCGGGGCATGGCCCAAGGTATCGGGCACCTCAGCACCAGATCGAGGGCAGCAGGGCCCATTGCGACGATCCAGTCTGACCCCCCTGTACAGCCCAGGCCAGAGCCCAGCTGCCCACTCACCCCTACGGCCGAGCTGCTAGACACAGCCTGGATCGAACAGAGAATCCACCTCCTCCCTCAGGGATCCGGGCCCATGGTTAATTCCCCTCCCTGTCAAAAACATACCCCTTGGCCAGGCTGAGCGTGTCCCTCCTCAGCTAGCCTGATGGGCCTATTAGGTGTCTGTTCCCCCTGTAGGTACTTGCAGGCCGGGGTCAAGTCATCCCTGAACCTGCTCTTCACGCTAGATGGAGCTCCCTGCGTATCTCGCTCTAAGGCAGGTTTTCCAACCCTTCAGTCACTCTCCTGGCTCTTCTCTGCCCCCTCTCCAGTTTGTCAACACCCCTCTTGGATTGTGGGCACAGGATCCCAGCAGCGGTCGCACTGGTGCCAGATTCAGAGGGGACATAACCTCTCTGCCCCTATTTACACAGCCCAGGATGGCAGAGTGCCCTGGGCCTGGCTGGCCCAGGCTTCTTGCAGAGATTGGTCCCAGCTGGTTCAGAGCCCTTCCCCCCCAGCGACCCCATGGAGCTTACATGAGAGCCAAAGATGCACCGAGCAGCCCCCACGCCCAACTCTGCCCACCCCAGCATGCAGCCTGCAGGTGCTGGGCCCTACGCCCTGGGGAGGCTGCAGCCACTAGGGCAGCCGGCACCCAAGTGGAGAAGAGGGAGGCAGGATCCCAGGAGCAGCTGACCCCATACTGCAGCCCCAACAGCCCCCATTCAGCTCTGCTCCCACCCCTGCCCTTGCTAGGGGCCAACATGCCCTGATGACATGGGAACAATTCACAAACTGTACCAGCCTGCAGGGGAGGCAGAGGGCAGCTGGCATCTCCAGGCTTCTGGCTCCATCTTGGCCTGCAGCCCCAGGGGTTCAGAGACTGGGGCTAACGCTAGAGGGGAGCCCAGGGTGAAGTCCTTGCACTGTCACGCTGCTAGCGTAGGGGGTAGGTAGCTGCTCCCCTGGCCAGGCCGAGCAGGGAACCCCAGGCTGCAGGTTACGAGGGGCACACTGCTGTTTCGGCTCTCAAGCTTCTACCTGGGTCCAGTGCAGGGAGCTGCTGCAGAAGGGCTGGGGAGACGAAGGTCAGGGGAGCTGAGGCAGGGGCCATGAAGAGCAACGTGAAGGGGGCTGGAGCAGGCTCAATGGGGGGGGGGCAGTAGTGGTTCTAGGGGTAGGGGAGCTGGGCCCACAGTCCCACCTCTGAGGAAGGGCACAGCAACCGGAGAGCTGAGCATCCCCAGCTCCTGGGTGAGTGGCCAGTGGGGTCCTGCACTGGTCCTGAACGTGCAGCCCCAGGCCCATGCAGGCGGGAAAGGCTGCACCCCCAGCATCCTGGGGACGAGGCCCAGGGCCTGCAGAGCTGGCTGGCTAGGCACACTGCCAGGAAGGGGACACAGCCCGGGGCAGATACTGAGGCCCCGGCTCAGAGCAACGGACACCAGGCTGCGAACAAAGGTCACAGAAAAGCTTTATACAGTCAGGCTATGGGCCAGCGCCCCCTGCGCCCCAGCCCATATGTGGTGCCTGGCCCTACGCCATGGAGTGTGTGGGGCAGGACAGTTTGTTCCAACCCCAGGGGGAGGCTGTGCCCCATAGCAGAGAAGGCCCCAGGTAACACACCAGCAGGGAGGAGCGGGCCCTGAGAGCAGCCAGTAGTGCTAGGGCGAAGTGGCTCAGAGAGAAGGTGGGGGGCAGCCCTCCTGCACCATGAGCTGGGAGGGCCGGGAGCCCCACAGGAGCCAGCTTGAGTACATGGCAGAGCATGGGGCAGGTACAGCAGCATAGGAGGACTGGAGGGGGGGCACGGCCCAGGGGAAGGACTCTGCACGCCCTCCTGGGGCTCCATGTACCCCCCCCCCCATTGTCACAACAGCGGAGCCCAGCCAGCCCCTTGTGCCCACTCACTGGAGTGCACACACATCCTTGCCCTCCACCTCCCTGTCCCCTGCCCCATCCAGCGCTGGCTCCAGCTGGCCCAGGGGCTCCGCAGCACCAAGCAGCTTCTCCCTCAGCTCCATGAGCAGGTCGCGGCTCTCGCTGGGCGGTAGGTTACTCAGGTAGTATTGGGGCGCCAGCTCTACCAGCCTGCGGGGAGAGAGCAGATCAGCGCTGACTGAGCCTGGCCCTTGCCCCAGGGCCCGGTACACCAAGGGGCTGGGCAGCACGAAGGGGCACGAGGCTGGAGAGGCCCAGAGAAGGTGCCAGGCCCTGCCCCAGGCAGGGTGTTACCCTGCCAGCACCGCCAGGGACTGCCCTGCAGCCAGCCACAGACAAGGCTGTGGGCTCCCCCCGCCCCCGCCCCGGCTGCCTTCCCTCCCGCAGCGGGGCACTCCCCTCCCCCTCTCCCCCACAGCATCCCCCGCCCACCCTTACATCTGGGGCTGGATCTCAGACACCACGCTGAGACAGTTGTCCTGCGAGATGGTGAACTCGTGGTACAGGACCCAGGGGGGCGGGCGGGGCAGGGGCCTCCGCACCACGTAGCAGCACTGGGGGGGCAGGTGGGCCACATGCTTATGTGTCAGCATCAGGTAGTTCCCGGAGCCATCGATGTCCCGGGCCACCTGCAGGGAACAGAGGGGTCAGTGGGGCCAGACAAAGCGGAGTCTCCGGCAGCCAGGGCAGTGCCCCCACCCCCTGCAGACGCCCGGGGCAGCCTGCGCAGGGGCCCCTACCCGGTACACATGCAGTGCCCCTCCTCCCCCGCAGGGACCCTGGCAGCCCCCTCCCCTGCAGGGCCCCCCCCACCTTGAGGAAGTAGCCAGAGATGAGTGCCCTCTTGAGGTTGAGCACGTTGTCATCCGTGCCAAAGGCGGGGGGAGAGACGGGCAGCTCGATTCGCTGCATCACCTCCAGCAGTTCGGCCCGCACGACGCCCGCCAGCCGCAGCCCCGAGCTGCTCACCCCGTGCTGACGGCACCAGCCCTCATCCAGTTCATCTGTAGGAAAGGGGCGTGAGCTGGGAGCCTGCCCCTTCTCTCCGCCAGGCTCTTGTCCCCGCCCTCTCCATTGCCCACGTCTGTCATACCCAGCCCCAGCCCCGCAGGGACGCCCGGTACCACTCGCGGCTTGGGACCGGGGAGACAGGCCTATCGAGTACCCGTAGCCTCTGGAACCGCGACCTGCCCCCAGTGCACCTTGTCGCCCTGCCAGGGCAGGGACGCGTATGGCCCCAGCCCTGCAGGAGCTGGGCATGGGATATGGCCAGCCAGTGCAAGTGGTGGGTGATGCCAGGACGTGGGCAGCAGCAGATGCTGGGGAGATCCCCTCCGCACACAGAACGGCACTCACGCTGCTGGAAGGCATTGAAGACATTGATGAGGGTGAAGTGGTCCCCATCGGGGTGCAGCAGGGCCCGCCGGCGCACGGCTGCAGCCTCCTCGGAGCGCACCACTGGAGTCACGAAGCAGGGTGAGGCTGGGGAGAAGCAGGGGGGAAAGGGTTACCCGAGTGCCCGGCAGGGCTCTCCCTGCGGCTGCCCCCACAGTCCCCAGCACAGCTCTGGATGGCCCAGGAGGCTGTGTGGCCTGCAGCCTGCGGCTCCCCGCAGTGCTGAGGGGAGCTGGCTGGGGACTAGGCCTTTTGGAGAGAGAACCTCTCTCAGCCATAGAAAGGAAGGAGACAGACAGCACAGCCAGGCCTGACTCGGAGCGCATCCCCCAGCCGGAGCCCTGGCGCTGCTCTCTCTCATGGGGGACACCGCCGCCGGCTGGAGCCGCAGGGGGGCACGGTGCCCGCGCCTGGCTCCCTACCCGTGAGCATGGCGGCCATGGTGAGCATCTCGTGGACGCAGTCGAACTCGCAGGAGGCAATGAGTGCCTTGGCCAGCTGGGGGTCCAGGGGGAACTCCGACATGATGATCCCCACCTCCGAGAGGTTCCCATCATCATCCAGCGCAGCCAGGTAATCCAGGTCCTCCAGGGCCTGCATCAAGGACTCGGGGGCTGGTTGGGGGCAGGGAGTCAGCTGGGGGGCAGGGGAGGTGCCAATGCCGCAGCCCCACCGCCAAAGCCACCCTGGGGCCCTGCACAACATGCCAAACACCCTTCCCGCAGGGCTCACCCCCCTCCGCAGCACCAGCAGTTATCCACTCCCACGCCAGGCCTGCCAGCTCCCTCCCCTTCCCCTCCAGGATGAGACCATTCTTCTGGGACGGAGGGGTGGGGTTCCCCCAGAAGCTCTGGCCCCCCGCATGCATGCCATCTCTCCTGCTGCCAGATCCCCCCAGCCTGCCAACTGCCCCTCTCCACAGCGGAGCTGGGGGTCCCCAGGCCAAGTCTCCTGTTGCAGTTTCCAGCCCCTCCAAGCTCACTTGCTGTCCTTGCTAGGGGAGCAGCTCCTCCCAGCGTGGGGCCAGCCGAGAACCTCGTTAACAGGCCATTTACCGTTCTCCTCAATTGTTAATGGATCACAGAGAGCAGCCCCATGTTTTTCACTCCATCTCCCATCCCTTCAGTTCCAACCCCAGACCTGCAGACACCCCTCACTCCCGACCCACAGCGCCTGGGCTGTACCTGGCCGGTCAAGGAAGTCGCACTGGCCCATGTCAGCGATGTCGAGTCTCTTGAGCAGCAGCACCAGACGGCTCAGGTTGGCCTCACTCACGTGGGGGGTGGGGGCGGCCGGGAGGAACTGCTCATAGAAGGCTTCGGAGTAGAGGCGCAAGCAGGTGCCTGCCAGACGACAGGGGAGCTGCCATGGAGTAGGGTGCAGGGGGGGAGGGGGCGAGCTGGACTGAAGGCGGGATTGGCATTGGGGAAGAGGCACGGGGGAGGGGAGGGGCAGCAAACTGGAGCCAAAAGCTGCAGCCCAGCGAGCTTGCCCCACTAGACATCCAGGCTGGTCCCTCAGCCTGGCCCTGCCAGCCGCACGGATTTGACAGCTCCCAGAGCGTCCATAACACATGCTGCCTGCGGCCCGGGCGCTCACCTGGGGGGGGCTGCCTGCGGGCTCAGGGGCTCACCTGGGGGGCTGCCTGAGGCCCGCTGCCTCCGTGACTCTGCCTGGCTCTTGCTGATGGGCCGCAGCACCTGGGACTCTGCGCGGATCCGGGGATTGTAAACCTGCAGGGACAAGGGCTGTGAGGGGCAGGCCGGCCTGATACGCCATGGCCAGCAGCGTGCTCTGCTCACCAGCCAGCGCTGGGCTTCTGTTCCCCATTCGCCAGCTGGATGCAGCAATCAGCCCCCGCCCGCAGCGAGTCCTGGCCGCTGGCTCGGAAGGGTTGCTCTGCAAAGCTGCAGTGCCACCTCTCACCAGCAGAGGTCCACGTCAGCCCAGCCACCCGAGGGAGATTCCTGGGACCGCAGCCAGGCGCCCAGGCTGGTCAGGGCCCGAGCAAACAGGACTCGGGCCCTTCCCCTCCGCGGGCACTGGCTCCGACCCCTCGGGCTGAAGCTATTCCAGGAGGTTTTTTCCCCCAACATGACATCGTTTTCTTAAAATAGCCTATTAAAGATCTCCTGGATTGGTTTCAATGGTCACCGGAGTAGATGCTGATTCCGGCAGAGTCCAGGCCAAACCTGGAGGGTTGGCAACCCTATCCGACCCTGCCCCAGGGCAGGGACTGGCTGGCTCAGGGGAATGGGATGTGTGGCCTTTCCTCTCTAGGGAGCGCCAGCTCCAATCTGGCCCCAGGGCAGGGGACTGGGATATGGGGCCTTTTCTCTCTAGGTGCAAAGGCTGCAGTTGAGAGGAGACATCTGGACAGATGTCTGTGTAGTGCTGGGGAGGAGCTAGTGGTCGTGGTACATACATGTGTCAGTAACATTGGGAAGGAACACTGTGGGGACAGGAGGATGGTGAAGAAATTTGGCAGCATGTGACCTCCAGAACAAGAAAGGGGAGCGTCCATGTACCAGCAACGCAGATACAGATAAGTAACCGTTTTCATGTTCTCTCCGCAGGTACTAATATGAAGAGTAGACTAGATGATACAGCTGAGGGAAGGGAACAGAAGGACACTCTGCCGAATGGAAGGCATGAGATGCACTGTCCTAGGGATGGAGGCTCCACGACCATGGCTCCCAAGAGAAGGAGGCGGGTGGTGGTGATCAGGGACTCTCTCCTCAGGGGGACTGAGTCATCTATATGGCGCCCCAACCGGGAAAACCGAGAAGTCTGCTTCTTGCCCGGAGCTAGGATTCATGATGTGACAGAAAGACTGCCGAGACTCATCAAGCCCCCAGATCACTACCCCTTCCTGCTTCTCCACGTGGGCACCAATGATACTGCCAAGAATGACCTTGAGCGGATCAATGCGGACTACGTAGCTCTGGGAAGAAGGAGAAAGGAGTTTGAGGCGCAAGTGGTGCTTTCGTTCATCCTCCCTGTGGAAGGAAAAAACCCGGGTCAAATCGTGGAAGTCAGCGAATGGCTACGCAGGTGGTGTCGGAAAGAAGGCTTTGGATTCTTTGACCATGGGATGGTGCTCCAAGAAGGAGGAGTGCTAGGCAGAGACGGGCTCCAGCTAACGAAGAGAGGGAAGAGCATCTTCGCAAGCAGGCTGGCTAACCTAGTGAGGAGGGCTTTAAAACTAGGTTCACTGGGGGAAGGAGACCAAAGCCCTGAGGTAAGTGGGAACGTGGAATACCGGGAGAAGCACAAACAGCAAGTTATCTCAAGTGCCTGTACAGAAATGCAAGAAGCCTGGGAAACAAGCAGGGAGAACTGGAAGTCCTGGCACAAATCAAGGAATTTTGTGCGATTGGAGTAACAGAGACATGGTGGGATAACTCACATGACTGGAGTACTGTCATGGATGGATATAAACTGTTCAGGAAGGACAGGCAGGGCAGAAAAGGTGGGGGAGTTGCATTGTATGTAAGAGAGCAGTATGACTGCTCAGAGCTCCGGTATGAAACTGCAGAAAAACCCGAGTGTCTCTGGATTAAGTTTAGAAGTGTGAGCAACAAGGGTGATGTTGTGGTGGGAGTCTGCTATAGACCACCAGACCAGGGGGATGAGGTGGACGAGGCTTTCTTCCAGCAACTCACAGAAAATACTAGATCGCAGGCCCTTGTTCTCATGGGAGACTTCAATCACCCTGATACCTGCTGGGAGAGCAATACAGCAGTGCATAGACAATCCAGGAAGTTTTTGGAAAGTGTAGGGGACAATTTCCTGGTGCAAGTGCTGGAGGAACCAACTAGGGGCAGAGATCTTCTTGACCTGCTGCTCACAAACCGAGAAGAATTAGTAGGGGAAGCAAAAGTGGATGGGAACCTGGGAGGCAGTGACCATGAGATGGTCGAGTTCAGGATCCTGACACAGGAAAGGAAGGAGAGCAGCAGAATATGGACCCTGGACTTCAGAAAAGCAGACTGACTCCCTCAGGGAACTGATGGGCAGGATCCCCTGGGAGAATAACATGAGGGGGAATGGAGTCCAGGAGAGCTGGCTGTATTTTAAAGAATCCTTATTGAGGTTACAGGGACAAACCATCCCGATGTGTAGAAAGAATAGTAATTATGGCAGGCGACCAGCTTGGCTTAACAGTGAAATCCTTGCAAAAAAGAAACTTACAAAAAGTGGAAGATTGGACAAATGACCAGGGAAGAGTATAAAAATATTGCTCGAGCATGTAGGAGTGAAATCAGAAAGGCCAAATCACACCTGGAGTTGCAGCTAGCAAGAGATGTTAAGAGTAACAAGAAGGAAGTCAAGGAAAGTGTGGGCCCCTTACTGAATGAGGGAGGCAACCTAGTGACAGTGGATGTGGAAAAAGCTAATGTACTCAATGCTTTTATTGCCTCTGTCTTCACGAACAAGGTGAGCTCCCAGACTGCTGCACTGGGCAGCACAGCATGGGGAGGAGGTCACCCAGCCCTCTGTGGAGAAATAAGTGGTTCGGGACTATTTAGAAAAGCTGGATGAGCACAAGTCCATGGGGCCAGATGCACTGCATCCGAGAATGCTAAAGGAGTTGGTGGATGTGATTGCAGAGCCATTGGCCATTATCTTTGAAAACTCATGGCGATTGGAGGTGGTCCCGGACTACTGGAAAAAGGCTAATGTAGTGCCCATCTTTAAAAAAGGGAAGAAGAGGATCCTGGGAACTACAGGCCAGTCAGCCTCACCTCAGTCCCTGGAAATGTTATGGAGTAGGTCCTCAAGGAATCAATTCTGAAGCATTTAGAGGAGAGAAAAGTGATCAGGAACAGTCAGCATGGATTCACCAAGGGCAAGTCATGCCTGACTAATCTAACTGCCTTCTATGATGAGATAACTGACTCTGTGGACGTGGGGAAAGCAGTGGATGTGTTGTTCCTTGACTTTAGCAAAGCTTTTGACGCAGTCTCCCACAGTATTCTTGCCAACAAGTTAAAGAAGTATGGGCTGGATGAATGGACGATAAGGTGGACAGAAAGCTGGCTAGATTGTCAGGTTCAATGGGTAGTGATCAATGGCTCCATGTCTAGTTGGCAGCCAGTATCAAGTGGAGTGCCCCAAGGGTCGGTCCTTGGGCCGATTTTGTTCAATATCTTCATAAATGATCTGGAGGATGGTGTGGATTGCACCCTCAGCAAATTTGCAGATGACACTAAACTGGGAGGAGAGGTACATATGCTGGAGGGCAGGGATAGGATACAGAGGGAACTAGACAAATTAGAGGATTGGGCCCAAAGAAATCTGATGAGATTCAACAAGGACAAGTGCAGAGTCCTGCACTTAGGACGGAAGAATCCCATGCACCGCTACAGACTAGGGACCGAATGGCTAGGCAGCAGTTCTGCAGAAAAGGACCTGGGAGTTACAGTGGATGAGAAGCTGGATATGAGTCAACAGTGTGCCCTTGTTGCCAAGAAGGCCAATGGCCTTTTGGGATGTATAAGTAGGGGCATTGCCAGCAGATCAAGGGACGTGATCGTTCCTCTCTATTCGACATTGGTGAGGCCTCATCTGGAGTACTGTGTCCAGTTTTGGGCCCCACACTACAAGAAGGGTGTGGAAAAATTGGAAAACATCCAGCCGAGGGCAACAAAAGTGATTAGGGGGCTGGACCACATGACTTGTAAGGAGAGGCTGAGGGAACTGGGATTGTTTAGTCTGTGGAAGAGAAGAATGAGGGGGGATTTGATAGCTGCTTTCAACTACCTGAACGGGGGTTCCAAGGAGGATGGATCTAGACTGTTCTCAGTGGTGGCAGATGACAGAACAAGGAGTAATGGTCTCAAGTTGCAGTGGGGGAGGTTTAGTTTGGATATTAGGAAAAACTTTTTCCACTAGGAGGGTGGTGAAACACTGGAATGCGTTACCTTGGGAGGTGGTGGAATCTCCTTCCTTAGAAGTTTTTAAGGTCAGGTTTCACAAAGCCCTGGCTGGGATGATTTAGTTGGGGACATTTAATTTCAAAAAGGGGAACAGCACAAACATGTGGAAGCTAGTTAAATGGAAATAAAAAGCAACAATCGCAAGAGTGAAATGCCTGCAAGCTGCATGGAAACTCTTTTAAACACTGTAATAGAGGCTCAAATTAAAATGTATAAACAACAACGAACAGTAAGAGGATCAAAACAAGCCACAGAGTAAGAGGTAGCTAGAGGCAAATGGGCATCCTTTCACAACTGGAGGTTAAAGCCCACTGAGGAAAACAAAAAAGGAGCATGAACTCTGGCAAGTCAAGCGTACGGCTCCAGCTCCACTGCAGCGTTTTTAGCCACTGCACTGCGGTAAGCTCTCTAACGTAGCCGCTCTAAGCAGATAGGAGGGAGCTCTCCTGTCAGGGTAACTACTCCAGCCCCACGAGCAGTGGTAACTACACTGGCAGGAGAAGCTCACCTGCCGACATAAGCACCGGTGTGGACAGCACTAGGTAGATGTAACTTATGTCACTCAGGGGGTGGCTTATTCACACCCCTGAGCAACAGAAGTTATACTGCAGTAAGTGCTAGTGTAGACAGCCTAAAAGTATCATTAGGCAGCCAAAAAATAATAATAATAATAATAACAATAATAATGTGAAAAGCAACTAGCAAGAGACACAAAAACTAACAAAGATTTTTTTAAGAATGTCAGAAGCAGGAAGCTGCCAAACAACCAGTGGGGCCACGGGACAATGGAGTGCTAAAGGAGCACTCAAGGATGATAAGGCCATTGTGGAGAAACTACATGAATTCTTTTCTTCAGCCTTCATGGCTGAGGGTGTGAGGGAGGTTCCCAAACCTGAGCCATTCTTTTTAGATGAAAAATCTGAGGAACTGTCCCAGATTGAGGTGTCATTTGAGGAGGTTTTGGAACAAATAGATCAATTAAACAGTAATAAGTCATCAGGGCCAGACGGTATCACTCAAGAGGTCGGATTTCATCACTCAAAGATGAAATTGCAGAACTGTAGTTTGTAACCTAGTGCTTAAATCAGCTTCTGTACCAGATGACTGGAGGATAGCTAATGTGACATGAATTTTTGAAAAAGGCAGCAGAAGTGATCCTGGCAAGTACAGGACGGTAAGCCTAAATTCAGTACTGGGCAAACTGGTTGAAATTATAGTAAAGAACAGAATTATCAGACACATAGATGAACACAATATGTTGGGGAAGAGTCAACATGGTTTTTGTAAGGGGAAAACCATGCCTCACCAATCTACTAGAGTTCTTTGAGGGGTCAACAAGCATGTGCACAAAGGGGATCCAGTGGATATAGTGTACTTGAACTTTCAGAAAGCCTTTGACACAGTGTGACGAAGTGGGGATTTTCCCTTGTTATGTTCTATGTGTGTCTTACTGTTTTACATGAATGCTGTGTGTGCCTCAGTTTCCCTGTGTACTGCACCAGTGTCTAGGTGATGGGAATGAGGGTATGTGACTTTTGCGGGGGCTGCTCCAGCTGCCTGCATGGATGCTATGGCCGCCCCTTCATAACCTGAGACCCAGGAGGGGGATGCGACCAAGTGACTCTTGGCCGAGGAAGCAAGACAAAGACAGGAGGAGGAGCAACAGACAGGGCAGGGGTCAGGCAGCTGGAAGCGAGTCAGTCTCAGCTGGCTTGGGGCACAGGGGGAGGAAAAAAGCTCTGGCTCTGGGATCCCCTCCCCACAAGACGGACTTGGCTGAAAGTCACTGATTTCTGTGCTAACAAGTTCTGCCCTACGCTGTGTTCCTGTGGCCAAATAAACCAAATAAACCTTCCCGGCTGGCTGAGAGCCACGTCTGACTGCAGAGTTGGGGTGCAGGGCCCTCTGGCTTCCCCAGGAGCCCCGGCCCAGGCGGACTCACTGCAGGAAGCGCACGGTGTGGATGGAGATGCTGAATGCTCCCAAGTCAGACCCAGGAAGGGCAAAGCTGTGTAAGCGTCTATTCAGAGAGAGGAGGCTCCCACAGAGTCCTGGCTGGCTTCGTATGGAATAGTTCCAGAGCATCGCCCAGGGACTCCGTGACACAAGGTCCCTCACCAAAGGCTCTTAAACAAAGTAAGCTGTCATGGGATAAGAGGGAAGGTCCTCTCATGGATTAGCAACCAGTTAAAAGATAGGAAACAAAGGCTAGGAATAAATGGTGTTCAGCATATTCACAAATGATCTGGAAAAAGGGGTAAAGAGTGAAGTGGCAAAATTTTCAGATGATACAAAACTTCTCAAGATAGCTAAGACCAAAGCAGACTGTGAAGAGCTACAAAAGGATCTCACTAAACTGTGTGACTGGGCAACAAAATGGCAGATGAAATCCAATGTTGATAAATGCAAAGTAATGTACATTGGAAAACATCATCCTAACTATACATACAAAGCGATGGGGGCGAAATTTGGTGTTGCCACTCAAGAAAGATCTTGGAGTCACTGTGGATAGTTCCCTGAAACATGCACTCAATGTGCAGCGGCAGTCAAAAAAGTGAACAGAGTGTTGGAAATCATTAGATAAGACAACAGAAAATGTCAATGCCTCTATATAAATCATGGTACGTCCAGACCTTGAATACTACATTCATTTCTCATTACCCCATCTCTAAAAAGATCTTTAGGAATTGGAAGAAGTTCAGAGAAGGGCAACAAAAATGCTGAGGGAGATGGAACAGCTTCCGTAAGAGGAGAGTAAAAAGACGAACTGTTCAGACTTGGAAAAGAAGCGACGAAGGGGGGCTACGATGGAGGACTATACAGTCGTGACGGGTAGGGAGAAAGTGACGAGGAGTGGTATTTACTCCTTCGCAGAACAGAAGCACTACGGGTCACCCAATTAAATTAACGGCAACAGGTTTAAAACAAACAAAAGGAAGCATTTCTTCACACAGGGCACAGTCAGCCTGTAGAACTCCTTGCCAGGGGATGTTGAAGGCCAAAACTGTAACTGTGTTCTAAAAGAATGAGAGAAGTTCATGGAGGACAGGTCCCTCAATGGCTATTAGCCAAGATGGTCAGCCACACAACCCCAGGCTCTGGGAATGGGTGATGGGATGGATCACTTGGTGATTCCATGTTTGTTCATTTCCTTTGGGGCACCTGGCACTGGCCACTGTCAGAAGACAGGACACTGGGCTGGATGGACCTTTGGTCTGACCCAGTCTGGCCGTTGTTGTGTGTCTGTCGACAGCTGCTGTGCAGGCTGCTCTCCTATGCAACAGGCAGGGGTCCAGCCCTGCCCCATCCCACCATTAATACAAGCTCTCAGCCCTATACTATACAGATTTCACAGAGGGAGACCAGCGTTTCTCAAAATGGGGCTCCTGACCCAAAAGGGAGTTGCAAGGGGGTCACAAGGTTATTTCAGGGTGTCGGGGGGGTCACGGTACTGCCACCCTTACTTCTGCACTGCCTTCAGAGCTGGGCGACCAAAGAGCAGTGGCTGTTGGCCAGGCACCCACCTCTGAAGGCAGCGTCCCACCAGTAGCAGCAGAGATGTAAGGGTGGCGATACCAGACCAGACCAGACCTCGCTTCTGCAATGCTGCCTTCAGAGCTGGGTGGCCGGAGCCAGCTGCTTATTGAGGCGGCACCGCAGAAGTGAGGGTGGCCATACCATACCAGGCCATCCTTACTTCTGTGCTGTTGCTGGCAGCGGCGCTGCCTTCAGAGCTGGGCTTCTGGCCAGCAGCCGCCACTCTCCAACTGCCTCTGAAGGCAGCGCCACTGCCAGCAGCAGTGCAGAAGTAAGGGTAGCAAATACCACCCCCCCCCACACACCCCTCCTTTATGGGTCAGGACCCTGACAATTACAACACCATGATTTCAATAGCTGCATTCTTGAAAACTACCATTTAAAAAATCCTATGACCATGAAATTGACCAAAATGGACCCTGAATTTGGTAGGGCCCTACTTATTTTCATGTGGAAATTGGTAGGGGGGCAGTCCTGCCCAAGAAGTTGTGCAGAGCTGGCTTTGAGCAGGGCCATGCCTGCCCTGGAAAAGGGGCTGGGCTGGGCCAGGCTGAGCCACGCACCCCACTCCGTACTCACACTGCGCAGCTCCAGACCCGTGTCAATGACGTAGCGCACAGTCCCCAGGGAGAAGGATGAATCTGCAAGCCAGTGGGTGACGATCACATGCCGGCCCTGGGGCCCGCTGCACTGCTCTGGCACCTCGTAGACTTTCTGGGCTGCCCGCCCCACCCCTGGGTGCAGGGGTAGGGCCAGTAGCGGGCCCAGCCCGGGGTTCAGGGCCACAGCCTCGGTGTGGATGGCCTTGCAGCACTCGCTGATCTCCTGCAAGGTGGGGGACACCGTTAGTGACAGGACACCCCCTTTGCTGCAAGGCTGGGGAGCAACCCCCTGCTCCTCATGTCCCCAGGACCACCCCCCAAAGCGAGTCCCAACACCCCCTTCCCTTCTACCGCAAGCACCCTACCAGGGAGGGATCCCAGCAGCCCCCCAGTCTCCACCTGCTCACTGGCCAGGAAGAGCAGCACATCGCCGGGTTCCTGGTGCCGGTGAATGTCCAATACCGCCTGGCACGCAGCCGTGACATGGCCCCGAGCCGGTGGATCCCTGTACACCAGCTGGCCGGGAGGGCTGGGTCCTGGCACCCGCACCACGGGAGGGTCCCCGCAGAAGGCCCGCAGCCGCTCCTCCAGGGCTGGCACCGTCACCACCACCACCTTGAACTCGGGGCGCTGGCGAAGCACGTCCTTCAGCAGCCCGAGCAAC